>NC_057398.1:22085331-22387262 GCF_019320065.1 Cervus canadensis | reverse complement strand
CAGAAATAGATATTTTTCTGGAACTCTCTTGCTTTTTCGATGATCCAGCGGATGTTGGCAATTTGATCTCTGGTTCCTCTGCCTTTTCTAAAATCAGCTTGAAAATCTGGAAGTTCATGTTTCATGTATTGCTGAAGCCTGGCTTGGAGAATTTTGAGCATTACTTTACTAGCGTGTGACATGAGGGCAATTGTGTGGTAGTTTGAGCATTCTTTGGCATTGCCTTTCTTAGGGATTGGAATGAAAACTGACCTTTTCCAGTCCTGTGGCCACTGTTGAGTTTTCCAAATTTGTTGGCATATTGAGTGCAGCACTTTCATAGCATCGTCTTTCAGGATTTGAAATAGCTCAACTGGAATTCCATCACCTCCACTAGCTTTGTTCGTAGTGATGCTTCCTAAGGCCCACTTGACTTCACATTGACAGTAGAAAGGATAAATAAATTATGGCATTTTTTTACACAATGGAATAATATATAGCAATTAGAATAAATGATCTACAACTAAATGCAATAACATGGATGAATCTCAACAAGTAATGTTGAGTTAAAGAAATAGAAAAGAATACACATTGTAGGATTCCAGTTATGTAAAGTATAAAAGCTAAACTGATCAATGGTTTTAGAAGTTAGGAAAGTTTTTACACACCCTCCCCCACCCCCAGGTGTAAATTTATTATAATTCCACAAAAGGTAAAATAAATTACTGGGCTGGTTAGTTTCACTCTGTTATATGATCACTTGGTTAAACTCCAACCTTAAAAGTAAACTAGGTAAGGTAGTGCTGTTGATTGCAAGAGAGAATGGAATTGGGCACTATCTCACAGCAAACCTAGGAGCACAGTTCAAGATGAACAAACAAACCAAAATCTAAAACAGAAGATTTTGAAGTCCCTATTGATTGGTATCTGTATCTGCCTCATCCCACCCATCTGGCCTCCATACCTCTTACCTGTGTGTAACTAGAGGCCTTCAAGTGTATTCCAGTGACCCAGGAGAAAGATTATTTGTGGTGTTTGCTCAACATGGTATCACAGGTGCATCAATGAAACCAAATGAGGATATCTGTACTTTGCAGAAAGAGGCTTGTTGGCTGAATTTTGTGATTTCCATATATCCTCTCCATCATCACCTTTGATAAAACCTAATTCTCATCTTCTCTTGAAACCCAAAGTACTTTCCCTGAAACTGTCTCTACAAATTCACTTGAGTTCTACTGAAAGGAGAAATAAGACTAAAAGTTTTTGGTTTGGGTTTTTTGCACACTTCTATGGAACAATAAGCAGATAATCCATCATGGAAAGTATCTTATTGGACCACTCCAGAGCAGACATAAAATCTCTTTTATTCCTATATTTTCAGCATCTTGGGACTTAGATTTGTTTGCACTCAATCTATAAATCCCCTTCATGGATCACAGCCTTGTTGTGGTGAAGGGGCTTGCATAACTCAATAAAGCTATGAGCCTTGCTGTGAACCATGTCGGGATAACCATGATATCAGACATCAGATATCTAGGTTCTATTCATCTAGAACCAGACAACCTGGAGTGTGAAGTCAAGTGGGCCTTCCTAAGGCATTACTACAAACAAAGCTAATGGAGGTGATGGAATGCCAGTTGAGCTATTTAAAATCCTAAGAGGTGATGCTGTTAAAGTCCTGCACTCAATATGTCAGCAAATTTGAAAAACTCAGCAGTGTCCACAGGACTGGAAAAGGTCAGTTTTCATTCCAATCTCAAAGAAGGGCAGTGCCAAAGAATGTTCAATCTAACAAACAATTCTGCTGATTTTGCCTGCTAGTAAGGTTATACTCAAAATCCTTCAAGCTAGGCTTCAGCAGTTTATGAATTGAGAACTTACAGATGTAGAAGCTGGGTCTAGAAAAGGCAGAGGAACCAGAGATCAAATTGCCAGCATCCATTGGATCATAGAGAATGCAAGGGAATTCCAGAAAAACATCTACTTCTGCTTCACTGACTATGTGAAAGCCTTTGGCTGTGTGAATCACAACAAACTGTGGAAAATTCTTAAAGAGATGGGAATATGAGACCACCTTACCTGTCTCTTGAGAAACCTGTATGCAGGTTAAGAATGAACAGTAGGAATGTTATTTGGAACAACTGACTGGTTCAAAATTTGGAAAGGAGAATGACAAGGCTGTATATTGTCATCCTGTTTATTTAACTTCTGTGCAGAGCACATCATGCAAAATGCCAGGCTGGATGAATCACAAACTGGAATCAAGATTGTCAGGGGAAACATCAGCAATCTCAGATATGCAGATGATACCCCTCTAATGGCAGAAAGTGAAGAGGAACTAAAGAGCCTCTTGGTGAAGGTGAAAGAGGGGAGTGAAAAAGCTGGCTTAAAACTCAACATTCAAAAAACCAAGATCATGACTTCTGGTCCCATCACTTCATGTCAAATAGAAGGAGAAGAAGTGGAAGCAGTGACAGATTTTATTTTATTGGGCTCCAAAATCATGCGGATGGAGACTGCATGATGCAGTCATGAAATTAAGGGACTCTTGCTCGCTGGAAGGGAAACTATGACAAACCTAGACAGCATATGAAAAATCAGAGACATCACTCTGCTGACAGATGTCCGTATAGTCAAAGTTATGGTTTTTCCAGTAATCATGTACAGATGTGAGAGCTGGACCATAAAAAAGGCTGAGTGCCAGAGAACTGATGGTTTTGAATTGTGGAGAAGACTCTTGAGAGTCCCTCGGACATCAAGGAGATCAAACCAGTCCACCCTAAAGGAAGAAAATCAACCCTGAATATTCACTAGAAGGACTGATGCTGAAGGTGAAGCTCCAACATTTTGGCCACCTAATGCAAAGAGCTGACTCACTGGAAAAGGCCCTGATGCTGGGAAAGATTGAAAACAAAAGAAGAGGGCAGCAGAGGCTGAGATGGTTAGAGAGGATCACTGACTCGATGGACATGAGTTTGAGCAAACTCTGGGAGATGGTGAAGGACAGGGAAGCCTGACATGCTGCAGTCTGTGGGGTTGCAAATAGTCGGACATGGCTTAACGACTGAACAACAACAAATCTATAAACATCTGAAGACTGCTGTATGGAGAAGGCCCCTGCATTATAGTCACTTCTTTACTTATTAAATGGATATTTACTGAGTATCTTGAGAGTCCCTTGGACTGTGAGGAGATCCAACCAGTCCATCCTAAAGGAGATCAGTCCTGGGTGTTCACTGGAAGGACTGATGTTGAAGCTGAAACTACAATACTTTGGCCACCTGATGCAAAGAGCTGACTCATTGGAAAAGACCTTGATGCTGGGAAAGATTGAGGGCAGGAGGAGAAGGGGATGACAGAAGATGAGATGGTTGGATGGCATCATCGACTTGATGGACATGGTTTTGGGTGGACTCCGGGAGTTGGTGATGGACAGGGAGGCCTGGCATGCTGCGGTTCATGGGGTCACAAAGAGTCGGACACGACTGAGTGACTGAACTGGACTGAACTGAGTATCTACAATGATAGAGGAACTAAGGGGATGAGTACACTTGGGCAATCAATTCCCTTTCTATCAATGGCTATCTGGTTAGCCTAGTCTCTTCTCCATCATGCTAGTAAAATTGAAAGAATAAATACATTTTAAATTATAGAATAGCATTCAGAAGCTTGGACTCTGAGAAAGATAAACCAGAGTTTGAATCCTGGCTCACACACTTAAAAGCTGTATGTTCTTGGCCAAGTCCCATAATTTCTTTAAGCTTTGGTTAAGATTGGAATAATAGTTGCAACTACCTCACAGGTTTTTTGGGCAAGGATTAAATGTGATCAGATGACAGTTTCATCTCATCCTGAATTAGAGGCATGGCTGGATTTGAAGGAGCCAGAGGCATTTTTTTTAAAAATAGCTATTTATTTCCTCATTTGGCCATGCTGGATCTTAGTTGCGGCACATGGGATCTTTAATTGCAGCATGTGGGATTTTTTAACTGTATCATAGGCACTTGTAGTTGTGGCATGTGGGGTCTAGTTCCCCAACCAGTGATCAAATCTCGGGCTCCCTGCATTGGGAGCATATTGTCTTAGCCACTGGACCACCAAGGAAGTCCCTACATTAAAAAAAAAAAAAAATTACTTATCTTTAATTGGAGAATAATGGCTTTACAATGGTGTGCTGGTTTTTGCCGAACATCAACATGATCAGCCATAGGAATACATGTGTCCCCTCCCTCTTGAACCACCTTCCCACTTCCTACCTTATCCAGCCCCTCTAGATTTTCACAGAGCACTGAGTTAAGCTCCCTGCATCATACAGCAAATTCCCACTGGTTCTCTAGTTTACATATGGTAATGTGTATGTTTCAATGCTACTCTCTCAGATCGTACCACTCTCTCTTCCCCCGCTGTGTCCACAAATCTGTTCTCCATTTCTGTGATGGTGTTGCTGCAGAGACTAGTTTCTTAACTGTACATTCAGTGAAACAAACATTTCTTCAGAATCTCAGGTCTTCCTACTGATTCTTTGTGGCCTGTGTGCTTTGCATGTAATGACTCACAGTTCCACCTCCTTCAGAGGACTGTCCTTGGCTTTCTAGAGCTTCTTGGTCTTTATACCAGTTAGCCAATGGCTGACTTCATGGAGTATGAAAGCCCAGATTTCTGGTCTTGAGAAGAGGGGACAAACTTTGAAGTTGTAATTCATGCTCCTAATTTCCCTTTGGGTTTAGATTGAGGCTGGGACTTTTTCTGGTTACACTCTTGCTTAACTACTGTTGATTCTCTTTTCATACAGAAAAGAAATTCACAATGGTTCTCAAGAAAGATTAGTTAATATTTGTATAACTTTCACAATTATAATGACATATTATTAATGTCCATTAACTCCTATTATGCTCTATAGGGTAACCCTTTTTCCTCTCAAGAAAACCTTTATTGGTATTCCCACAAACATATAGTCCTTGATTTCCAAACTGTCAGTGTGTTTTATTTGGTCTTAGAGGATTCATCAAGGACCTGGCATAGTCAAACAATGCTGAGGTCTAGATCTGGAGAGCATTTGGAAGAAATAACTTATGTTAACTATAAATTCAGATCAAAGGAATTGGAAAAATAATGAAGAGATCTATGAATAGAGTTAAGCACCTTGCCCGAACAACCAGCTCACTGGAAATGACCCTGATGTTGGGAAAGATTGAAGACAGAAGGAGAAGAGGGTGGCAGATGATGAGATGGTTGGATAGCATCATGAATTCAATGGACATGAACTCTGGCAAACTCTGGGAGGTAGTAAGGGACAGGGTGGCCTGGAATGCTGCAATCCATGAGGTCACAAAATGTCAGACCCGACATGGTGACTGAACAACACCACCACTGCCTGACACTTAATAGGTGATTGAAAAATCTGTTGCAGCTGTGTTGGAGGAGGTCATTGAGAGTAGATAACCTCTGGTTGGCCTGTGAGCTGGACCTGGGCAAGCAGAGGCTCCTCACCCCTTCCTCTGTCCTTAAAATATATGTCCACTTACTGTTCCCACACTAGCATTGTCTCAAGGACAGCCTTAAGAGAGTAAGATGTTGTTGAAACTATCTGGACAGAATATGTAACTGACCTCAGTGAAGGTCTCTGTATAAATTTTTGAGATTCTGGCAGGTGGGAGCCAAGATCTACTTATCTTGCGGCCACCCAAGATAAGCTTCTTATGCATGTTCCCTTGCTTGTTAGAACTTCCACGTACCAATCTGGAGTGGTTTACCTCTTTGGTCTCTCTTTGCCCTCAGTGTATGGGGACTGGTTTTGAATCTTGCCCAGGGAACTCCCATGGTTGCACACCAGAAGGTAAAGGTTTTCTTATAGCCCACTGCAGACACTGGTTGAGGTCCTTACATAATTCTCTTTGAAAATATTATAACAACTCTACAAAGTACATATTAGTCCCATTGCACAGAAAAAGAAATTGTGGCCCAAATGGCTAAATGAATCAAGTTTTAATAAGTGGCAGAATTAGGATGGGAGTCAGAACTGTCAGACTCTAATTAAAACTTTGAACCACTACCTTAGACTTCCTCTTACAGGACGTATCAGGTCACTGGGAAAGTCGGTGGAATTAACTGTTAGATTTTATATCTATGTGACAAGAGGAGCCATGACCCCATTTCTGAGGTTGGCATCTTGGCTTTTTAAATCCTAATTTAAAGGGTTTGATGCAGTCACTGTTGTTTCTTCTCTCTGCTTAAGATGTAACCTAGCCCTAACTGCTGCTCCTGGCATCCTTTCATTCACTCACTTTCTCAAACTCCATAGATGTTTGTTGAGTGCCCACTATATAAAGACAGTTTACTAGGTACTCAGGCCTCTAAGATGAAGAGACACATAACATGCCGTCAAGGAGCTTATATTCAGGTAGGAGGAGTCAGGTAGAAAAAAAAAATGTGCAATGGATTGTCACAGTGGATAGTTAACCTTCATAGGTTTTGCCTGCTCTTGTGGGTAGCATTTCAGTTTTTGTTCATGGAAATATTCTTTCCCTTCTAGTTCACTTGTGTCATATGAGGCTGATCCAGTGGCTGGCAGGCAAAAGACACAGGCCTGGCCAAACAGAACCTTCTAAAGTCTGGTCACATCAGTTGTTTGAGGATGGAGCATGTTTCAGGACAGGGAAGGATGGGGCATGAGAACCCCATTCAGAGCTCTGATGTAACTCTTAGGGAGGAACTATCTTCTTTCTGCTTGGGTTGCTAGCAAAGTAAGATGTAGCTAGAGATCTACTCCTGGAGAAATTGGCTTCCATGATGGAAGCCAACTAAGAAGAAAGTAGAGTCAAGAGGCAGAAGAAAAGAAAAAATCCTGATGATATTGTTTGAACACTTAGTGCATTATTATTATTGACTTAAATTGCTTTCAGTTGGGTTTTTATTAACTGCAGTATAAAGAAGCATGACATAAAGGGCTAGAGTGGAGGAAATGAAAGCTCATGGGGCCTTTCAAGATAACATAAATGACTTTGAGCTTATGGTACAGTTTGCATAGATTAACAAATGTCCATGGGATGCAAAGTCAAATTTGAAAAGAAGAGCAAAGAAGATTTATTCCACCAGATATGGAAACATATTAAGCCATAGTAGTAAAATCAATAAGTAGTAAAAGCAAGAAAAAGCAAAAAATAATGTGAGGAAAAGAATAGGACAATAAATCCATGTTAAAGGAAACAAGAATTAAAGGTAGACTCATGTTTCCAAATAATTTCCAAATAATTTGACATACAAAAGATAGGGCCCTACAAATGAGTAATATACATCATTGGATTGTTAAATATATGATACTAAGGAAATAAAGTCATTATATGGAAACCATTAAGACAGATTCCTAAATGGCACTAAAAATTAATCTTCTGGAAGGATTAAAGACCTAAATGTGAATGGAATTATAAAATTAGTGGAAATGTATGTCTTTGTGAATTTGGAGTGAGGGAGGCCTTTTAAAATAAGACCAGCAGAGCACAATTCATAAGGCAAATAGTTGATGTATTTGACTATAACACACGAGAGGAGTTCTCTTCAATGAATGTATATGGATCAAGTTAATAGACTGACAATGACTGGGAAAAGATATTTTCATTCATCAATATAACAATAAGGGATAGATATCTATCCCTTAGAACAGGAATTCTTACAATTTAGTAGACAGATTGGGGAACTCAATGAACAGAAATAGGTAATTTACCCAAAGGGTGATCTGAATAGTTAACAAGTATATGACAATTTGCTCAAACTCTGAAATCAGAGATATAATAATGAAATATGATTTTATACTCACTAGAATAGCAAAAATTAGAAGTTATTGGTGAGGACCTGGGGACACTAGAACTCTTATGCTGGTGAAATGTACATTGGTATAGTCATTCTAGAGAATAACCTGGAAGCCCCTAGCTAAAGTGATGTTTATGGGTACACCTTATGACCCAGGAATCCCAGGCCTGAGCATACACCCCAGAGAAGTTTTCACACATTACCAGGAAGGAGAATATACAAAAATAGTCATAAAGGATCTTTGTTTGTGAAGGCAGAGAGCCGTAGACATGAAAGAGGAGAATGAAAGAAAGTAAGAAGCATAATGAAATTTCCAGCAAATATCACCTAAGTCAATTTAAAACACATATACACACCTCATACTGTACATTTTTCAAAGATAACCCTCCACATATGTATACATACAGAACATGTATATATATATACACACATACACATAAATGCGTGTGCATATGTACACATATTTTTATCTCTGCCTATCTAGATCAAACACATTACTGTGGGTGCCTTTAGGGTGGGGAGGGGCTAAGAAGAGAAAGAGAGGGAAATGTGACTGAAATTAGGTATAAAAGAAGAATAATAAAATAATATGACAGAAGCTCTGCACATGCTGATAATGACAGTGTGCTATGAACTGGAGAGTATAATCAACTCACCTGTCTATCAGGTTGAAAATAAAATTATAATTAAAATTAAAAGTTTAAAATGCCTTAGGTTAGGAGAGAGTCAAGAGTATTTCATATGAGCTCTAGTCTCATCCTACCTTGGAGTATCATGTGACCTTAACTGTTCTTAAAGGGACATGGAGTAGATATTGTACTCTTGCACCTACCTCTCTGTGTAGCAAGAGTGAAATTAGATCCCAGTTACAAATCATTTTCCATGCTTTATAAATAATATAATATGAACTTGGGGTTTTTGCTACTAAGATTAGATCGAAAGCAATTTCTGTTAGAGAAATGTAAATTAAAACCACAATGAAGTATCATCTCATGCCAGTCAGAATAGCTATCATCAAAAATCTACAAACCATAAATGCTGGAGAGGGTGGGGAGAAAAGGGAAGCCTCTTACACTGTTGGTGGGAATGCAAACTGGTACAGCCACTATACAGAACAGTGTGGAGATTCCTTAAAAAACTGGGAATAGAACTGCCATATGACCCAGCAATCCCACTGTGGGGCATGTACCCCGAGGAAACCAGAATTGAAAGAGAAACATGAACCCCAATGTTCGTTGCAACACTATTTATAATAGCTAGAACATGGAAGCAACCTAGATGTCTAGATGTCATCTGCAACTGCAGATGAATGAATAAGGAAGCTGTGGTACATATACACAATGGAATATTACTCAGCTATAAAAAAGAACACATTTGAGTCAGTTCTAATGAGGTGGATGAACCTGGAGCTTATTATACAGAGTGAAGTAAGTCAGAAAGAGAAAGACAAATACCATATATTAACTTATTTATATGGAATTTAGAAAGATGATACTGATGATCCTATATGCAGGGTAGCAAAGGAGACACAGATATAAAGAATAGACTTTTGGACTCAGTGGGGGAAGGTGAGGGTGGGATAATTTAAGAGAATAGGAGAATAGCACTGAAACATGTATGTTACCATATGTAAAACAGATGGCCAGTGCAAGTCTGATGAATGAGAAAGGGCACCCAAAGCCGGTGCTCTGGGACAATCCAGAGGATTGGGGTGGGGAGAGAGGTGGGAGGGGGGCTCAGGATTGTGGGGCACACATATATACCTGTGGCCAATTCATGTTGACGTATGGCAAAAACCATCACAATATTGTCAAGTAATTATCCTCCAATTAAAATAAATTAATTAATTAAAAAAAGAAGGGGACATATGTTCACCTATGGCTAATTCTTATTGATGTATTTCAAAGCAATCATCGATCAATTATAAATAAATATAATTAAAAAAATAAAAAAGCAAACAACTTGTTGGAAATCATGTTTATTGTCTAAAATCTTTGGCCTGAAATCAATACTTCTGATTTAGTAGTAACCCGCAGTTTGGGGTTTCCTAAAATATTCAGTGGTATGCAAGTTTTGACTGTCCTCATTAGCATATGTAAATTGTTTCCCTCCAGGTTTGAGATAGAAGTCACACATCACGAAGGAAAGTATTGGGTTCTAAATTATATCTAACATTCTTTTCTGGTTTTTGTAACCTGAATCTAAATCAAACATATTCTCATAGTACACATACCCTTTTCTTTACATGAAACAAAGCCAAACACACCATCCCTTTTTAGCCATGAAATAAAGTTTACAAACACACAAACAGTATGAGGCTCAAGGACCCAGCAAACTATATTGAATGAGGTCCTTGGACTTCCCTGGTGTTCCAGTGGTTAAGAGTCTACCTGCCAGTGCAGGGGACATGGGTTCTATCCCTGGTCTGGGAAGATGCCACATGCTAAGGGCCAACTGAACCTGTGCGCCACAACTACTGAGCCCATATGCCGCAACTACTGAAGCCCAAGCGACTAGAGCCTGTGCTCCACAACAAGAGAAGCCACTGCAAGGAGAAGCCCTCACACCACAACCAGACCGCAGCCCACACACAGCAACAAAGACCCAGCACAGCTAAAAATAAAACAACATAAAGGAGTCCCGAGCAAGTGTTCTGGGAGCTCAAGGACTTTTATTTTCCTTGTTCTTTGCTGTATCCCTATGCCTATCACAATACCTGGAACACAGTAGATGTTCAACAAATACTTATGGAATAAGTGAATATACAAATGAGCTCACACCCATATGCAAACATATACCTCTTTGTCTTTGGTTTGTCTTCACAGTTCACTTTTTCTTTTGTTTCTCCCTTCGAAAAAATTAATCCAGCCAACCAGCTCTTTACAAAAACATCTTAATGTACTGACATCTGTGAGAGTTGATGGGGAGAATAAAAAGGAATTACAGAATATAGTTCTTATGGCTGAGAAACTTATGATCTAACAAGGCAAATACATACGAGAAACACATGAGAATAAGAACAGAAGTGTTTTAGCACTACAGAACACTGTTGGAAATTTATGAGAAAGAGACAGAGCGGGTGGAGGGCTGGGACATGGGGAAATCACCTCCCAGCTGGCCTATACAAAGCACTGGCCTCCCAGCACAGTCTGGGGCTTTTCTAGGGAGGCAGGTGGAGGAGGTTGTTGGGAGAGCTGGCCTGGGGCAGAATCTTCACAAAGGTTTTCTTGGAGAACCAGAGTTTGAGCAAGTCACTGGTGGAGGCTTTGCTGTTCTAACCAGCTGCGAATGGGAAACTGACTCTCCGATGCCAGGAGAGACTGGAGAGGAAGCACAAGTACTTAATGGGTTTCGAGAGCTTCTGCAGATACATCCTCTAAGGAGTGGAAAACTCCATTCCAAACCTGAGGGAGGCCGACAGGGTGCCCATATATGTGAACAGGAAAATTGTGGCAGAAAAAGCCAATAACTCAAGGATGGAAATCCTCAGCTTTGCGTCCAGGGAAAGCTTGGTTTAGCAATCATTGTGAGCAAGTGGAACCAGCTCAACCAGCGTCAGCAATTTGAAGACATCTGGTCTTTATTTTTGGACTTTTGTACACTGAGGAGGATTATGGTTATATGATGCAGAGGCCATTTAGTTTTGTCAACCTACAGAATTTCTTAGAATAGGAATCCCTCATACTTAGAATAGAAACTTGGTGTTCTCCAAAGTCTCCTTGAGATTTTCAAATATTAACTCTTTATCCCCCAGAATGATGTTCTGAGGGACATTATTTGAAAGAGATGCTTTTTAGTCAGGAAATTGAATCATGAAGTAGACATGTGTTTTGCCAAAGGGTAACCTCATAGTCAGTGGAGCCCCCAGTAACTTCAGCATCCCATGACTGCCAAAAACAATGCTTCTATCTCACTGGCCTTCATTTCTTCTGTCTCTGCTTTGCCTTCTCTTCTGACTCTTGTGTATCTTTAATCATCCCCTAGATGGGCCTGGTCTAGAAAAAGTTATTAGTCTGAAAAGTTGTTGATGGTCCAGTATTCACTTTCTACCCATTGTCCTTCATATCTTTTGGCCAAGGACCTGGTGTCTCCCCCAAGCCCAAAGAGGTTTCTGCTCCTCCTCCACTTCTTCCACCCTCCTGCCCGCGTTATTCCTGACCTTCCTTACTTCCAAGATTAGTACCTGTGTTGAGTTCCATTGCCCTGGGCTGTAATGGGTGATTGGCTATTTTAGACAATTTGCAACAAAACTGTTAATGGCCTAAAAATGGCTCAGAGGCTTCCTCCACCAGATGACATTTACATTTTCATTGGGGATTTCAATGTCAAAGAAGTCAGTGGAGCATTCCTGCACCTTGGCCGTCTCCTCTCCTGATTTTCTCCCTTCTGGCTGCCCCCTGAACTACCTGCCGCACGCTGGCACCTGCTCTCAGACTGGTGGCTCCTGCAAGCTGGCTGGGCTTCTCTTTTTCTCATTCCAATGTTTTCAGTTGAAGTGGTGTTTTTCAATATCCTAGTAGCAAATGATACAAGAAAAGCCAGGTAGCCTCAAGCAGGGGAAGGAATGTCCCATGTTGAACAAAGGGCCAGGTCCCTGGGCTGAGGTATTTTGTCTATGGAAAGGCCCATTGGCTTCCAGTGATATTGTTGTCCATTAAAAAAAATCCATAGGCTTTTTAAAATGCATTTTCAACTTAATATAGCAGGAGCAGCCACTCTGCTATGCAATTCCTGAGGATTTATGGCTGGTTGGGGTTAATGGTTTGAGGTGTTATTCTTTTCTGTGCCTCATTAATCCCCAGGAAGTGCCTGTGCTGAGGTGGCTGTTTGGCTCAGGCTGGCCGCAGAGGCGCCCCAGTGCCCTCTCCAGCTCTGCGGTGGTAGCCAGCTCTCAGCCCCTGCTCAGCTGTTGTCCCTTCTAGCCTGGACTACCGACCCCCACAAAGGCTTGGGCTCTAGACTACTTCTGGGACAGATGGCAGACATCCTTCTTAGATACTGGCTTCCCTGGTATGATTCAATCTTGGCCTCTCCATCCTCCTACATTGCAGAAAGTTTGAAAAAGACAAATTATCCCCATCTGAAAAAGAGGAGGGTGAACGTGGCCTTCCTCATGTTGTCAGTGACGGAGGAGACTGGTCAATGGAGGGGACAGAACAGGGAATGGGGCAGAGTCTCTCAGCAACACAACTTGCTTTCTGATGACCAGAACTTATTATACTTCAGGGGAAAAAAATCATAGCTTTTCAATCAAAGGTCATAGTGTTTATAAAGTATTGTGTATACTTCAGTCTCAGGCTTCCCGGTGGCTCAGTGGTAAATAATCTGCCTGCCAATGCAGGAGACCCAGGTTCGATCCTTGGGTTGGGAAGATCCCTTGGAGAAGGGAATGGCAACTCACTCCAGTATTCTTGCCTGGAGAATCCCATGGACACGGAAGCCTGGCAGGCTACAGTCCTTGGGGTTGTAAGGAGTCAGACATGACTTGGCGACTAAACACCAACACCAACAATCCTTCTGTCTCACCTCTCTTCCTTCCACCAGTGTTAACTGAGCACTTCCTTACTGAGCTACTAATGTAGATATTGGGGATGCACCAGGATCAAGAGTGACTGGGCTCCTGTCTGTGGGTTTTCTACATCATAGTGTGTGTTTAGGACTTGTGTGAGAGGGCCTGATAATGAAACAAACATTTGGTCATTGTACAACCTTGTGATTCAGTTAAACAGGTGTACCTACACCTATTTTCACAAATGGGACAGCTGAACCTTGGAAGAGGTTGTGTGACCTGTTTCAGGTGAACTGGTTTATGCATTCATTTGCTCATCTATCAGATAGATTTATTGAGGGGCTTCTATGTTCCAGATCATCTCTTAGATTTTTGAGATGAAAAGTTGGCTAGGCAATGAGCCTTGCTTTCTGGGAGTCAAAATATAATGGGGAAAGAGCCACAGAAACGGCTTAGAATCTAGTGACTGCTATGATGAAGACTTGCTAAGTCGGGGGCGTTGCATGAAGAAGTCCCAGGGCTAAGGAAGTCAGGGAAGCAAGAGAGACAGAGCTGGACTCAGACACATTCAAGGGCCCCCTCCTGGTGGCAGCCTGCAGAGAATATGTGCAATAACACTTGTGGCATTGAATTGAGCCAGCTCCTCAAGGTCTGGCTTCACTTCCTGGCTTAAAGAGTCCCAGGCCAGTTATAGCCACGCTTTCCGGGAAACAAACTCACTCAGAAGGACAATGCAGATAGTGGAGTGCAGTTTATTACACCGGCGGGCCCAAGGCAGAGTCTCCTCTTAGCCAAGGACCCCGACCAGCATTTGTGAAAATCTTTTATACCCCACGTGTATGTGTCCAAACCCACCACCCCAATTTCCTTGAGACTTACATAAACAAAGGAAGGGTAAATACAACTACAATAACCCCATCATTCACATGTTATGTGTTCAAACAGTTAATAATCAATAAGCCCGCAGTTACATTCCAAACAGTTAATAATCAATAAGCCCGTGGTCACGTTCAAACCAGTTAATAATCGATAAGCCTGTGATTACATCCTGATAGATACAGGAAAAAATTTATGACCTGTTTGGAGACAGGGGTGATTACGGTATGTTTCCTCTTAGACAATGAGTAACCTGGAAGTGATCTTCAAGATTCCCCTGCCCAGAGGGGGGTATTATCCTTCCATTGTCATTCCCATAGGCGCTAAGCACAGAGTTCAGAGTCCACTGGAGAGGTGGCCCTGCACGGCCAGTACAGACAGGCCTGAGATGGAGTCCAGGGCTTATGAATTCCTTCTTCACAGTGGACACAGAGGCGGAAGGGGAGGGTGGAATGAATTGAGAGAGTAGCATTGATATACATACAGTACCATGTGTAACATAGGTAGCTAGTGGGAAGCTGCCGTATAGCACAGGAGTTCAGCCTGGTGTTCTGTGATGTCCTAGAGGGGTGGGATGTTTGGGGTGGGGGGGAGGTGGAGGGGATATATGTATACGTACGCTGATTTACTTTGTTGTAAAGCAGAAAACAACACAACATGGTAAAGAAATTATACTCCAATTAAAATTAAAAGGGCCCCAGGCCACTGGAAATCCTATCTTCACATTTAGCAAAATGACCTCCTCTCATTCTAAACTGAAACAGAAATTCCTCATTCTACTTTTGGTCAGGCTTCCTGCTTTTATGAGATTAATTAAAAGCTGAGTAGCTGCTAAGTTGCCAGACGAATGGCAAAGTATTTCTGTCTTATTTATTAAGGCAAAATGTTCAGAGATTCCGGCGAGGATCTGCTGCATCCTCCCTCATCTTTCCTGTTTTCCTCCCCTGTCTCTGTTAGACTAGTCTCTGTTACAAAGGACTTCTACCTAACCCCCACCATAGCAGTACAGAAGGAACTAGAGAGCAAACACAGGAAACCTGGGCTTGAGTCCTGGCCCCACCGTTAGCTAAAATTCTGAGCATGGGTAGATCATTTAATCTCTTGGTATCTCAGTTTCCTAAGCTATAAGTGGTCATATAATACCTGTCCTACCTCATACAGGAGTCCTTCTGAGGATCAAAATGGATTCCAACACGTGGCAGTGATTAAGAAGAGACAAAAACACTTAGGACATTTAAAGGGACAGCAAGACTGTTACTAGAGCATGTCTGTTGATGGAGGAGACGCTAGACATTTGCAAACTCGGCTTGTTTTCTGATGTGAGCGAAGGGGTGTTAGACTTCTCATATTTCTTTAATGTTCGAGGGCTGGGATGGGGTCCTGGCAACTGAGGACAGGCACCCTTTAGCATTCTCCCTGCACAAAGTCAGGTTCCCACTCAAGCGGCTCAGTTTCCCCAGTCTAATCAGCTGTAACAAATTGTCTCATTTCTCCTTGATAAGTGACAACCCCTGGCTGCCACGGCTCCTTTTAGGCTGCAGCGGCTTCCACGAGCTGGCAGCTCCAATTCTCCTGGGCTTGGGCCAGGCCTGGGCGGGAAGACCGCGGAGGAGAGTAAGAGCGGGTTATCCACACCCTCTGCAGACACCCTCTCAGGCTCAGTGTCGGCGGCTTGGATGGCATTAAAGGCAGAGGGAGCGCTGAGGATGGGTGTGTAGGGGGTGCAGGAAGGAAAAGGTGGGTCGGGAGAGTTCTGTTGCCAAGCTTAAAGGGTTATAAGAGGAAAAGTGGGTTGAGGGGAAAAGCAGTGAGGGAGGTTGTAATAGCCAGAGCCAAATATCTTATTTGAACAGATAAAAGAGAGACTATTCATTTCTTTTGTAGACAGAGTGATCATGTCATCCAAATACAAAATTGTGATTACAGATTACCATCAAACAGTTATATTTACAACAAGAGGAAGTGTAGTTCAAATATAGGCTGTCTGGGAAAATTCTGAAAGACTGCTTCCTTCTTTCTATGACCTCATACCCGCCTATAACTTCAAAATCTTATTGTTTGTGGTTTTGCCATGAGGCACCATCAAGAAGTTTGTATTTGGGATCCTCCTACCTTTATTTTCAACAAATATTTATTGAGCACCTACAGTATGTGGTGTGGGACCAGCTTCGTGGATTTTGAGATCTATTTAGTTGCACAGGGCCTCCACTTAGCAAGCTTCTGTGCTTGGTTTAATGTACCACTGATGTTGTTTTGAAATTTGTAGTATTTCTTGAACAAGTGGTCCTTGTTCAAGGAATTTTCATTTTGCACTGTTCCCATAGAGTACCATATTATGTGCTGGAGAAGCAAAGATGAAAAGATACAGGCTTTCCCCCAAATTTCTCCCTGGCTGTGACCAGCTCCCTGCCTAAGCAGCACCCCAGGTGTTAGACATGGCTTTTCATATTGTCATCAGCTAAACACTATCTTAGCTAACTGAGACTTTGAAAAGTTCCTTCCTAACTAATTCACTATAAAACATTATTCATAACATAAACATTTTTCTTGACATAAGAGTGGTTGAAATCACTGTATAGAATTTGAACTCTGCAGAAAGATATAAGAAAGAGAACATAAAATAATCCACAGCTTAGCACCCATTAAACAAAGGTCATCTCTGGGTGGTGGATATTAGACACTTTCAATTTTAATTATTCCTATTTATATTTTTAAATATAAGTAGGAGCCTACTGCACTTGCATTTTTATAATCCCGTTCTTTTCACTTGAAATTTCATTTTTGCCATTTCCCATATCATTAAATAATTTCCCAAAATATAGTGTTTTATGAGCTTCCCTGGTGGCTCAGTGGTAAAGAATCATTTGCCAATTTAGGAGATATGGGTTTGATCCCTGGGTCAGGAAGATGCCCTAGAGAAGGAAATAGCAACTTATTCCAGTATTATTGCCTGGGAAATCCCGTGGACAGAGGAGTTTGGAGGGCTACAGTCCATAGGGTTGAAAAGAGTCAGACACAAATTAGTGACTACACAACAATAACAATAAAAATTGTTTTTCTATGTTGGTAGCATTCTGTCATATGAATGTGTCATGACATATTTTCTTGCTTTTGGGGGATACATAGGTTGTTTCCAGTTTTTTTTGCCAAGGTGAAATATCATGTAGATGAACATCCTTGCATAGAAATCTTTGTCTGCTTCTTTGGTTATTTTTTTGGGATAAATTTCAAAAAGCAGAATTACTGGTTAAAGGGTATGGAGAGTCACATATGCAAATTATTGGCAATTTTCACTTTCACCAGTAAGTGACTGAGAGAACTTATTTCACAAATCCTATATTGGCTGTTTTTATTTTCTAAAACTTTATTTGTCTAAGTTTGCAAGTAAATTCATTTATTTGATGACTCATTAGACTGAATATATTTTTCATATATTTATTGGATACATATATATCTTTTATAAATTATCTAATCACATCTTTATTTGCTGTTTTACCAAAATGCTTTTTTTTTCTGGTATCTGTAAGTTAGTTATCTATTAGCTATCTTTGTTTTCTAAAAAAATATATTAGAGAACATGCAGAATTAGATATGAGTGGCTGGTAAATGAATATTTAACATATTATCTCTGCTGAAAGTTACCTTTAATAATTCTTTGAACTTTATTGTTTTCTCTCTAAAAACTTCAGTAATGTTCATAATGAGAATGAGCTACTGCAAAGAAAATGAAATTCTTATAATTGCAAGAATTTCTGCAAAGGCTGAATGAACATCCAGCAAGAGTGATATGGAGGGGATTCCAGTACTAAGGTGAGAGATCAGACTGAGTAGGTGATGACCAATCATTTTTTATTTTTTTCCTTTAATTTTAATGGTAAAATTTTAAGGATCATTGCCTGTTAGGCTAGAGCCCTTCCAATTCTAATCTATGTGTAGTTGCCTCTAGGTACATTCAGGCTTTCCTGGATCAAATAAGTTATCTCAGTAAATAACAGTATACTATCTGAGATAAAGTGAGATTAAGCTCCCAATAGTATGATCAAGAGGAGCACACTTCACTATTATGAGGTGTCAAAAAGGACTCTTTATAGCACTATAGAAATCAGGGAAGTCCCCATGGAGGGAGGCAGTCTTGAGTCCTTGGGAACATGAACTGGGAAGATTTTTTTTTTCCCCAGAGCTAAGAGCAACTCTAGTTGGGGATTCCAGCTTAAAATTCTGGTGTTAGGTTCAATGTTTTGGTTAGAAATTCTAGGTTAAATCTTGTAGCTCTGAGGCCTTAGAGGGCTTATTATTCTGGAATAAATCCAAGAGGTCTGAGGGTTTTTCTCTTCTTTTCCTTTCCCATTTGTTTCCTCCTGGTCTTCTATTCGTGTTTTTAAAACTGCTGGCTGGTTTGAGGTTGCAAATGGAGAGTATCATTTGCCTTGTAGGAGATGATCTTCAGCTTCTCCATCTGAACTTTGAGAAGCTGCTCATACAGTTGGAGAACTATCTCACTATCATAAACATGGGTGCTGTTGCAAAAGGATGGAGCCTTGGTGTGTGGGCTACCTGGTGAATCAGGGGCAGCCTGTACATTGTTAACTCAACTGAGTTAACAATGGAGCAAGGTGCTGGGTTCAATTCTCACTCAAGCCAGTTTTCAGTCTGTTCCACAAGTGGTCCTAACGTACCCTCCCCAATCAGATCTGTCAGTTTACAAAGTCACTAGTTTGTGGGGTGGAGAAGGCAATGGCACCCCACTCCAGTACTCTTGCCTGGAAAATCCCATGGACGGAGGAGCCTGGTAGGCTGCAGTCCATGGGTTTGCGAAGACTCAGACATGACGAGTGACTTCACTTTCACTTTTCACTTTCATGCACTGGAGAAGGAAATGGCAGCCCACTCCAGTGTTCTTGCCTGGAGAATCCCAGGGACGGGGGAGCCTGGTCGGCTGCCGTCTATGGGATCTCACAGAGTTGGACACGACTGAAGCAACTTAGCAGCAGCAGCACCAGTTTGTGGGGAGAGGTGTAGGTGCTTCAACACACACCACTTTCTCAATTGTGCTTCATGTAGTTGATAAGCCATGAATCCCTCAGCTATAGAGGGATTATGGAGCCACCGCAATGTACCAGGAGCTGTGCTAAGAGCTGAAAAGGCGAGTTTGATTACGGTGCTCTCTCTAGTTGTTGTTTGCTGTCGTTTAGTCACTAAGTCATGTCCAACTCTTTTGTGACCCTACTGTAGTCCACCAGGCTCCACTGACCGTGGGATTTCCCAAGCAAGAATTCTGGAGTGGGTTGTCATTTCCTTCTCCAGGGGATCCTCCCCACCTAGAGACTGAACCCAGGTCTCCTGCACTGGCAGGCCTTGGCAGGCGAATTCTTTACCACTGAGCCACCAGGAAGGCCTTTGCTGTCCAGTGGATTTGAGAGATGTGTGAAGGACAGCTGACTGGGAAGGATAAGTGGCAGCCAAGGGTGTGAGATCAAAGGTAGCCATTTTAAAGTGGACAAAAAGCAATAGATAGGGATAATCTGAAAGGTCTGAACTCCATTTATCTCAAGATTTGTAAATTCAGGTAACTTATGAATTAGTTTCGCTGACTTAACTTTTGGAATATCTGAAAGCACCAGAAAAGTGATGTTTAACATAAGCCTCTGAGATTTTCACATCCTGAAAATCTCTGGGCCATCACATTCCTCCCTTAAAATACCTTTTATGCAGACCTTCAGGCTGAGTTTTTCCATTGCACTCAGAGTTTTTTTAAAATTTTTTTAAATAATTTTTTTAAATTGAAATATAGTTGATTTATAATAATATGCTATTTTCTAGTGTATACCAAAGTGATTCAATTATGCATGTATATATATTCTTTTTCATATTATTTTCCATTATAGTTTATTACAATATATTGAATATAAGTCCATGGATTATATAGTAGATCCTTGTCAATTATCTATTTTATGTATAGTAGTTTGTACCTGCTAATCCCAAACTTCTAATTTATCCCTATCCTTCCTTCCTCTTTGGTAACCATAAGTTTGTCTTCTGTGTCTGTGAGTCTGTTTATATTTTATAAATAAGTTCACTTGTATTATATTTTAGATTCCACATATAAGTGATACCATGATATTTGTCTTTCTCTGGCTCACTTCACTTAGTATCATAATCTCTAGGTACATCCACATTGCTGCAAATGTCATTTCATTCTTTTTTATGGTCAAGTAGTATTCCACTGTGTGTGTCTATGTGTGTGTGTGTATGCCACATCTTCTCTATCCACTCATCTGTCAGAGGACATTTAGATTGCTTCCATGTCTTGGCTATTGTACATAGTGCTGCTATGAACATTGGAGTGCATTTATCTTTTTGAATTACAGTTTTGGCTTCCCTGGTTGCTCAGCAGTAAATAGTCCACCTGCCCATGCAGGAGATATGGGTTCAGTCCCTGGGTGGGGAAGATCCCCTGGAGAAGGAAACGGGCACCCACTCCTGGAAAATCTCATGGATAGAAGAGTTTGGCAGTCTACAGTCCATGGGGTTGCAGAGTCGGATGTGACTTAGTGACTAAACAAAAAACCAGCTATATACCCAGAAGCAGGACTGCTGGGTCACAGGCTAACTCTCAGTTTTTAAAGGAACCTCTGTACTGTTTTTCATAGAGACTGCACCACTTTACAGTCCTCAGGGGCTTTGTTGATGCAAGAACATTTGGGTGTTTCACCAGCACCAGAAAAAGCAAATCTCCTTATTAGTCCCTATGGTTTCTAGGTCTGGCTTAAAACTCAGCATTCAAAAAACTAAGATCATGGCATCTTTTCCCATCACTTCATGGCAAATGGAGGGGAGGGGAATGATGGATTTTATTTTCTTGGGCTCCAGAATCACTGTGGACAATGACTGCAGCTGTGGAATTAAAAAACGCTTGCTCCTTGGAAGAAAAGCTATGACAAACCTAGACGGTGTATTAAAAAAACAGAGACATCACTTTACTGACAAAGGTCCATATTGTCAAAGCTATGGTTTTTCTTGTAGTAATGGATAAATGTGAGTGTTGAACCATAAAGAGGCCTGAGCGCCAAAGGATTGATGCTTTCAAATTGTGGTCCTGGAGAAGACTGTTGAGAGTCCCTTGGAGATCAAACCAGTCAATCCTAAAAGAAATCAACCCTGAATATTCATTGGAAGGACTCATGATGAAGCTGAAACTACAATACTTTGGTCACCTGATGCAAAGAGCCGACTCATTGGAAGATTCTGATGCTGGAAAAGATTGAAGGCAGGAAAAGGGGGTGACACAGGATGAGATGGTTGGATGGCATCACTGACTCAATGGACATGAGTTTGACCAAACTCTTGAAGGACAGGGAAGCCTGGTGTGCCGCAGTCCATGGGGTTGCAAGGAGTCAGATGTGACTTCACGTCTAAACAACAACAACAACAACAGTGAAGTGTCCATTTAGAAGGTGGCCTCTTTAACTAACTCAGCAAATTCTCACTGTATCTTGCTATGGCGCATACACTTGCATCTTCCAGGTGTATGAGTCCATCTCTTCTTTCTTCCTCCTGGCTAAGCACTAGGGGTTCAGTCATGGAGTTTCACTCACCTAGGCCAGCTCCAGCCCTTGTGTAGGTTAAGTGGGCTTAGAAAGAATTAGGAGTTTCAGCAGCAACATCTTCTGCATAGGGCCCTTTCTGTGTTCTCTTGTTCCTTCCCACCCTTTATGTCTCACATAAAAAGGCAAACTGATTTTATAATTTGTTGCCCATCATTTTCATTGAGTCGATGGAATCACCAATTCAATGGACATGAGTTTGACCAAACTGTTGGAGATATTGAAGAACAGGGAAGCTTGGTGTGCTGCAGTCTGTGGAGTTGTAAGGAGTCAGACATGACTGCGCAACTGAACAATAACATCCATTCATCACAAGGGTTTAGTTGACCACTTTCATGCCTGTTTCTCTTTTTCTCTCCTGCTTTCAGGTATGACCTGGAAGGAAAAGTTTCTCTGATGATGGGATATATGAAGAACGTGGATCTCCAGCTAATGCTTCTCTTTATCCCTCATGGGGACATATGTTCTTTAAAAAGCTTTACCCTAGTAAATAATAATAATGATAATGTTGTATTTATGGAACATAAGCCACCTATTAGGTACTCTGCTTGGTAATTTAAGCACATCATCTCATTAAAACACACCAGTCCCGCAAAGTAGGAACAGTTACTAATATTATCCCGTTTGTCTCTGTGCTGTGCGCTCAGTCATGTCTGACTCTTTGTGACCCCTTGGACTGTAGCCCACCAGGATCTTCTGTCCAGGGGATTTTCCTGGCAAGAATACTAGAGTGAGTTGCCATTTCCTTCTCTAGGGGATCGTCCCGACCAGGAATCAAACCCATGTCTCCTGTGTCCCCTGCATTGCAGGCAGATTTTTTTACCGCTGAGCCTTTGGGGAGGTGAGTAAAGTGAATTCTAAAGAAATTAATAATTTTTAGTAGCTGGTAAGTGAAACAATCCAGATTTAAGTCTAGGTTTTTCACTTTGAACTCAGTTTCTAACCACTATACCATCCCACCTGCAAATACTTCCAAACATTATATGTACTCAGCAGCTTTCTGGGCAGCACACCCTGGAAAGAACAGTGTTGGTCTCAAGGGCAAATATTTCTGCTTTAATTTCCATGATAAATCCAGATCCTTCTGACCAGAAAATGCTTCTCTTTCCTCAACTCCCTGTGACTTTTTAAAGAAACAGCCCAACTACTGAAAGAGTTCTTTTCTATCAGAAAAGAAGTAGTTTGTCACTTCCTTCTGACGTCCATCAAATATGCTAGTTCCCTCCTCTTTTTTTCTCTCTTCTGTTTTATTTCTCTGAGTGTGAGTGTTAAGCCCTTGGGGCATGCAAACACACACTATAACTCCCACATCCTCTAGCACCCCTATGAACACATCTCTGAAGATAAGTGGAGGATGGAAGACCCAAGATTAATTGCCTAGTGGGAAGAAGTGGATAGAGCAGCTTGTGGACTGGGGTCTTACTGTGGGTGGCACCTTGGGGAGTGCTGTCTTTTCAGGATTACATTAGCAGTTGCGTACTTCCCGCTGAGTCGGGGAGAACAGCTCCCACTAGAAGAGGAAACAAAAAGCTGACTATGGAATTTCTTGGGAACTGGCCCCAGCGTGACTGCTGGTGACAACATCCATTGGGCCAAAGGTCCTGAACTGTTTCACGGCGAGACTCTGCTCTCTCCCCTCCCCAGCGCTGGAAGGCCCCCTAGACACTTCAAGCATCCCCCAGCTGTCCCCCAGAGCCTGAAATCCTGGGATGCATCAGAGGCCTCGCTGCCGCAGCCCACGGTATACATTCCCCTGCCGCAGACACGCGCTCCGGGCGCTCCCTGCTGTTCTCTCCGGTTAGTCCTGGTTTGAGTCCATACGCTTTACATACCTTTGCAGGGGAAGCTGCCAACTACTTGAAAGAGTTTTATGTGCTGGAGAAAGAAGGGACTTTGCCCTCCAAAATGCCTTCCAGAAAACATGATGGAATTTCTCTAAGGAGAAGCACAACTTTTAGTTTAAATTCCCAGATACAAGTACTAAACGAAATTCACAGTAACCATGTCATTGAGAACCACCCCAGTCCAGCACCACCCAGGAAGGTCCTGGATTTCGGAGGTTGAGGTGCAGGTGTAGGGCGCTGCTGAGTGGGGCTGGCTCACATCCCCACAGCGTTAAGGGAGAGACCCAGCACACAGAATTAACTTGCACTGACTTCTCTTCTTGTCCCATGGTGGACATGTTTCCATCTCTTTCCTCTGCTTACCAGTGGCCCCAGTGAATTTGTCATTCTGTCGCTCAGTCATGTCCGACTCTTTGCAACCCCATGCACTGCAGCACTCCAGGCTTCCCAGTCCTTCACTATCTCCTGGAGTTTGCTCAAACTTGTGTCCACTGAGTTGGTGATGCCATCCAACGATCTTGTCCCCTTCTCCACGTGCCTTCAATCTTTCTTAGCATCAGGATATTTTCTAATGAGTCGGCTCTTCACATCAGGTGACCAAAGTGTTGGGAGTTTCAGCTTCAGCATCAGTCCTTCCAAAGAATATTCAGGATTTATTTCTTTTAGGATTGACTGGTTTGATCTCCTTGCAGTCCAAGGACTCTCAAGAGTCTTCTCCAACACCAGAGTTTGAAAGTGCCAGTTCTTCAGTACTCAGTGAATTAGGGATAAGAATCCTCACTTCGGTCCTCCCTTCAATGGACATCTGTATAGAAATCCCTTTTATAGTTTCCTAATGAAGATATCTAGACATCTACGCTTTTCACCTGGCCTTTTCTAGACCTGAAAGCAGTAGAGACAAACCAGAGCAACAGGTTCTAGATCCAGAAGGGTGATCAGGTTGAAGACAGTCAATAGAAATGAGGCTGGCTCAAGCTACGTGGAATACTTGGAGAGAAGGAAAAGAGAACTGAATTGAGGAACGAATGCTTTCCTGAAAGAGAAGACTTAATGTCCCTGACAAAACAGAAAATCCAGAGAAATATTCAACCCCTAATGAAAATGGCCCAGAAGCAACAAAAAATGTGAAATGAAAACACAATCATTTTAAAAAAAAGCACAACAATTCCAAGAATACTTTATGCTTATCAGCTTTGCGCCAGCCTTCCTCATGTGGCGTCTCCCCTAATCTTGGCTAGATCTGATTTCTAATCTAGAGACTACTACTTTGAGTCAGTGAATTAAAAAAAAAAATTAAAGATTTTTTTTTCCCCAGTTTTGGATTGAAAGAAAGGAGAGCTGCTCCCCTGGTTTTTCTGGTCAAATGGCACACCCTCAGAATGTGAGGGAGCTGTTGATTCTAGCATCCCAAGTTTGTCTTCTCTAGCTTTTACAGATAGCTGGCTATAGCTGGTGATTGTGCCTATTTGGATGGGGTTTATGCCTAATCCAAGAAGAACATAGGAAGGGAGGTGATTTTTTACTTGGCACAATAAGAACCATGTGGGGCAGTGAAAATGTGCAACACTTAGGAAGGAGGATTATGCCTGGTTCCAAGCTTGCTTGGTTTGGGTTTGAGGGATTTGAGGTGTTCCCCTCAAAGGGATGAGGAGCTCAAGCAGTGTTCTGGGAGACTTATTTTCTTCTAAGCCAATTAGATTTTTTTCCCTAACTTTCATTTGCCTTGTCTTCTAAGACTCAGTTCAAGATATCTTACCTCTGGAAAGCCTTCTCTAGATACCTCAGCTCATTGTGTGTGTGTGTGTGTGTGTGTGTGTGTGTTTTAAAATCTTTTTAAAATTATAAAATAAAACACAAATGCAGAAAACCAAACCAAACAAATGCAAGACTTAGTGGATTGTTAAGACAAGCACCTATTTACTTGTCACCCAGATAAAGAAAGAGCACATTGTCAGTCATGTCAGAGGCCGTTCAAGTGCTCTGTCCTGGGCCTCCCTGCCCCTGTAAGTAACTACTGTACTGACTTTTATGGGAATCACTTATTTCTGTTTTTTTTTTTTTTTTTTTGGTGTGTGGTGGGGGAGTGGTGGCTACCAACAAAGTAGATCTTTGAACACTATAGTTTTGTCTGTGAAGAAAAATGTTGATATGTGTTTTAAATCTCTTTAGTTCTCCAGATCAAAGTTTCCTCTTTCATACCATTGATCTGTTTAACAACCCAAGTCATTTCACCTGCAAAAACTCCTGGGGTCCACTTTAATTGCATACTCCTGATGCAGTTCAACAGGTTCCTCTGTCCTCTGTATTTCCTGCAGCTGGATTTGGAGGTTTGCAACTCAAGCTCAGTCTCTTAGGCAAGATGATGGGTGATTCATCAGGAAGCATATACTGTAATAACTAGTTGTCTCTGTTACTTAAGCAGGAAGCACATGCTGTAATGACTAGTTGACTCTCTCAATGTGTAGATCCATCAGTTTATTGTGAACTACAGAGTATTATAATTCTATTATTTTATTAATATTCATTAGTTAGAATATTTCTATAAAAGACCTTTTCCGTCATCTATTATTTGTATCATTGGTGGTATAATTCAGATAGAAAAGGCAAAGTAAATGCTTAATTCTTTTCTTTATCAGTTGTCAAAATAGTGAATGTTTTCTATTATCCTCCAAAGATTATTTTTCATTTTAATTATCATGAACTGGTGTATCCATGTGTTCATACATGTATTCAACATCCTGGATAGGTTTCAAGCAACTATTATAATTACCTTAATTTTAATTCATCCCATCTTTGGCCAGTGAGAGCCTCTTCCATTGGCACTAGAAGATATGACCCTGGTAGTCTTTGATGGCTTCCTTACTATTTGATATAACAAAATATTCTAGGTTCATCTTGTACATTTCCTGTCCTAGACCTGGAATCTGCCATTTCTTCAAGAACCCCTGGTTTCTTTTAGTTGTTGTTGTTTAGTTGCTAAGTTGTGCCCCACTCTTTTGCAACCCCATGGACTACAGCCTGCCAGACTCCTCTGTCCATGGGATTTCCCAAGCAAGAATACTGGAGTGGATTGCCATTTCCTTCTCCAGGGGATTTTCCCAACGCAGAGATCGATCCCTCGTTTCTTACACTGGCAGGTGAATTCTTTCCACCAAGCCACCTGGGAAACCCAGTTTCTTTTAGCAGGCAATGGTATTTCAAAGCCACAACCCAGGCACAAAGTATGTTTGTTACTACTGTGTTGGTTATTGCTTTTAGGCCTTTTCAGCAGATGGAACTAGGAAATACCCATATATTTTTAAAGATAAAATGCCTCATAAGTTCATTTTGATATTTTAAGTTCAGATTTGGTGCTACAGGTTTTTTTCTGTTTGTTTTTAAACACAATAGTTTCAGAACAATTATACTATTACTAAGGCCACCAATATGATAAAGAGACATTTTAAAATTTGTTCTCTGCTTTTGCCTCTATTTTTATATGTGTGTGCTTTATTTTTTAATTTTTTAAATACATTTTATTTTCTAGAGCAGTTTTCGGCTCACAGCAAAATTGAGCAGAAGGTACAGAGATTTCCCCTTAATTTTCTGCTCCAACTTACACACACTCTCCCACTATCAACATTCTCTACCAGAGTGTTAGAGTTATGACAATTTGGTGAATATATATTGACATACCATTATCACTTGAAGTCCACAGTTTACATTAGAATTTATTTCTGATGATATATATTATATGGATGTGGACAAATACATGATAACATGTATTCCTCACTATGTCATACTGAATAGTTTCATAGCTCTAAAAATCCTCTCTGTTCTGCCTCTTCACCCATCCCTTTTCCTCCCCTTGATCTTTTTACTGCCTTATTTTCCCTTTCCCAGAATTTATATGGTTGAATCATATATTATGTAGCCTTTTTAGGTTGGCTTCTTTAACTTAGTAATGTGCATTTGTTTCCTCCATGTCTTTTTGTGACTTGGTAGCTCATTTGCTCATCTACTTGTTACCGTAATTCTAAGTATGGTAGCTCATTCTTTTTACCACTGAATAATATTCCATTGTCTAGATGTAACACAGTTTATTTATCCATTCTCTTTCTGCAGAACATCTTAATTACTTCCAAGTTCTGTCAGTTATGAATGAAGCTGCTACAAACATCTGTATATAGGTTTTTGTGTGTGTAGACATAAGTTTTGAACTCCTTTTGGTAAATACCAAGACTCATGATTGCTAGGTCATATAGTAAGAGTATGATTAATTTTATAAGGAGCTGCTGACTTGTCTTTCCAAAATGGCTATACCATTTTACATTCCTATCAGCCATGAATGAGAGTTCCTGTTGCTCCATATTCTTATCAGCATTTGATGTTTTCGGTGTTTTGGATTTTGGCCATTCTAATAGGTGTGTATCTCATTGTTCTTTTAATTTCCAGTTTCCTAATGATATACAACATTTGGCATCTTTTTATATGCTTATTTGCCACTTTCCTGGTGGCTCAGATGGCAAAGCGTCTGCCTATATAGTGCGGGAGACCTGGGTTCGATCACTGGATCGGGAAGATCCCCTGGAGAAGGAAATGGCAACCCACTCCAGTATTCTTGCCTGGAAAATCCCATGGATGGAGGAGTGTGGCGGGCTACAGTCCATGGGGTCACAAAGAGTCGGACATGACTGAATGACTTCACTTTCACTTATCTATTTTTGGTTAGGTGTCTGTTCAGGTCTTTGGCCCCTTTTCTAACTTAGTTGCATTCTACCCACTTTTGAGTGTGCCATACTTAGAATTAGGGTAACAAATAGATGAGTTATTCAGCATTAGCCTAAGATGTATCCACTATGAGTTTCTGATGTTTGATGGATTGGAAGAACAGATAGGTAGAAGGCTATTTGCATGTAGAGTTTCTTGGAGATGAATCCATTAGGAGCAATTCTGAAGGCAGTAAAATGTATGTTACTCCTACTTACCTCATGTCTGATTACTATAGATGTGGTTGGCTATAGACAAAAACTAAAAGAGTGATTTCACTAAAAACTGTGTCTGGTAGTAAGAATAGGCTAGGTAATGATGCAGTAACAACCAACTGTGGAATCCCAGTGGCTTGATAGCACAAAAATTAATTTATTTCTGATTCTACATGGTCAGTGCAGATTGATGGGGGCTTCATTACCCCAGTCACTGGGCACCCAGATTGATAACTGCTCTATAATTTTAAGTTTGTATTGTGTAGAACACATGACCTTCTTGGTTAGAGGGACAGACTCAGGGAAGGTTCTATATTGGCTTTTCTACATTGAGACCTGAAAATGACACACATCCTTTCTATTCATAATCCATTGACCAGCACTAGTCAGGATGCCTAACTGCAAGAGGGCTGGAAAATATGGGTAATCAGCTGAAATGTTTGGTGAATTCCACTGTTTATGCCATACTCTGTTAGCTATTGTGTGGACTCAGTGAGGGTGATGAAAATGCCCACTTGGGGACTTGGAGACAGAGTCCAGCAGGAAATAGTGGTACCCAGTGAGAATTAGAAGTGATGCTTATCAGGAGACTTCAAGGAATAGAGGGAAGTGAGGATATCTAGTTTTTATCCAAGGCTTACACACTTGTTACAAGCTTCATAATTGTATTATTGCTTCATATAAAACCTGAAATTACCAACCCTCTTAATTTGCATAGTACAAAAATGAGAGGAATTTGCTACAAGAAAATATGACAGTTTTCAAACCTGAGCTGTGAAACAAGTCATAGGAATAGGAAATACTTGTAACTCACCATGGTTCTTAAAGTACTGTGACTTCAAGTTCCAGGATTTTTTTTCCCATTTTTTAAATGGATGGGGCATTTGTTCTAAAACAATGTTCTAAAACAAGAAAAGAGCACTTGTTCTAAAATACACGTAATATAAAATGGATCATTGTAACTATTTTTAGATATATAGGTAAGTGGTATAAAATACATTCATAATGTTGTGCAACCATAATCACCATCTAACTCCCTAAGTCTTTTATCTTGTAAAACTGAAACTCCGTACCCATTAAACAATACCCGCCCATTCCTCTCTCACCCCAAATCCCTGGCAACCACCATTCTACTTCCTAATCTCTATGATTTCGACTATGCTAAGTACCTCATATAAATGGAATCATAAAGTATTTGTCTTTTGTTGTTACTGGCTTATTTCACTTAGAATAATGTCCTCAAGGTTCATTCATGTTGTAGGATACATAGATTTTTCTTTCCTTTTAAAGTTGAACAATGTTCTGTCATTGTACAACTCTTCTACCCCCTTGGTTTAGGCAATTTCTAAGTGTTTTATCCTTTTTGATGCTATTGTGAATGGAGTTGTTTTTGTAATTTCTTTTTTCAGATTGTTAATTCTTCATGTATAGAAATGCAACTGATTTTATACATGGTACTTTACTCCTGGTACTTTACTAAATTAATTTATTAATTCTAACTATATATATATGTTGTGGCCTGTGAAAGCTTTAGAGTTTTCTGCATGTAAGATCACATTATCTGCAACTGGAGATAATTTTACTTCCTTTCTGGTTTATTTCTTTTTCTTGCCTCATTGTTCTGGCTAGATCAAAACTATGTTGAATAGAAGTGGTGAAAGCAGGCACCTTTGCCCTGTTCTTGAACTTAAAGGAAATGCTTTCAGTGCTTTACCATTGAGTTTGATGTTTACTATAGATTTTTTTGTATGTGGCTTTTTGTTATGATAAGGCAGTTTTTGTGAAGTTCTATTTTTTTGTGTTTTTGTCATGAGGTTTGTCAAATGCTTTTGCTGCATCAACTGAGATGATCATGTGATTTTTTTTCCCCTTTGCATTATGTTGATGTAGTGTATTACATTAATTAGTTTATGTATGTTGAATCATTCTTGCATTCCAGGAACAAATCCCACTTGGTCATGGTGTATAATCCTTTTAATATGCCACTGAATTCAGTTGCTAGTATATTTTGTGGAGGATTTTTTGCATCAATGTTGATAAGAGATATTTATCTGTAGTTTTCTTATAGTGTCTTTGTCTGGCTTTGCTATCAGGGTAATGCTGGCCTCATAGAATGAGTTAAAAAGTGTTCACTTTTCTTAATTTTTTTTTGGAAAAGCTTGCGAGATATTGGTGCTAGTTCTTTAAATATTTGGCAGAATTCATCAGTGAAGACATTATCAGGCTTACAACTTTTATTTTTGGGGGAGTTTTTTGCTTACTGATTCAAAATCCTTTTTTAAAAAAAATTTCATTTATTTTTATTAGTTGGAGGCTAATTACTTTACAATATTGTAGTGGTTTTTGCCATCCGTTGACATGAATCAGCCATGGATTTACATGTGTTCCCCATCCCGATCCCCCCTCCTGCCTTCCTCCCCATCCAATCTGTCTGGGTCTTCCCAGTGCACCAGCCCTGAGCACTTGTCTCATGCATCCAACCTGGGCTGGTGATCTGTTTCACCCTTGACAGTATATTTGTTTCAATGCTATTCTCTCAGAACATCCCACCCTTGCCTTCTTCCACAGAGTCCAAAAGTCTGTTCTGTACATCTGTGTCTCTTTTTCTGTTTTGTACATAGGGTTATCGTTACCATCTTTTTAAATTCCATATATATGCGTTAGTATACTGCATTGGTCTTTATCTTTCTGGCTTACTTCACTCTGTATGATGGGCTCCAGTTTCATCCATCTCCTTAGAACTGATTCAAATGAATTCTTTTTAACGGCTGAGTAATATTCCATACTGTATATGTACCACAGCTTCCTTATCCATTCGTCTGCTGATGGGCATCTAGGTTGCTTCCATGTTCTAGCTATTATAAACAGTGCTGTGATGAACATTGGGGTGCACGTGTCTCTTTCAGATTTAGTTTCCTCGGTGTGTATGCCCAGGAGTGGGATTGCTGGGTCATATGGCATTTCTATTTCCAGTTTTTTAAGGAATCTCCACACTGTTCTCCATAATGGCTGTACTAGTTTGCATTCCCACCAACAGTGTAAGAGGGTTCCCTTTTCTCCACACCCTCTCCAGCATTTATTGCTTGTAGACATTTGGAGAGCAGCCATCCTGACTGGCGTGTAATGGTACCTCATTGTGGTTTTGATTTGCATTTCTCTGATAATGAGTGATGTTGAGCATCTTTTCATGTGTTTGTTAGCCATCTCTATGTCTTCTTTGGAGAAATGTCTGTTTAGTTCTTTGGCCCATTTTTTGACTGGGTCATTTATTTTTCTGGAATTGAGCTGCAGGAGTTGCTTGTATATTTTTGAGATTAATCCTTTGTCTGTTGCTTCATTTGCTATTATTTTCTCCCAATCTGAGGGCTGTCTTTTCACCTTGCTTATAGTTTCCTTTGTTGTGCCAAAGCTTTTAAGTTTCATTAGGTCCCATTTGTTTATTTTTGCTTTTATTTCCAATATTCTGGGAGGTGGGTCATAGAGGATCCTGCTGTGATTCATGTCGGAGAGTGTTTTGCCTATGTTCTCCTCTAGGAGTTTTATAGTTTCTGGTCTTACATTTAGATCTTTAATCCATTTTGAGTTTATTTTTGTGTATGGTGTTAGAAGGTGTTCTAGTTTCATTCTTTTACAAGTGGTTGACCAGTTTTCCCAGCACCACTTGTTAAAGAGGTTGTCTTCTTTCCATTGTATATCCTTGCCTCCTTTGTCAAAGATAAGGTGTCCATAGGTTCGTGGATTTATCTCTGGGCTTTCTATTCTGTTCAACTGATCTATATTTCTGTCTTTGTGCCAGTACCATACTGTCTTGATGACTGTGGCTTTGTAGTAGAGCCTGAAGTCAGGCAGGTTGATTCCTCCAGTTCCATTCTTCTTTCTCAAGATTACTTTTGCTATTTGAGGTTTTTTGTGTTTCCACACAAATTGTAAATTATTTGTTCTAGTTCTGTGAAAAACACTGTTGGTAGCCTGATAGGGATTGCATTGAACCTATAGATTTCTTTGGGTAGTATAGCCATTTTGACAATATTGATTCTTCCAATCCGTGAACACGGTATATTTCTCCATCTATTTGTGTCCTCTTTGATTTCTTTCATCAATGTTTTATAGTTTTCTATGTATAGGTCTTTTGTTTCTTTAGGTAGATATACTCAAGTATTTTATTCTTTTTGTTGCAATGGTGAATGGTATTGTTTCCTTAATTTCTCTGTTTTCTCATTGTTAGTGTATAGGAATGCAAGGGATTTCTGTGTGTTAATTTTATATCCTGCAACATTATTGTATTCATTGATTAGCTGTAGTAATTTTCTGGTAGAGTCTAGGGTTTTCTATGTAGAGGATCATGTTGTCTGCAGACAGTGAGAGTTTTACTTCTTCTTTTCTTATCTGGATTCCTTTTATTTCTTTTTCTGCTCTGATTGCTGTGGCCAACACTTCTGAAACTATGTTGAATAGTAGTGGTGAGAGTGGACACCCTTGTCTTGTTCCTGACTTTAAGGGAAATACTTTCAATTTTTCACCATTGAGGATAATGTTTGCTGTGGGTTTGTCATATATAGCTTTTATTATGTTGAGGTATGTTCCTTCTATGCCTGCTTTCTGGAGAGCTTTTATCATAAATGGATGTTGAATTTTGTCAAAGGCTTTTTCTGCATCTACTGAGATAATCATATGGTTTTTATCTTTCAATTTGTTAATGTGGTGTATTACATTGATTGATTTGCGGATATTAAGGAATTCTTGCATTCCTGGGATAAACCCACTTGGTCATGATGTATGATCTTTTTAATATGTTGTTGGATTCTGTTTGCTAGAATTTTGTTAAGGATTTTTGAATCTATGTTCATCAGTGATATTGGCCTGTAATTTTCTTTTTTTGTGGCATCCTTGTCTGGTTTTGGTATTAGGGTGATGGTGGGCTCATAGAATGAGTTTGGAAGTTTGCCTTCTTCTGCAATTTTCTGGAAGAGTTTGAGTAAGATAGGTGTTAGCTCTTCTCTAAATTTTTGGTAGAATTCAGCTGTGAAGCCATCTGGTCCTGGGCTTTTGTTTGCTGGAAGATTTCTGATTACAGTTTTGATTTCCTTGCTTGTGATGGGTCTGTTAAGATCTTCTATTTCTTCCTGGATCAGTTTTGGAAAGGTATGCTTTTCTAAGAATTTGTCCATTTCTTCCAAGTTGTCCATTTTATTGGCTTAGAGCTGCTGGTAGTAGTCTCTTATGATCCTTTGTATTTCAGAGTTGTCTCTCCATTTTCATTTCTAATTTTGTTGATTTGGTTCTTCTCTCTTTGTTTCTTGATGAGTCTGGCTAACGGTTTGCCAATTTTATTTACCTTTTCAAAAAACCAACTTTTAGCTTTGTTGATTTTTGCTATGGTCTCTTTTGTTTCTTTTGCATTTATTTCTGCCCTAATTTTTAAGATTTCTTTCCTTCTACTAACCCTGGGGTTCTTCATTTCTTCCTTCTCTAGTTGCTTTAGGTGTAAAGTTAGGTTATTTATTTGACTTTTTTCTTATTTCTTGAGGTAAGTCTATATTGCTATGAACCTTCCCCTTAGCAGTGCTTTTACAGTGTCCCATAGGTTTTGGGTTGTTGTGTTTTCATTTTCATTCGTTCTATGCATATTTTGATTTCTTTTTTGATTTCTTCTATGATTTGTTGGTTATTCAGAAGTGTGTTATTTAGCATCCATATGTTGGAATTTTTAATAGTTTTATCCTGTAATTGAGATCTAATCTTACTGCATTGTGGTCAGAAAAGATGACTGGAATGAATTCAATTTTTTTGAATTTACCAAGGCTGGATTTATGGCCCAGGATATGATCTATTCTGGAGAAGGTTCTGTGTGCACTTGAGAAAAAGGTGAAATTGATTGTTTCGGGGTGAAATGTTCTATAGGTATCAATTAGGTCTAGCTGGACCATTGTGTCATTTAAAGTTTGTGTTTCCTTGTTAATTTTCTGTTTAGTTGACCTGTCCATAGGTGTGAGTGGGGAGTGAGTCTCCCACTATTATTGTGTTATTGTTAATTTCCCCCTTCATTCTTGTTAGCATTTGCCTTACATATTGCGGTGCTCCTATGTTGGATGCATATATATTTATAATTGTTATATCTTCTTCTTGGATTGATCCTTTGATCATGATGTAGTGTTCTTCTTTGTCTCTTTTCACAGCCTTTATTTTGAAGTCTATTATATCTGATATAAGTATTGTGACTCCTGCTTTCTTTTGGTCTCCGTTTGTGTGAAATATTTTTTTCCAGCCCTTCACTTTCAGTCTGTATGTGTCCCTTGCTTTGAGGTGGGTCTCTTGTAGACAGCATATATACGGGTCTTGCTTTTATATCCATTCAGCCAGTCTTTGTCTTTTGGTTGGGGCATTCAACCCATTTACATTTAAGGTAATTATTGATAAGAATGGTCCCCGTTGCCATTTGGTTTGTTGTTTTGGGTTCATGTTCATACAACCTTTCTGTGTTTCCTGTCTAGAGAAGATCCTTTAGCATTTGTTGAAGAGCTGGTTTGGTGGTGCTGAATTCTCTCAGCTTGTGCTTGTCTGTAAAGCTTTTAAATTCTCCTTCATATCTGAATGAGATCCTTGCTGGGTACAGTAATCTGGGTTGTAGGTTATTCTCTTTCATTACTTGAAGTATGTCCTGCCATTCCCTTCTGGCCTGAAGAGTTTCTATTGAAAGATCAGCTGTTATCCTTATGGGAATCCCCTTGTGTGTTATTTGTTGTTTCTCCCTTGCTGCTTTTAATATTTGTTGTTTGTGTTTGATCTTTGTTAATTTGATTAATATGTGTCTTGGGGTGTTTCACCTTGGGTTTATCCTGTCTGGGACTCTCTGGGTTTCTTGGACTTGGGTAGCTATTTCCTTCCCCATTTTGGGGAAGTTTTTGGCTATTATCTCCTCGAGTATCTTCTCATGGCCTTTTTTTTGGTCTTCTTCTTCTGGGACTCCTATGATTAGAATGTTGGGGTGTTTCACATTGTCCCAGAGGTCCCTGAGGTTGTCCTCATTTCTTTTAATTCTTTTTTCTTTTTTCCTCTCTGCTTCATTTATTTCCACCATTCTATCTTCTACCTCACTTATCCTATCTTCTGCCTCTGTTATTCTACTGTTGGTTCCCTCCAGAGTGTTTTTGATCTCACTTATTGCATTATTCATTTTTAATTGACTCTTTTTATTTCTTCTAGGTCCTTGTTAAACATTTCTTGCATCTTCTCAATCCTTGTCTCCAGGTTGTTTATCTGTAACTCCATTTTGTTTTCAAGATCTTGGATCATTTTTATTATCATTATTCTAAATTCTTTTTCAGGTAGATTCCCTATCTCCTCCTCTTATGTTTGACTTGGTGGGCATTTTTCATGTTCCTTTACCTGTTGGGTATTTCTCTGCCTTTTCATCTTGTTTAGATTGCTCTGTCTGGAGTGGGCTTTCTGTATTCTGGTGGTCTGTGGTTCCTTTTTAATGTGGAGGTTTCACCCAGTGGGTGGGGTTGGACGATTGGCTTGTCAAGGTTTCCTGGTTAGGGAAGCTTGCGTTGGTGTTCTGGTGCGTGGAACTGGATTTCTTCTTTCTGGAGTGCAATGGAGTGTCCAATAGTGAGTTTTGAGATGGGTCTGTGGGTTTGGTGTGACTTTGGACAGCCTGTATATTGATGCTCAGGGCTATGTTCCTGCATTGCTGGAGAATTTGCGTGGTATGTCTTGCTCTAGAACTTATTGGCTCTTGGGTGGCGGTTGGTTTCAGTGTAGGTATGGAGGCTTTTGGATGATCTGTTATTAATTAATGTTCCATGTAGTCAGGAGTTCTCTGGTGTTCTCAGGTTTTGGGCTTAAGCCTCTTGCCTCTGGATTTCAGTCTTATTCTTTCAGTAGCCTCAAGACTTCTCCCTCCATACAGCACTGATAATGAAACTTCTAGGTTAACGGTGAAAAGATTCTCCACAGTGAGGGACACCCAGAGAGGTTCACAGAGTTACATGAAGAAGAGGAGAGGGAGGAAGGAGACAGAGGTGAGCAGGAGGAGACCAAGGGGGATTCAAGAGAGGGGATTCTAGGTTGTACTCTGTTCCCTAAGTGTTATCCACAGCCCAGAACACCCACAGAGATTCACAGAATTGGATTGAGAAGGAGGAGGGAGGAAATAGAGGTGATCTGGGGGAGAAAAAGGAGAGTCAAAAGGGGGAGAGAGTGATCAAACCAGTAATCACACTCCTGAGTAAAAATGGGTACTGAAGGTTGGATTCTTAAATGTCCAAAATTGATATCAAATATTGAAAAACAAAGATTAAAAATCCAGAGTAGAGGTTAGACTCTTAAAAATACAATATTAAAAAACCACAAAAACACCAAAAATTTAAGAAATATATATGAAGTTCACTTTAAAAATAGGGTCCTTTTTTTTTTTTTGCCAGGTTATAGTGGGTTATAAAAATGAAAATTAAGGAGTAATAGAGGACTTTAAAAAAGAAAAAAAAAAGAAAGAGAAAAAAAATTTTTTTAATTAAAAAAATAATAGTAAAAATATATCCAGAAATTTTTCTGGAGCTGTTGCGGGCAGTGTGAGTTCGGTTCAGTTTCAGATAGCTCCTTGTTCCAGCTTACACTTCTCAATAGCTATAGGCCCCTTCCGGTGTAGTCAGTGTTAACTACAGGGATTTTAATCTGTTGCACCTGTCACTTCTGAAGCGGTTCCCTTTGTTTATTTGACTTCTGTTTGCAGGTCTCTTCAGTGTCTAATTTCCGCCCTGACACACGCGGGCGGAGGTGGTCCCTTGTTTAGGTTCGCTTGTTCAGTCGTGCTGCGGGGAGGGAGGGCGCTGCAGACAAACATCACTGGCGTGTGGGGAGCACTCGCAGTGTTCCGGCCACACTGGGTTTGCCCCGGCTCATGGCGCGTGTGCTTCCCCCGTCTACACTGCTCAGGCTCCAGGCTGCTCTCCAGGGAGCAGGCCCTGGGTTGCGTGCACTTCCCAGGCCTAAGCTGCTCAGATTCAGGTTTTTGGGTACTCCACAAAAGCACAGACTCAGTTGGGCCTGCGTTTTGTGCCTTCCCCGTCCGAGCAGCTCAGGCAGCCAGGAGCTTGACGAGCGCACTCTCGCCGGGTGCAGGGCGCCTAATCCCCTCCGTGGTCCCAGCCTCGGTTTCCGCTTGCGACGGTCCAGTGCGCCTTGTGTCTGTTCTGGTGAACTGGACTCTAGCCGCGACCCTCCTGGCAGATGTTGACCATCCAGAATCTCAGGAAGTCTTTAGTTAGAAGCTGGAAGCCTGTTTGCAGTTTGGTAGCCGGTGCTGTCTCTGGGGCCGAGTTTGTCCCTCCCCCTGCCTCCTGCCTCCGGTGGGGGATGGGCCGGTCCGCCGCCGGCTAGCTCTTCTCTGGTATTCACTCAGTCCTTCGTTCTGGGAACAGGCGGATAGTGCCTAAGTTTAGGGCTTTTCCCAACCTAACTCTCTCTCTCTTGCTATCCCACAGTTTAAGTTGCTATCTCATGTTAGCTCCCTCTGATTGCCCTCAGGGCATTCAGGCCCAGTCCTTACCCTAAGTACTGCCGCCCACTCCCCTCCATTCAGCCTCCACTTGCTGGTGGCGGATGCGAGCGTCTGGGGTACTTTTCTGCTGGGAGTTGCTTTTAGGCACGTAATCTGTGGGTTTTATTTATTTTTCCTACTAGTTAGGTTGCCCTCCGAGATTTGAAAATTCCCCCAGACCGGCCAGTGAGAGGGTTTCCTGGTGTTTGGAAACTTCCTCTATTAAGACTCCCTTCCCGGGATGGATCTCGGTCCCTAACTCTATTGTCTCTCTTTTTATCTTTTATATTTTGTCCTACCTCCTTTCGAAGACAATGGGCTGCTTCTATGGGTGTCTGATGTCCTCTGCTAGTGATCAGAAGTTGTTTTGTGGAGTTTGCTCAGCGTTCAAATGAGCTTTAGATGAATCTGTGGGGGAGAAAATGGTCTCCCCGTCCTATTCCTCCGCCATCTTAGTTCCCTCCCAAAATCCTTTTAGGAATAGGATTATTAAGATTTTCTGTTTCTTCCTGATTTAGTCTGTATAGGTTTTATGTTTCTAGAAGTTCATCCATTTCACATAACTTACCCAATTCATTACTGTACAATTGATCATAGTATACTCATACAATCTTTTTTATTTGTATAGAATTGGTAGTAGTGTTCCCACTTTAATTTCTGACTTTAGTAATTTAAATCTTTTCTCTTTTTTTCTTAGTCCATCTAGGTAAAGTTTTGTCAATTGTGTTGACCTTTTCAAAGAACCAACTTTTGGTTTTATTGTTTTTCTCTATTATCTTTCTATTTTCTGCTTTGTTGATCTCTTGTCTAGTCTCTATTATTTCCTTCCTTCTGCTAGTTTTGGGTTGTTTGTTCTTATTAGCAGTTTAGGTTGTGAAGTTCAGTTGTTGATTTGAGATTTTTTTCTTTTTAATGTAAGCATTTAAAACTCTACATTTCTCCTTAGTACTGCTTTTGCTGTGTCACATAAATTTTGATGTGTTGTATTTTTATTTTCATTCATCGCTAAGATTTTCTAAGTTCTTTGTGATTTTTTTCTTTAATTAACTGATTGTTTAAGAGTGTGCTATTTAGTTTCCAAAGGTTTATGGATTTTCTAGTTTTACTTCTATTATTGATTTCTAACTTCATCCTGTTGTGGTCAAAGAAGATACTTTGTTTGGTACTTGTCTTTAAAAATCTGTTAATACTTAATTTTTTACCTAAAATATGGTCTATCCTAGTAAATGTCCCATGTGCACTTGAGAAAAATGTGTATAGTATTGTTTTGGGTATAATGTTCTGTCTGCATCTATTAGATTCAGTTGGATAATTGTGTTGTTTAAGTCCTCTATTTCATTACTTACGTTCTGTCTGATTGTTCTATTCATTATTGAGAATGGGATGTTGAAATCTCCAGCTATGATTGTAAAACTGTGTATTTCTCTTTTAGGTTCTGTCAGTTTTGCTTTCTATATTTTTTATGATCATTAGGTGCATACATGTTTATAATTGTTTTATCTTCTTGCTTTGTTGAATCTTTTATTAATATACAATGCACTACTTTGTATCTTGTGACTTTAAAAGCAACTTAAAATCTATTTTGTCTGATATTAGGATAGCCACCTCTGTTCTCTTTGGGTTATTATTTTCATGGAATATTTTTTTCCTTCCTTTCACTTTCAGTCTCTTCATGGCTTTAGATCTAAAGTGAGCCTCTTATAGACAGTATATAGTTGGATCATGGTTTTAAAATCCATTCTGCCAACCTCTGTATTTTGGTTAGAGTTTAGTCTATTTGCATTTAAGTAATCACTGAGGATTTGTCATTTTGGTATTTGCTCTATAAATGCCTTGTAGTTTTTTGTCCCTCATTTCCTGCATTACTATCTTATTTTGTGTTTAGTTGATTTTTAAGGTGAGACATATAAGTATCTTCCTAATTTTCTTTTGTGCATATTCTATACCTGTTTTCTTTGTGATTGTCAAAAGAGATAACATTTAATATCCTAAAATTATAACAGTGTAATTTGAATTTATACTCACTTAACTTCAATAACATACAAAATTTCTACTTCTTTAACATCTCTGTTAAAGATGACCCTCTCAGTTGTTGATGTCACAAAATTGCATCTTAATATATTGTCCCAAAATATAAACCAATACTTCTTTTAAATGCATTAATATCTTAAATTATTTAAAAAGCAAAATGTGTAGTTACAAACTAATGCTTACAAGCATACTCGCTTTTAGACTAGTGACTGTTTTTAAAACGTGAATTAGTCTCTTAAGTCATATTTAGAACAAGAAGTGAAGTTACAAATGATTGTTACAACAATATTAACTTTTATAGTTGTCCACCTGTTTTCCTTTATTAAGATATTTATTTCTTTATATGGCTTTTTCTGGTGTCCTTTCCTTTCACCTTGCAGTAGTCCCTTGACCATTTCTTTCAGGGCAAGTCTAGTGGTCCCAAATTTCCTCCGCTTTGTTTATCTGGGGAATGTCTTAATTTCTCCTTTACTTTTAAATGACAATTCTCTGAATATAAGATTTTTAATTGACATGTTTTTTCCCTCCTTTTTGGAGCTTTTTTGGCCTTCAAAGTTTCTGAGAAAAGTCTATTGATAATCTTATTGAGGCTTTCTTGCACTAGGAGGTGTCACTTTTCTCTTGCTAATTTCAAGACTCTTTGTCTTTCACTTTTGAAAGTGAGTCTCAGAATTCACCTTTCTTGCAATTTGTGGAGTTTCTTTGATGTTTATATTAATGTCTCTCATCAAATCAGGGAAGTTTTCAGTCATTATTTCTCTCTGTTTTTGATCTTTCTCATCACCTTCTGGGATTCCCACAATGTATATATTGTTCAGTAGATGGTGTCACACAAGCTTCTTGGCTCTGTTCATTTTTTTTTTTAATCTTTTTTTCTTTCTATTCCTCAGACTTAATAATTTTCATTGTCCAGCCTTTAAGTTCTTTCTTCCACATGCTCAAATATGTTTTTAAATCTCTCTTTTGAATTTTAAATTTCAGGTATTGTACTTTTTAGATCCATAATTGCTTTTTGATTTCTTTTTTAGGTTTTCTATCTCTTTATTGATATTTCTATTTTGTTGGTACACCATTTCTTGACTTTGCATATTCCTTTAGTTCTTTGGTTTTCTTTAAGACAGTTGTTTTAAAGTCTTTGTCTGGTAGATCTGCCATCAGATCTTTTTCAGGGACAATTTCTGTTGATTCATTAATTTCCCTTTGAATGGGCTGTACTTTCCTAGTTTTTTTGTATGCTTTGTGTTTTGTGTGTATGTGTTGAAAACTAAACATTTAAATCTAATAATGTGGTTATTCTGGAGATCAGATTTTCTTCCCTAGCGTTTGACGTTTTTGCTATTGTTTTGTTTATTGCTTTTTATTTTTAAATTGTTGTATACTCTTTTTGCCAAGGGTAATCCTGAGGTGTAAATTTAGGGTCTTCTCAGGCTTTTTCCTGAGCCTGCACCTTTCCCTGGGTTTTCATGGTCATTTTCTAATTTTTCTAAATATGCAGTTGCTTTTGAATATCTTAGTATTTAATGTCTGGCTTCCAAAAGGGGAAAAAGAGAGAAACGAAGAGAAGAAACAAAAGAGCACTAACTTTTAAAATCTCCTGGAAGTCACTTCAGCCAGTGGGGAGGGGCTTATCACAAAGAGGGGAAGTACAACAAAGGCAGCCCATTTCTTTGTCTACATCTCAGTGATCAGACACAGAAAGCAGAGATCAAAGCACAGACCCCTGGTATTTTGAGGAGAGGGTTCTTATTGCCTACCCTGACTTGTGCAAACTGTGTGCAGAGGAACACATATATTGCTGCCTGCCATGGGGCTAGGAGTGAGGGATAGATAGCTTCAACTGTTTGAAAAGCTGAAATTGAACAAAATTAACCACAATTTACCATCCAAACCTTCTCCTGGAAGTTGCAAGCTCAATAGACTCCGAAGTTCCAAAATGGTTACATCAGACAGATTCTGTCAGTGCAATTATTGTCTAGGTCAGGAGACAGGTTCCTGGTACTTCCTACTCCATCTTCTTAGAATTTTTCTCCAAGCCACAGGATTTTGCACTTGGAAAAAACCATGTGGTATATCAATAGGAGGGCAAAATAAGCAAGATAGAAAATTATATGTGCAGTACACAGACATCTACATTAAACAACTACAACAGAAGCTAAATACAGAAAAAAATGGAAAGAAAATAAACCAAATGTGTAAATGTAGTAGTCACCTTTGGCAGGTGGTCTTAAGCAAAATTTCTTTTTATTTTACTTTTCTGTATTTTCCATACTTTCTATGTTGAAAACAAAAACAGAATGAATTTACATCGTAAATAAGTACCTAAAGCCTACGCTATAAAACTGTTCCTAGGGTACGTGACTTATTTGAAACATATGCAACAGAAAGCCACACTGTCATTAACTCTGGGCTGGCACAGAGTAGGTGCTCAATAAATATTTGTTGACTGAATGATTACGTGGGTGCGTGTATGTGTGTGTCTGTGTGTATGACTTGGCTCACAAATAACCAAACACCTAGTATAGGCGAGGAGTTTTTAATGGAGTGTTACTGAAAATGAAAAGCCCAGATTCTCCGTTCCTGGCCCAGCATCAGTTGTTACTGGCCTCAGAGCATCCTTGCAGGAGGAAGGTCTACACTGGGAAGAGAGGGTTGCCTCTTTTAGTAAGCAGCAAGAACCATGTGTGCTGTCATTGTGTCCCCCGGTACCAGGAATAAGCCTGGCAAGAGAAGTTCCTGTCATTATGGATCTTCCAGGATGGAAACTGGGGGAAAAAAATGCCAGACAATCTTACTTTCTAAAAATTTCACCAGACAGGTTAAATGATTGAAAGAGGTCATCTGGCAATATCTTGGGTGAGGCAAGAAAATAACTCAACATCTTACATTCCTTTTAATAGAGATTAGCAACTTTAGTGTGTTCTTTTACTTTGTCTTTTGGAGGATAGGAGAGGGAAGTGGTTTGAGAAGGTAGGAAAGAGTGATAGCCATCTGTCCACTTAATTAGGAAATTCTGAAAAATTGGGATGGTAAAATGTTAAAAGAGAAGTTACCTATCTTCTATAGGTACATCTAACTGGTACCTATAATGGAAATGGGAAACAGAAACCAAAAAGTAGTTGCTAGACTTGCAAAGGGTGCAATTTTCCAATGTTAGTAAGGTATTGGATTTTCTGAGTTACTGTAGTTATTTGGTGCTGTGACTTCAAAAGACTTCTGTAAAATTTCAGAGCAAAGACTGTTTCATAAAGTTTTGATCATCTCTCATCTGCCCTAATATCTTTCCTGATGACCAGGCCAGTATCCTTTTAAAACAGAAAAGGGAAAATATTGAAAACACATTGTCAAGAAGGCCTTCATCTCAGTCTTGCCAACATCTGAATCTCTTAATGATACAAAAATGTGGTTCAAAAAATACCAACAGACACTTGTGTCTCATGTCTATAATGTATGTTCCTTGAGAGCAAGGAACTTGCCCATCTTATCCCCTGTGTCCCAACACCTAGAACTGTGCCAGCACATAGGCGATTCCCAATGTTTATTTGTTGACTGAATGTCATTTGTTCTTTGCCATACTCATGGTTCTGAGAATCTAGGAGTATAAGCTCAAGTCCCCATCATAATAAGGAAGACGGATGATGACTGTCATTGTTTTCTAAAATCAGTGACCTGGTCTCCAAGTGGCATGATTTCTTGTGATAGGATGTGATAGAGATGAAGTCGGAGTGGGTCAGATCATTAGCAAGAGAGTATGGAGGCCATTGGCTTTGTCTGAGGAGACCCCCAAAGTGGCATTTGGAGTGGGTATCAGGGTGGTAATAAGTAGTCTCTTATAGCTATGGCAGGGAAGTATCAGACATTCTCATTCCACCAGCAGCAACAATTAGAAACCAAAATAGCCAGTTTGGTATGAGAGACAAGAACTGGAAATCAGAAATTTGGTGGTTCAGATGAATTTCAATGACTGTTTTTAATGGAATAGCCCTGTGTGTTCTGGATGCCATTGTGGGGACCGTTTACTGGCACATGTGGCTTCTGTGCCCAGGCTAGCCAGAATGAGCATCTGTGTTATTATTCAGGGCGAAATAGCCCTCCTGTCCTTCCTGATTTCAGACTTTTCAGGCATATAGAACTTAATGCATGAGAAAAAGAAATATTTCTCTACCTCAAGGAGAATAGACTCCTGGTAGGAAATTTTATTCCTCATCCACACCTGAGAATCAGACTATTCAGAATTATCTGAACACTAGCCTTTGGAAGGAATTCACCTTACTCTTGACTTTGGAGATCTTATTTAGAGGAAAGATAAGAAGTGTTCCGCTGCCCTGAAGCCTTAATCCCAGGTCCAATTCCTTGAACTGACTTCTTCCAGTAACTCTTGTTGGACAAAATATGGTGCCTGGAACAAAGAACTCCTGGAAACCAAAGCATCCTTAAAGCTTGCCAAAACTAATGTGTGGGATTCAGGGACTCTGGAGTGGTTCAAAACATGCCTGGGGCCTTGGGTACCTTCAGACCACCTGGAAGCAGAGCTATAAACAGGGTGCGAGCTTAGGCACCCAGAGTCAGTGACTTAGTGTGCCCACACGTGTGGTCCTAAGTGGGGCTCCAGGAGGAAGACTGACCTGTCCCTCACTGATACTTAGACTCAAGAACTCCCTCCTAACACTATGATTGCTCAAGATTTGTTTTTGTGAGTATACTGCAAAGCCAACAAGGCCCCTGAACTCTCACTTTAATGGCACATTTTATTTCAGTTGATCGGTTCGCCCACTGTCACTTTGGGAACCATGGCTGAACTGACTGTATCAGCATCATTTGGGAAGACTTTAACAATGACATTCCTGAGTTCTTCCTTGGAGGTTATCATTCTGTATCTATAAGATGGAAGCCCTGGAATGTGTATTTTTAGAAAAGATTCTGATGTGAAGTCAGTCTGGAACCAAGTGGTCTATTGCCCCTCCTTTGGCTCAGGCTTCCCTGTGGCTCAGCTGATACAATTCAGGAGACCTGGGTTTGATCCCTGGGTTGGGAAGATCCTCTGGAGAAGGGAAAGGCTACTCACTCCAGTATTCTGGCCTGGAGAATTCCATGGACTATACAGTCTATGGGGTTGCAAAGAGTTGGACACAACTGAACGACTTTCACTTTCAGCTCATGGATATTTGTTGGGGAAAGCTCTCAGCCCTGTTGCCATGTTGGTGAGGCACTTGGAACTTCAAAATCCTCTAAATGGTTTGATTAGAACTTTAAGTGGGTCAAAGTCATCATCCTTAAGAAATCTCAACACCCCCCTCCGACGTCATAGCTATCCTCTTCTGCCTTAGCTTTCAAGAGCAGCTCCAAAGAAACACCCTCTCAATCCCATCTAACTGCTCTCAAGAAGAGAAATTAGTTCTGTTTGAGAAAGACAGTTTTTGATTCCTTTATTCTTCCTAACAGAATCTCCCCTCCCCGCTCCTTTCATCCTATCCTTCCTCTCAGGATCTTGGCCCTATTACTCCTCCTTCCTGTGACTTTGGTGCATGCCAGTATTCCCTGGGGAATGTGTCTAGAATTTTAAAATCATGGCTTTCTCAATAAGAAATGCATTTTATATTGTGATTCATTATAAACATTTGTTGTTTAGTTGCTAAGTCATGTCTGACTCTTTGTGACTCCATGGACTGTAGCTCAACAGGTTCCTCTGTCCATGCAATTTCCCAAGCAAGAATATAGAAGTGGGTTGCCATTTCCTTCTCCAGAGGATCTTCCCAGACCAGGGATCGAACCCACGTCTCCTGCATTAGTAGGCGAATTCTCTACCACTGATCCACCAGGGAAGCCCCATTACAAGTATATATACCCAAAGAAAGGTTACATGCAACACTATGACCTCTTGCTACATGTGATACACTCCAATCTCTAATGTATATACTATTCTGTTTACTTTTAAAAAGTAGAGTGGCTTAGATCTACAAAATTATTTTTATGATCCACTAAGGGGGTTCAACCCAGTTTTGAAAAACACTACTGTCAGGATTCCCAGACTGACCTATATCTTAAATATGGGTGTGAAGAGAATGAACAACAGAGAATTCAAGCTATCAACAGATTATCAGCCTAGTTATTTGCTCTTTAAGAAGTGGGTCAATTATGTGGATTCAATATGTAGTAGTTAGAGCTTATAGGTAATACCTAATGCAATATTATCTGGAAACTGCTGGCATGCTAGCCTTGGCTAGGGTCTATAGCTGAATATTCTGAGTGGTATCAGCTCCTGAAAAGACTGTGAAGGAAGAAGCACATGCCAGACTGTGGAGCACAAGCCATCAAAGGCACTTCGTTTTCAGCAGCGGAGACTGAGGAATCTTTGCTAAGAATCTGTATTGATTTCAAACAGCGTTCCAGTGGACTAGAGTCCTATATGGTTTTGCTGTTGTTCAGGTGCTAAGTCGTGTTGGACTCTGGGACCCTATAGACTGCAGCACGCCAGGCTTCCCATCCTTCACTGTCTCCCAGCGTTTGCTCAAGTTCACATCCATTGATTCGGTGATGCCCTCCAACTCTATGATAGATTCCTCTTAAAAACACTTTGGACATACTAAGAGTACAGGCTCATGGTTAAGATCACAGGCTCAGGAATCAGATAAACTCTGATTTGGTTTCTAGCTCTTCAACTTATTAGCTGTGTGCCCTGGGGTAAATTACCTAACCTCTCTGAGTCTCAGTAAAATGGGGAGGTAAGTAGGATCAACTCACCAATAGGGATATTATGAGGATCAAATGAACGAACATCAAGTATTAGGTAGGGTGCTTTACACAGCAAGAAGCCCAGCCTGACAGTAACGATCAGCATCACATCAGATGCTAAAGTAGGTTCCGATAGTGGATGTATTTTTACCTCAGGATATGTGGACCTCAGTTTGAGAATGTGTGGACAGAGACCTTATCTAAGCTAGGAGTTTTGTGCTGCAGTATTCTTGAGCGAATGGTTAGGTGGAACAGAGAATGGCCAGCAAGACTGGTCAGGCTTCTCTGTGCTGTCTGTCAATCCTGGGCTCAGAGATACCATGCAGTCCTGCTGAGTTTCTTGTGAAGCTTCTCCAGCCAGGTCCTCATCATATTTATCTTTATAAATATAAATATTTACATGTATCCTATTTATATTACAGTCACCTATTTATATTATTGCAAAGAGTTGGACCCAACTTAGTGACAGAACAATAGATTCATATTATAGGAATTAAACTCTGCTCTCCCTTTGGTGGAGCTGAATCAGGCTGTATTGAGATGAGATATAAGTTATGTAAGACCTTAAGGGCTAACTGTCTATTCAGTATTTCTACATTAATTAACAAATGAGGACATTTCCTCCATGGGAACTTGACAAGAATTCTATTCAATGAATATCTTGGGGGCACTGATAATAATTATTAAAGTAATCATATCAGCTAACACATCTATAAGCACTTACTATGTGTTCTAGAAATCTTCACATATATTATCTCACTTATTTATCACAGCAACCCATGGGATAGGTACTATTATTGTCTCCATTTTGAAGATGAAGGCACAGAGAGGTGAAGTAATTTTCCCCAGGTCACACAGCAAGTAAACTAACGCACAGAATCAGCTTCTGTGAGCACATAAGGTAGTGACATGTGGACCCAGCTGGTTTTGGCTTTTCACTTTCTCTTGTGAAGGTTGTGGTGGGTGGATGGTGGGGAGTAGCATCTCTGAAGTACTGAGGAGAGTCACACAAAAATAGGAAGCAGTGATTCTTTGGCCTTTGCAATTGCAGGATAATTGTACAACAGAATCTGAACAAAAAACAAGTCTCCCTAAGAAACAGCGCCCCTTAACTTAGGGTTAAGGGCTTCCCTGGTGGCTTAGATATAGCCGGAGAGGGACAAGCGTTAGACTCAGGGTAAGCAATCTGTGAGTACCCTCGGGAATTCCGGTAGGTGTTTGCTGAGTAATTGTAGAGGGAGCCGACTCAGAGAAACGTCATGAATCAGGAGTGTCCTCTCATGGCCTCTTCATTCCTGGCACTTTTCTCTTTACTGTTCGTCAATCTGTGTTATTTAGACTAGTAGGGTTCAAGCTTCTTTAGAGAAAATCCAAATATGTTGCTTTGACTCGAGGAGTTTCCCTATTTCCAAACTCTGCGTCAAGAAGCCTCAGCATGTGAGATGAAAACAGTGAGTTGATTTGTAAAATTGACTGTTATTGCTTTATTCCCTGGGTTTACAGCACATCAGCCCAGAAAGTTAAAAAAAAAAAAAAAAGTTATTTTCTCAAGCCCGGATTTGAAGATTTATCTTTTGGAAGAGCGATATACAGGGAAGTGCCCATGGCCAGGGGCCCCTCTCCACCTCCTCTTGGCCCCAGGGTAGGGTTTCCAGCGGACTGACAACCTCTGAGGCCGTGCACTGAACACCGCTGCTCACTAACTCTTCTGGAGAGAAGCCAGCTGGTGGAAGAGGGGGTGTGTGTGGAGAGCAGCCTTCTCTCCCCAGGCCTGCTGTCCACACCTCCCTCCCTCGACCAGGCCTGTGACTGGGCTTCCTCAGTTCCCAGCTTGGCTTGAGCACCAGTCTCCAAGAAGTCTCTCTGCCTCCCCGGCTCCTGGGGCACCCGCAAGGGCAGTGCTGGATAAGTCTCAGGAACACAGAGCAGCCCCGGGGACCAGCCTGCTCCATGGTTTCTGGGCGGGCAGACCTGAAATGAGCTGGCAGGCTTTATTCCAGTCCTGAGGGACAGGTACCCACACCAGGAAACCACCATCCGAACTGGCCCCTTTCTTGGCAGTCTGAACTGAGAGGCCGCGAAGGGAAAAGGAGAAGGTAGAATTCCACTCTACCTTAAGGGCAGGCATGTGGTTGGTGGGGAGTGGAGATGGGCAGGCCTGAAGGACCAGGTGGGGTCGGGGCCAGGCAGGGGTCACTGGATAGCACATGAGTCGTCTGCTGGGCAAGGTCTGTCTTTGTAGACATCCATCTTGTACATCTCTCTGCGCTCATGGGGGCACCCAGATGCGACAGAGAATGGATGAAGGAAAATATTTTCTTTTTCCAGCAGTAATTTCCTTCCATGACACTGGTTAGGACCTCCTTCTCTCCCTCTCCCCACCCCTCCCTTTGGCCCTTGCCAGGAAGGAAAATCCTACGTACACACCTGGAATTGCAGACTGGAGGAAAACACTGAAGCCAGTCACCCGACTATGCTCACTTTCTGCAGCTTCCCGGGGTGTCCGCACTAAACATCGCTCCTGGACATACCTGTGACTGCGTGTGGGAGGGAAGCCCCTCCTCCGCCCCGGCCCCCCACCCACACCCCTCAGTGTCGTCGTCTTGTCGTCTTGCTCTCCCCTCGGCCCATCCGCCACCACCCATCCTGTTAATGCGGCAGGATTCTGAAAAGGTGGAGGGTTTCTGAAAATAAGTCTGACCCCAAAGTGACAAAGGAGGGAAGAGAAGCTTTCTGAATATTGGATTAAGACTGGCTCCAAGAATATTGATATTCCCATAAGAAGGCCGTTAGCTTGCCCACTACTTTAGATCCCCATGAATATTTCATGGGTTGATTTAAGCTCTGAGATTTTTAAAACACACAGACACAGACATAGACAAAGCACCTTTTCACCAACAGGGCCATCATGCCCTCCTCCTGTGCTGGGGCTCAGACACACACTGGGGTGATTGCCATGTGGCAGCTTTGAGACAGAGCTGTCCGTCCACCTCACAGGGATCTAAATTTATATCTTACCGGGGACATCTCCTAGTGTGGCCAGGGCAAGGCTTCCAGAAGGCAAACAGTGGTTTAACACACATGTGTGACTCATCGAGGAAGCTGATGTCCCTAGCTACCCATTGCTGAGGGGGACCAGTTGTCAAATTAACTTATTGTGTCTGCAACTGAGTTAATAAATGGGGTGAATCGGCTTTACTATAGCATCTGGGGGGTAAAAGAAAAACTGAGACTATGATTTATATTGCCCTAGCCCTAGACATGAATGGATGTTCTTAAAAGGATTTTTACATATTTCCAATTAATTTCAAAATAGCTTTTTACTACTTCCCTCAGTCACATTCCCCTCTGATACTTTGACATTCTTCACTATGTCAAATTCACTATCCATTCTTCACTATGACACATTCTCATGCCATAGAGGGAAAAGAGAAAGGCCATTCAACACAATCCAGAAAAATCTTTCAGTCATACCAAAAGGTATTAGTCCCCTTTCTTCCCTAAGCTGATTTCTGGCAGTCATAATGAATGCTGCTGCTTTCCTTCGCAAAGAATTTGGTTTAGTGGAAAGAACTGCGAGAGACAGAAGACCTGGAAAGAACTGTTAGAGATAGAAGACCTGGTGTTTATAGAGTCAGCTTGACCACAGAGACTTGAGGCAAGTCACTTCTTTCGTCAGTTGTTCTCCATTCTACAAGCACTAATTCAACATCAGTATTTTGCTCATGACTCGCTCAGTTCTAAGTGAAGAAGACTAAAACACCATTGTCAGGAATAGAAAAGAAGGAGTTTATCATCTCATGTAACTGAAAAACCTGGAGTGGTTTCAGGCTAACTAGCTCTGAGAGCTCACACACATGTCATTGGGGTTTGTTTTTTCTTAGCCATGGTTTTTTTTTTTTTTTTTTTTGCATTGGCTCCATTTTCAGTCAGACTCTCCTCTTTGGGTGGCACAGTGACTGCCAGCATCTCTGGGCTTATAACCTGCCTTCTCAGCTTCATGTCTGGTGGGAAAAGGATTCCTGTTTCCTGGATGCCCTAGTCTTGCTGTCTGGGATGTCAATCTCAGTGAAGCAATTTGGGTTATGTGCTCACCTCTGAGCCAATCATAGTAACAAATGGGTGCCTTGCTCCGGCCAGGCTTATCACATGCCCAGCTGTGGGGTCAAGCCTACTCAGACCAGATGTCATGAGAGAAGACAGTGGATGGCTTCCCAACAACGATCAGGACCTGATACCATGAATTGTGTGTGTCGGGGGGAGTTGATGGACAGGTAAAATCGGTCTACACTCTTTTCAAGGTTACCGAAAGTCCTCTGCATTGCTGTATCCCAGGATCAGTTCTCCATCCTCCTCTTACATTATAATCATCAGCATTTGACTCAATGGATGGATGGCTCTCACTTTCCAGAATGTTTTCTTCCCTGGAATTCCAGGCCTTGCCCCCTTCTACCTGTCTTTGTTCTTCATTGACTGCTGCTTTGCCGGATCCTTTCCTCTCCTTGACTGTATCAGTTAGGACCCAGTCAGAAAACATGCAAGTGACTCAAACAGAAAAATTATGATATGAAGAACTGTTTAATACTAGTGTATCATTTTACACACTGGAAAAAGTGGCTAAGAGAAGGAGTAAAAGAGGACTCTAAGGGGAAAAGCAATAGCAAATGCAGAAATCCACCCCCAGCTGAGACTCAGACCTTTTTGAGGGTATTATGTCCACTCCAGGAACACAAAGCCTGACAGTGGTGAAGAAACGTGCGAGAGGCCGTGGGCAGAACCTGTTGGGTGTGGGCTGCAGCTGGTCCATGCAGACTACTGAGGGGTGGGCTTCCAGAGCTTGGAACTGAGTCTTCACTCAGTAAATGGCACAGACTCCAAACCTATCTCTCAGTAAATGGCAACTCTGCATGTAGTTCCTCAGGCTAAAACATTAGAGTCAACGTCTCTTTTTTCACACTCTGTGCTTAATTTCTCAGCACATTGTGTTGGGCCTGCATACAGAATGGATCCAGACTTAGACCACCTCCACTGCTACTTCCCAGGTCCACATCAAGGTTCTGTCTCACCTGGATAATTGCATCATCTCCTAATTGGCTTCCTCGCGTTAGCCCTTTCTCGGCTGCCACAATTGCAGTTCAACACAGCAGCTAGAGGGACTTTGTAAAAAATTAAGATATAGTACATCATTCTTCTGCTCAAAAGCCTTGAGCAGAATGGTTTACATCATACTCAGAGTAAAAGCCCAAAGTCCTCATAATGGTTTGGTGGTTTAGTCGCTAAGTTGTGTCCAATTCTGTTGCGACCCCATGGACTGTAGCCCGCCTGGCTTCTCTGTCCATTGAAATTTCTAGGCAAGAATATTGGAGTGGGTTGCCATTTCCTTTTCCAGGGGATCTTCCCAACCCAGGGATTGAGCCCAGGTCTCCTACATTGCAGGCGGTCTCTCCCATTGAAGACAGATTCTTTACTAACTGAGCCACCAGGAAAGTTCATAATGGTTTACAAGGTCTTAAATGATGTTTCTCCCCATTACCTCTTAGACTTCATATCTTTCTTGATGTCTCATTCCACCCATGCTGACCTCTTTTCTATTCCTCAGATTCTTCAGACATATATTTTCAGACCTTTGCAGTTGTTTGTCCTTGTGTCTAGAAGCTACATGATTCACTTTCCTATCTCCTTCAGTTCTTTGCTTCTATGTCAATGTCTTAGGGAAGTCATTTCTTATAATTTTATTTGGATGTTTTAAAATAATTTTTTACTACACCTTATTTTGCTTCATAGAACTCACTATGCTGACATCCGAATTTATATATTGTCTATTGTCCAACTCTCTCCACTGTAATACATACATACAAGCTCCATGATAGCAGAGGTTTTTGTCTTGTTTGCTCATTGATATAATTGTACTGCCTGGCACACAGTAAGTGGTCAAGAGATGCTTTTTCAAAATGAGAGAATGCATGTGTACTTGGATAATATGTATGAGAGTCTGTGCGAGGGTCTGGAATGTTCAGTTCAGTCTCTCAGTCATGTCCAACTCTTTGTGACCCCATGAACCACAGCATGCCATGCCTTCCTATCCATCACCAACTCCTGGAGTTCACCCAAACCCATGTTCATTGAGTAGGTGGTGCCATCCAACCATCTTATCCTCTGTCGTCCTCCTGCCCTCAATCTTTCCCAGCATTGGGGTCTTTTCAAATGAGTCAGCTCTTCACGTCAGGTGGCCAAAGAATTGGAGTTTCAGCTTCAGCATCAGTCCTTCAATGAATATTCAGGAGTGATTTCCTTTAGGATGGACTGTTTGGATCTCCTTGCAGTCCAAGGGACTCTCAAGAGTCTTCTCCAACACCACAGTTCAAAAACATCAATTCTTCAGCGCTCAGCTTTCTTTATAGTCCAGCTCTCACATTCATACATGACCACTGGAAAAACCATAGCCTTGACTAGACAGACCTTGTTGACAAAGTAATGTCTCTGCTTTTCAATATGCTGTCTAGGTTGGTCATAACTTTCCTTCCAAGGCATAAGCGTCTTTTAATTTCATGGCTGCAATTACAATCTGCAGTGATTTTGGAGCCCAGAAAAATAAAGTCAGCCACTGTTTCCACTGTTTTGCCATCTATTTTCTATGTCTGGAATGTTACAGACATATAATAACATATAGTCCTCACCCTCAAGGAACGTACAGTCTAGTAGGAATACTCAGACAGGTATGGACATATTTATAGTGCAAGGTAGAATATTGATACATACTACAAGAGAAGTTCTTATGAATCAAGTGTTGTTGGGATTGGAACTTAGAGAGATCATACAGAATTTAGGGAATCAGGAAAGACTTCATGAAGGAGGTGCTGTTTGAGCAGTATCTTATTTCTAGATGGAGAGCAAATGGAAGACTTCCAAATGGAGGGACCATCACAAGCAAAGGTCTGGAAGTGGGAAAGCAGAGAGTGTGTTTTGAAACTGGTGAACGTTCTATTTGGGATATCTCTATAGATAGGGATGGCAGCAGATCAGAATGGAAAGACACATTGGGGCTAGATTATAGTTGGCCTTGAATGTCAGATAAGGACAGTGTGCTCAAAGTTTAGGAGGCCTTCGAGAGCCACTGAGGGTTTATGAAGAGACTCTAGACAGCTTGATCAGGTTTATGGGTAGAAAGAGGAAGAAAGGTTGCCATATGGAGGGGGAGGAAGGCTGAAGAATAAGAAATACTTGAAGTGGAACCAAATCTAGAGAAGGTGAAAGGGGATGAGATCAAGAACCAGGAGAAAATAGCCAAAAGGGCTTACACACATCCTGAGGGAGAGCAATCTAACAAATTAAACAAGATAATCAAACATTTAAAAATATGTCTTGGAAAATATGAATGTAGGTTATCATTTTTTGTGTGTGGGTGTTAGTTACTCAGTTATGTCCAACTCTTTGCAATCCCGTGGACTCAAGCCCACCAGGCTTCTCTGTCCATGGAATTCTCCAGGCAAGAATACTGGAATGGGTTGCCATTCCCTTCTCCAAGGGATTCTCCTGACCCAGGGATCAAACCCAGGTCTCCTGTATTGTTGGCAGATTCTTTTTATTAAGAAGCAGCAAAATGAGTAGTTCTGAAAACATGGCTGTCAGTGTTATCAGTGGCTGGGTTTCTGGTCAAGACCACCTTCACCAAAAGCCACCCTGTAGCCATTACCTAACTGGAGTCCCTTTGAAAACATGCTCTAACTCCAGCAGTATTCAGAAAGCCTGCAGCTGCCAAACCTCCATATCTGCCCCTGAAGCTACTGCATTCAAGTCTTCACTCCTGGAGCTGTTGATGACCAGCTACTATTCTCTGCTGGTGTTCACATCTACCTTGGCTGCTGTGGCCAGGTAGTCAGAATGTAACTGGGAAGCAAGTTGGTGAGATTTCAGAGAGAAAGTTCTAAACCTTGACAGGTAGTTCAGTTATAAGAAATCCCAGAGAGATGAAATATGCTAGAAGCTTTTGTTATTATTTTAAATTTTCATTATTTTTCTAGTTCTTCTGACTTTAGTTTTGGGCAAAAGCCTAGCAGGCTACAGTCTATGGGATTGCCAAGGGTCAGACATGACTGAGCGACTAACACTTTCACTTTCACACCAAGACGTAAAGGAGTGCGCATGCCACGTTGGTGGACAGGTCTGGAGTTAGTATTCACAGAAGAAACATGACCAGTTCCACACACTGACAGTCAGACTCTTTAGGCTGCGTGGTTCTCCAGGAGTCATTGTTGTAACTCTTTGCAGCCTCATGGACTGTGGGTCACCAGGCTCCTCTGTCCATGGGATTCTTCAAGCAAAAGTACTGGTGTGAGTTGACATTTCTTCCTCCAGAGGGGTCCCAAAGAGCTGGATATGACTCAGTGACTAATTTTTTTTTATATATATTGCTACATATTTTCTTCCAAATATTTTCATATGTGTTCATCTTCTCCACACAGGGATGCAGAAAGACTCCCTCAGTCCATGCAGATTGCTGTGGGTTCGTGTTTATCTGAAGTGACCAGAGCTGAAAGTAGCCAGTACAGGCACCAGGAATCAGTTGCTCCATCAGTACTCCTTAGTAAGAGCCGTGCACTATGATGGATGGTGGGAAGGTTCAAAGGACCCAGGCCACTTGACCGCCCCTCCTGACAGTCACTCAGTGACTGTGGCAGGAGTCCTGCATCCTACGTGGACCTCAAGATTTTCAACATCCTCTAAATAGGATTTTTTTTTTATTACCACACATCTTAGTCCAAACTACAGGCTATCATACTTACTGCAGAATGTCTGGTGACCATATGCTGATCTCCTCAGTCTGAACATTGATTTATAACATGATCACAAGGGCCTGTGACTCACAAGGGCTGGGCCCCTAACTGGCTTTGCTGCCTGATGGAGAAGAATGAGAATTTCTTTCATAACCTTGTCCAAGGCTATAAATATTGAGGAGTCATGATAACCTTGTTCTTTGATCAAACATTTACTACATTTTTGCTTGTTAAGTGCCACGCACTCTGGAAAGGCTGGGATGTCAAACATGGAGGGAAGTCTCTGCCCTCAAGGGGCTGATGGTCTAGTGGAGAACAAATAGAACTGCGATGATATCCTGTGATACCTCCTACACTATCCTTATGGATTACATGCTATGGGAGTCCTGAAATGGGAAAAATTAGTCCTGTTTAGGGAAGATCCCCTGGAGAGGGAATGTCAACCCACTCCTGTATTCTTGCCTGGAGAATTCCATGGCAGAGGAACCTGGTGGGCTATAGTCAATGGGGTCACAGAGAGTTGGACACAACTGAGCAACTAACACTTTTGCCATTTTTTTTTTCCCGGAGAAGTTGGGAGCTGCCTTTGCAGATAAGGTGACATTTGGGCTGGGCCGGAAGGCAAGTGTGTCGTGAGGGGAGGGAACAAGACCTTTGCATGAACAAAACCATGGGATTATGAAAATGGTGGGCATGTTTGGGAAATGCTGAGGCAGAGTGGGTACTGTATGGGGTGAGCAGAGTCAGGGGAACAATGGAAAATGAAGTAAAAACTGTAAGTAGAACCAGATTGTGACAGGTAATGAATGTCAAAGGAAGCTGCTTTTTGCATAAATAGTAATGCCATACTTAGTCGCTCAATCGTGTCTGACTCTTTGTGCCCCCATTGACTGTAGCCCACCAGGCTTCTCTGTCCATGGAATTTCCCAGGACAAGAACACTGGAATGGGTTGGCATTTCCTTTTCCAGGGGATCTTCCTGACCCAAGGATTGACCCCGTGTCTCCTGTCTTCTGCATTGCAGGCAGATCATCTAACTGGGGGAAGCCCCATAAATAGTAAATGCCAACTTGAAAAAAAGAACAGTATTTATTACTATTTTTATTTACTTAAAAGCATTTCTAAAATATATGTTACAGTCTAACATATTGTTTTGCTCCCATTAATATCACTCTGGGGAAGTTGAAATATTTCCAAATGTTCACTTACTGCATTTTGACTCTTGATTTTCTATTTGGTTTTCTGTCTGATCTCACTGGAGGAAGAAAGTATGATCAGAGAGATGGAATGATTTAGCAAAGGTCACGTAAGAAAGTGGCAAAGCTGAAATATGAGCTGAGGTTTCCCTTCCCTAAGACCTGCACTTGTCCAACGTAGCTGGGGCCCAGGCTCTTCTGTTCTGGGCGAGTGTGTGGCTGGGTGCACAGTGGATGCTTTGGAATATTGAGTCTTGAACCCTGGGTCAAAATGCCAGTGGGTCAAACGTGTGAGACTGGCAAGAGCAGGATGTTAGACGTGGGGATGCAAAATATTATACCTATGGCTGATTCATGTTGATGTTTGACAGAAACCAACACAATTCTGTAAAGCAATTATCCTTCAATTAAAAGAATAAATAAATTTAAAATTAAAAAAAAAGAAAAGCTAGAGGGTAGAGTCAATGGTGCTCAGAGGGCCCAGGAGCCCAGAGCGGCATGTCTCACGGGTGCCTGGCACAGGTCGTGGGAGATGAAGCAGAGGCCTCTCTCCCCCTTCCCTGGCTCTCCCTTAGCTCAGGCAACATCTCTGTCTCATCAGGGGCCCTGCAGCTTCTCCAGTAAAAACAAGGAATATTTTTTCTTCATGTTTCCAGACTATAAAACAAAAATAGTTGATTTGATGATGGCGATGATAATAATGGTGATATCCTAAGACTGGAGGAAGTTAAATAATTTGGCTCAAGTTGTATAGTGAGTCAGTGGCAGAGCTAAATTTGGATCCCAGTCTGTATAACTCCAAAGTCTGCCATAGCCATTACCCCGCCTTGCAGCCTAAGGATCAGTCTGACTGATCTAGAGCTCGGGCCCACACCCTACCTAGTATTGCAAAGCTTCTTAGAAAAGTGTAGGTGTGGGGTTGGGCTTGGTACTATGACTGCTTTCATGTTGAAGAGCTGTGCAAAATTGAAGATCAGACATTTTCCCCATCATCATCATCATCATTATTATTGAGAAATCAAAACAGCACCTTAAATGTGGTTTGAGCTTTATGGTTTTCAAAGTATTTTCATATGCATACTCTTATTTAGAACCACTTGGCTTCGTAGAGAGAGTGGGTCCATAGTTAAGGAAAGTGGTTGAGAGTTAAGTGGAAAGTTGGAAAAACTGAATAGATTTCAAACATTTTAATCATAATCCACAATAAAAATATGTATTTTATGTTATGATCCAGATTATCATGCCCTCTGACCTATTCTGTTATTTCATTTCATTTCAATATCTTGGTCACCATCCAATAAATTGATTTCATGGCATGCTAACACCAATTTTGACTTTCAATTTGAAAAACACTGGAGATCTATTGAGTTTCTCCACTCTGATGTGTTATAGTTCCATAATATATCGATAGTAAATGTTAAATCATGAATTATTCACCAAGTGTCAAAACCAAATTGAACTTTGAAGGAGAGTGAGGACAGAGGCTTCTTGCCCTACTCCACATCAAGCCTTCTCTCCCAATATGATTTTCAAAGGCTGCCACTTTCAAGATGTGTTTTCTCTTTGATATTTGCTCCCCTATTTCTAAGCGATGTTCCTAGAAATTAATTGATCAGTTTTAGACATTAGCTGATAATTTATTGCTTGTCTGCCAATGCCCCTTAATTAAAATGTCAAGCTGGCAGATAGCAAGATGGCAGCTCTGTTGCTCCTGAAGCTGTTGGAGAAAGTGGTTGACATAGAATGGGTTTGTGAATACCAGTCTCTGGAATATAAAAGACATCATCCTCAGTCACAGGCAGAATCCTCACAGTGACAAAATCTGTAGCATGGGTGCAAAGCAAAAAACATGTTCTCTGCAGGCAGGATGATCCTAAAGACAGAGCTGACATACATATGTTCTTGCTCCCAGCTTTACCATTCATATAATCTATTTCTCCCTTAAAGAGGAGGGAGCGAGAAGTGACAAGTGGCCAAAAAGGCTTTGCTAGGTCAGGTCACCCATAAGGAAATTTGCAGCTCAAGAGACATACTCAGGCACCCATCCTAGTTCTAAACAACAGTTCAAGAGAAAGCCTGCTTCTCTGGACCCAAAACAGGAAACAGATTTTGAGTAGCTGGATAAAGGAATCAGAAGGATCTCCACTCTCAGTTAAAGGATTTTTTTTTTTTTTGGTCCATTGGCCTGGCTTAATATTTCTGTTGAATTGTGTTTTACCACTTAGAAACTTACTACCAGATGCTCAGGTCTGGGAGATCCAATTGTTAACATCATTGCATAAAATTAAATTAAAATTTTTACAAAACCACACAAATATTAAGACAAAGCTATGGATATGCCTGAAAATAAATTAGACTGAAATTTAGTCTGAAAACTCCAAGAATGCTAAGCCCCTAAATTTCATTACATAATTCCCCAGTCATCTAAGGTGGGGAGTGGAGTCTGATCGGCACCACCATCTGATTTCAGCATGGTTGTTAAGCCCAGACCAGAAATGGAATTCTATAACGGACAACGAATTAGGGCTTATGTGTTAGAGTTTTATCTGGAGCCACAGACAAAATCTTGGAATCGTACTTAAAGGTCTAACTGCAGCGGGCAGCCACACACAACTCATCAGCAACGTACAATCAGGCGCTTCCAAGTCAGACTTGAGAAATTCGGGACTCAGTTAATGACATGGCCTGTGTAAAAGAGGAGATTGCCAACAGAACAAAATTCTGTTGCATTTTCCTGACCCTCTGGGGTTTAAATCTGCAACCTGCATCAGCAAAACATTTTGGCATTTAATTCTATTAAAATCAAAGAGCCAAACTTCTGCCTCCTGTTACATGAGCATCGTTCTTACTGACGTCAATGAAAGCTGTGCATGCATAACTGAGGGCAGATTTTGGCCTGGGCTGTAGACATATGAGAACTGGCACAACATGCTCACATCAAAACTCTGTCCCACCCGGCCTTCTGATAACGCGGCCTCCTCCTTCATAACTCTCTCTCCACACACTGGGAGCTGGGCCTTTACCCAAAACACAAATTAGAAGCATCATCTCATACAGAAATCTAAGCCAGATGCAAATTTAACTTAGATGTGGCAAAAGTCACCTGAGTGGGTAACTAACTGCAAATTTCACAAACATTATGGGTGACTTCCTCTTGAAGCACAGTCTGTAGTTTCTGGTGTATGCATTTAATCAGTTAGGAGAAGGGGGCTTGCCCCTATTCCACCTCACTATTTAGTTTTTGTACTTGAGAAAGCACTGCCTACACCACTCAGACTTCTGCTGCTGGTTTAGGAAATACTACAAATATCCCTGGGCCTGGTGTATTGCCTGGGACAGAGGGCACACAGCCTAGTGAATGACTATGGGACAAATGGATTTTATAAAGCAAGAGATAGTCATAATATCTTACAGTCACACAGTGCTATGTGTCAGGCACTGTCTTGCTTATATTGAATTATTTAATCCTCACCACACCCTATCATGTAAGTTTACTATTTTATAAATGAGCAAACTACAGAAGTTAAGCAACTTAACAGCTAGTAAGTGGTGGAGTTGGGATTTTAATCCAGGCAATCTGGCTTCAGAGGTCAGGTCATTATTCACTCTGCTAAACTGCCTCTCAGTAAAATGCAGGAATTGTTTATTATTAATTAGTTATCAGTCAAATAATGTTTATTAATGGCTGGGTAATTCTACCGAGAAAGATAGAAACATTTTATTAGCAACAGCTTGTCAAGAACTATTTGTGTGATCTTAATTGTCTGAATTTGGTTTTCAACCAGTTTTTCTAAATACTAAGAGCCATAGTGTAACTTCACAGCCTAGTGAAACATATTAGTCTCATGGCATCCTTGACATTTTTCAGCAGACAGGGAAATGAATTTTGCAGTGAATTTTGAAGACAAACTGCATGTGTATCACATTTAAACAAAATTTAAGATTACATTGACCATTACCTCCTTCAACTAATGTTTCTGCAGTCACTTTTAAAAAATTAAATATGTTAGGATTCACATGACTGTTTTTTAACATTGGCCATCTTTTCTCTCATGAGAGTGTATCTGAAGTTATAGCTGAGTTTGATACATATGATTTGACATATATTCACTTTACATGGAGATTTGAGGGATACTGCTGCAACCAGAGGATGGAACCTTCTTCCTCAGCCCAAAGTCTACTGGTGGAAAAAATGGGAAGAGGATGGCCCTATCTAAGAACTTATCAGGCCCCTATGGAGGTAATTGCTGAGCTTTGAGGTTTTTATATTGCCCACAGTATACCTTTATGAAACCTATGGCTCACAATAGACCTGCTTTCTTATTCTGAGCACATCGTTGTCTTTGGTTTCAAGCGGTAATCCTTTGTGTTGTCCTCCTACACCAGGACGCCTAATTTCCTTCCTTTGATGTCATCTTAGAATCTTCCTTCATGATAGTGGGCAGGGGATTTGCCGCTGGAGTCTAGGAAAAGTCAAATTTTGCAACTTTCCTTGACATGAGGAAATCAAGAAAGGAACATATTCTTCTTATGAGAAGAAAAGAAAGTGAGGGGAACTGTTTTGGCAATCTTGAATTTGAAACCATGCTAGATTGTTAAGTTGTTTGGAGAGTGAGGAATGTGACTTGTCCATGGTCATGTGACTCATGAGTAACAGACCAAGGACAAGAATCCAGAACACTTAACCCCCAAAACCACACTCCCCTCATTCCAAACATGCTAAAACATATCACAGGGGCCAGGAAGACATTTTTTTGCAACTAGACAGAAAGAGATTTGGATTTATGTCCATCAAAATCCTATCCCATTGCCAGCACATGTGACATATGTATCTTCAGTGTGGTCTTGCCTGCATTTAGAAATATCATGCCATGTTGGCTCTCCCCATTGTCTCTTTCAGTGATGTGTTAAACTCCAAGAGGATTATAGAGTTCTTAAATATTGTTTTCTACTTCTTCAGAATCTCTCTTGGAGAACATTTTCTGATCTCATTTCCAAAATTTCAATCTGTAGACCTTTATTGTGGACCAGTCAGGATCCCCTAATGCAGGATTCATTTACATAATATTCCTTAGTGATAATCATTGGCTTCTACTTACCTACATCCAGGGACAGTGCACTGACTAATTCACAAAACATTTACCACATTATGATTGAAGAGTTCTAGCTATTAAACTACATATAAATGATAAAAACTAAAACCCTAAATCTTAAGAATTTTGAGTGGTGAGTATTAGTTTTGCTTTCTTGAGCAGATATTTCAATCTGGCACCCCATGGAGGACTTCTTTCAACATAGTATTTTGTTTGGCCTGCTTGTTGCTTTTTAAAAAGAATAAGCCAACATTGAAGAAATTGAGACATTTCATGTAAAAATAAGATTTTATAGCTTTTCTTTAAAAAAGAAAGATCTTGTAATAGTGTAGCCACATTCTTAACAGTAACAGGTGTTTGTGTTAGTCATTAGTTATGTCTGACTCTTTGTGATTCTGTGGGTGGTAGCTTGCCAGTCTCCCCTGTCCACATTCTTTCAGGGCAACAGTTATCTGGACCTCAGTGGGAACTGCCTTTTTTAGAAGGGGCATAAGTTCTCCAGGTCTCCAGAGACATCCACTTCCTGTAGGTTTCCACATCTTTTGGCTGAGTGTCACTTACATTAATTATCATGCATGCACTATTGCTTTTCTAACATCTGGCCAGCTCTATTCCTTATGTTACCTTTCTGAGTCCTGTAGGCACATTTGTGACCCCAAGAATTAGGCAGCACAGAGCAAATATGCCCCCTCATGTACATGACAAAGTTGTCTTTTTTCCTATACACGTCTTTAGTCTTCCTTAGGTTTCAGTTCCTTGTAAAGCTGTACCTTGTATAGCTTCTGGCACCATCCCTCCTCTGAACATTTCTTCAGTTTGTCTCAGCCTCTTTTAAAACATGGAACCCAGAACTTAGCACAGAGGTGGAAAGCTGGAACCATAGACTTTTATTATCCTTTCCAGTTCTTACATCATGAGAATCTGGTAAGCAGTACAGGTTGAGTGGGTTCTATTCTGATTGCATGGCAGCTTCTTTCTTTCTAGACATAACCCGCTCCTCTTCTTTGGGATTTGTTCCTTGCATGCTCTACTCCGGGAGCTGCCAGCTTAATAAGACCTTGGCCCCAGAGATTCACCCCAGGATGGGCACCTGTCACAAACCATGACAATGAAGAATTTTCCTGAATTTTTTTTTCTAATCAGAGCTTGAAATTTTGCTTTCTGAGATTATAACAAGTAAAATCTGAAGCTACAGGTGACCAGCCTCCATGCCTGTTGGAAATGCTGGTCAGAGAGAAACCGCCACACAAAATCACAAGAAAAAAAGCACCAAGTAGTGTCACTGAAGTCCCTGGTACCAGTCATCCCCAAGCCTGCCCTTTACACATTGTTTTTTTTAAAGCCAGTGTGTTCTTTTTCCTTCTTACTATCCTTCCTTTCCTCCTCTCCCCACCTCCTTCTATCTTTTCTTCATTCCTACTTTAGAAAAAAAGTTACTTATTTATTTATTAAAAATGCCCACAAGACTTTATTATTCCTATCACAAAGGGCAGGTTCTTGCAGGAATGGGGAGTGATATAAGAGGGCGGGAAGAAGACCCTTCCTTGACAGCCATGAGTGGGTTCTGCAGGAATGTGATAACCGATTTCTGGTGCAGCAACACCTTGGAGATGTAGCGGTGCTTGGACAGCTTACCTTGCCACGCTTGGGAATGCTGGTCCCCATGTCCTTCACATTGTCCAGCACCACACTGTAATGCTTGTCAAAGGCCTTCACGTCGCACAGGATTTTCTTGTTGCAACAGCCTTGAGCACTTGAGGGGTGGCGTTGACCAACTGCGCGAGCTTAGAGAGTGGACCCAATCCTCCCTTCTGCAGATCCTCCGGCCCTGAAGGTGTCAGGAGGGGGCTTGCTGAGGGGCTCTCTGTGGTGGTGGCTGTGCTCTCGGGTCTAGCCTATGCGTATCTTCTTTGTGTTGCTTCTGCCTTTGAGAAGAGTCTTGTGCTAATCTAAATTGCCTTGGTCTAGCTGGCAACTAAGTAAAAAATCTTACCTAGCAAATGAGTGACTCATAGGTGATGTGACTGCGGGGAAGAACAAATGACTCCCTGGCCGAATGAGAAACTGGTTTCACTCTAGGATGGGCTGTGAATGACCTATGATTTCTAGTCCATAGCCATCAGTCCTGGACCACATATTTGGGGGGATAATTATTTACTAAATTGATTCAATGATGTCTTGTTAATCCTTGCATTTAAGGAATAGTAAATTAATAATAAATAATGATTCAATTTAATGGATTAGAATTTTAGAATATGTGGCTAGTCCTGCCATGGTCCCAGAATAGATCATAACTTAATCTTTATGTATACAGGATTCTCCTCATTCTGAAAACTATAAAACTCTGCAGGGCAGTTTATCACACTCATTTTGAACTAGTGGTTTGAATCTATCTGGACCAGAAAATGTACAATTAAAATAGATCTTACTGTAGAAATGGACAGCATTGTTTCAGTTGCTGTGGTCTCTGCTTCTGTGGAGCATTTGTGTCCCCAGACTTGACTTGTAGCTCAATCTGGCTTCCAGCTGGGGAGGGGAGACAGTGATGGACAACTCCCTTCATCAGCTCTCTTCCATTGTGATCCTCTCTACAATTCTCAGAACAGGATTCTGAGGCTGAAAAGAACCACTGCATAAAGGAGAACTTGCCTAACATTGGCTTTATCACAGTCCATCCTTTACAGACAATTGACCAACTCATGCTTTCATTTATTTTGTCGATAATAACCTTTTGAGTCTGTGAGTAGGTTACTGTCTCTCTCCTAGCTCATTGCAACTGAACAAATGCTTGCAACATCTCCCTGGGTCTCTCTGTGTGTATGTATGTATGGATTTGGAGATCACCGTGTTCTTTCAATAATAAATGAGAACACCTTGCTCTAAGCTTGAAATGTTCATACCCCTTTGCAATTTAATTATAAACAGGAATCCTACAATAAATAAGTGTGTGTGTTTAGATGCACATGGACAAATGTACTTAAATTAAAAAAAGGTGACACTTTTGAAACTTTTCATTTACAAGTATCTATATGTGTGGAGAAGGTTGTGAGATTTTGTTAACTTGGTAAAAATAGAGTAATTTTCCAGTTATTTTGTCCTTCCTCCAACTGCTTCTCCCCCCGCGCAAAAAAAAACTGGAAAAATTTTCTATGAATTTTTTTCTTTTCCAGGTATTTACATTTAAAAGATAAAAAAACAACAACTTTAAGGACAAGTAAAGTTAAAAATAGTGTATTGATATATTCCTAAACAAAAGAAAAAAGTGACACTTTAAAAAGAACATTAAAAGAGAAAAAGATTCATTTTGTGATATATTTTATTTCCAAAAATATTTTGTCCTAAGTTAAATTTTAAAGAAAGTTTATCTCTAAATATGTGTCCATCTATGCATAGCCAATTGACTTAATTTACACCTGATCTGTGAGTTTTATACAGTCTTACAATAATAATTGCCATTTATGCCTCTTTATTCCAAATCTCTTTGGCCAGCAATATGAATTTGGAAATGTACCTCATGGAGAGATACATTCTGTAGTCATTCAATAAATCAAATATAAACAGTTCTTACTGGAATTAACCTTTGATAATGACTCAATACCAATTTCCCCTAACCTATGTGCTCAATGGCATAAATCTAAACCATGGTTACTGTTGACGTCAGCAGTTTTAATTGGCTAATGCCTAAAATGTCCTTGAAAAATCATCCTGGGGCAGCTCGTTTGAAATATTGACTAATATGTACTTTACTTTGCTAACAGTCTGAGCAAATTGGTTTTCCTTTATAGCGTGTTAGTACTTGGAAGACTAGGTTAACATTAGCTGACTATTGTCAGCGTTACCTGTTTCCAAATGTTAATCATAAAATATATTTTAAAATATGTGTATGCATGCATATATACATATGTTATAAAATATATAAGAAAGAGATACCTACTTAATAAGACTGAATCCAAAAATCCAAAAGTTAAAAGCATAGAAATAGTAGCAGTAAAGCAAATTCCCACAGTTGATGGAAAAGTCTTTTTTTTTTACAGTTTTATTATCCCTTACAAATTAGTTTTAATGTGGCTTCTAATATATACCTTTCTATTTGTTTAGTTACTCCCGTAACACTCTGTTTCTATTACTTTGAATGGTAACTGCAAACAAACAATGAGTGACAGGTTTCTGTTTAAGAGAACCTAATATTACTGCAAAATTCTTCTATGTGAAGTTGCCCCGTTTCCTTTTTTCCCCATCTTTATCCCTCAGGTCACTCTTCTCCAAACAACTGAATAACATCCTAATCTCTGTTCAAACAGATGAAACACAAAACTACAGAAATTTAAAATGGTATAAATGAGACAAACAAACTTGTAATGAACTACTGTCCCCCTTGGCATTTGTGGAATCTTTTCTCTCTCGCTAATGTAATTTTCCGGTCAGAGATGGGGAAGCCTTTCTCGAGGTTATGTCTGTACAAATGGTTGAGGAAGAGCCCAGAGACTCCATTTCATTCTTCGTAATAGTCACAGAAGAGTGATTGCTTCCTTGACTTTGTGGCCCTGATCATTCCTTAAGTGGTTGAGTAAAAAACTACAATATGTCCCTGGAGGAGAGCTTTCTAATGGTCTTTCTGTGGTTGATTACTCCAGGGATGTGCACCATCACAGTAGGTCACCATGGTGATGCCCCATTCTCTAGCCTTCCTCGGAACCTTTTCCAACAGGGACGCCAACATCTCATTTATAAAATGAATGCACTGTAGTCCAGCTTCACATTTGCTAATAACAATCTTTTGTGGACTAAATAAGTGAAATAGTGATGAACATAGACTGGCATAAAGAATACTTCTGCTCTAAGTTCACTGTTATGTCCAGATGTAGCCATTTTAAAAGGTAAGCAGGACTAACACGTGTTGTCGAACATAGGAATGACCTATCAAGCAATGTAAAAAAAAACCGTGCAAGTTTTTTAATCCATTTTTCTCCAAACAGTCGATTTAACACATTCTAGTTGTATGCACCATCCTTTCAGAAGTCTAATCATTTGTTTGAGAGCATTAGAACAAAGTGGTGATGCCCAGACAAGGTTCTGGCCCATTTTTCTTTCAGTGTAAATGATATTAGTGAAAATCCATGTCTGGCATATGATGTTGTACCAGCAACTATCCCATAGCTATAAAGCTCGAGATGAATTTCATTGTATTGTTGGTCATTCTTATGTACTGTTTCTCTGAAGTGGTTAATAAAATCTGCATGAGAAAGTGTCAATCAGTTTTTTTCCTGGAAAAAATTTGTTGTTGAGTTATGCTAAGTAGGCTTATGTATATTATTCTTAATAGTCTCCTATTAGGGAAGTTGGGTCTTTCTCACACTGTATCACTCCAACACAGATATTCCCTTCTGCCTCCCACCTCCAATCAGCCAACCTTAATTCCATTTGTAGTCTTACTATAATTTAACATAATTTGTTTCCAGTTTGTCATGTAACATATTTATACATCCTAGAACTAGGACATTGGCATCTTCGGGTGGCCATTCTGTCTCCCACATGAATATAGAAAGAAGAATTTCAAGAGAGGTTTAGTTAGTATCTAAACTACTTAGTATCTAAACATGAAAAATTTCAAAACACAGCCACAGAGATAACGATGAAATTTACTCTCACAATAAGAGCAGTAGTTTCTTAGTCGGTATATTCATTGTTCTGGTGCAAAGCTGACCTTATTTTTGAGTAAAGGAGTCACTATTTCAGTACTGTGACGTGAGAGGTTTTGGGGGAAAGTGGTATCTGTTCTTTGTAAGGTTAAGCATAAGCATTCTGGAAAGTTATCTACTTGTTCCTATCCTACTTGTTCCTTCTGCCTTCTACAGAAGGCAGGTGCTGTAGAAAGAGCTGGAATAGTTAGTTCATAATGGCAGATGTGAAGAAGGAAAATATGGCAGGAAAGGAGTTGTATAATTAAGCAGTAAACTCTGTTTGGTCTCAGGGATCAGCATACATGAACTAAATATTTCATCAGCATAAGATGAAAAATGTCAGCCTCCATGTCAGGACCTAAGGAGGTAACTTGAAAGTTTCATTTCATAGTTTTATTTTTTCATTAAATTGATCTCCAGAATCTATGAAGGACTTCCTGAAATGGGCCTGAGAGTTCATTGTCAGTTGATTCTCTGCTTTCTCTTATGATCATTCTGCTGTGAGGTACCATATCTTTGCTTTTATGATCCTCTGGAACATTGCTGGGGAAATTGGTTGACTGATATCAAACTCTTGTGTATATATATATATATATATATATATATACACATACACATTCTTTCTAAAATTCTTTTCCATTGCAGTTTATCACAGGATATTATTATGGTTAAATATACCTGTATCATTTTGCAGTGATAAACAGAAATTACCACAACATTGTAAAGCAACTATACTTCAATAAAAAAAGAAAATAATCAATATCCTTGAAAAAATTTAAGTAGTGCAAAAGGGCATATACTATAAGAACATCTCTCTCAACTGAGAAAGTAGTACTGACACATATACACTATCATATGTGAAACAGATAGTTAGTGGGAAGTTGCTCCGTAACACCCAGCCTGGCACTCTGTGATGACCTAGAGGGATGGAATAAGGGGAAGGGCAGGAGTCTCAAGAGGGAAGTGATATATGTATACCTATGGCAGTGGCCACAGGACTGGAAAAGGTCAGTGTTCATTCCAGTCCCTAAGAAGGGCACTGCCAAAGAATGCTTAAACTACTGCACAATTGCACTCATCTCACATGCTCAAAATTCTCCAAGCCATAGTTCAACAATACATGAGCCGTGAACTTCCAGATGTTCAAGCTGGTTTTAGAAAAGGCAGAGGAACCAGAGATCAAATTGCCAACATTCGCATGATCATCAAAAAAGCAAGAAAGTTCCAGAAAAACATCTATTTCTGCTTTATTGACTATGCCAAAGCCTTTGACTGTGTGGATCACAATAACCTGTGGAAAATTCTTCAAGGGATGGGAATACCAGACCACCTGACCTGCCTCTTGAGAAACCTGTATGCAGGTCAGGAAGCAACAGTTAGAACTGGACATGGAACAACAGACTGGTTCCAAATAGGAAAAGGAGTACATCAAGGCTATATATTGTCACCCTGCTTGTTTAACTTATATGCAGAGTACATCATGAGAAACGCTGGGCCGGAAGAAGCACAGCTGGAATCAAGATTGCCAGGAGAAATATCAATAACCTCAGATATGCAGATGATACCACCCTTATGGCAGAAAGTGAAGAAGAACTAAAAAGTCTCTTGATGTAAGTCAAAGAGGAGAATGAAAAAGTTGGTTAAAAAAAGAATTCATTTGAACCAGTCCTAATGAGATGGATGAAACTGGAGCCCCTTATACAGAGTGAAGTAAGCCAGAAAGATAAAGAACATTACAGCATACTAACACATATATATGGAATTTAGAAAGATGGTAACGATAACCCTATATGCAAAACAGAAAAAGAGACACAGAAATACAGAACAGACTTTTGAACTCTGTGGGAGAAGGTGAGGGTGGGATGTTTCAAAAGAACAGCATGTATACTATCTATGGTGAAACAGATCACCAGCCCAGGTGGGATGCATGAGACAAGTGCTCCGGCCTGGTGCACTGGGAAGACCCAGAGGAATCGGGTGGAGAGGGAGGTGGGAGGGGGGATCGGGATGGGGAATACGTGTAAATCTATGGCTGATTCATATCAATGTATGACAAAACCCACTGAAATGTTGTGAAGTAATTAGCCTCCAACTAATAAAAAAATTAAAAAAAAAAAAAAAGTTGGTTAAAGCTCAACATTCAGAAAACTAAGATCATGGCACCTGGTCCCATCACTTCATGGGAAATAGGTGGGGAAACAATGGAAACAGTGGCAGACTTTATTTTTGGGGGCTCCAAAATCACTGCAGATGGTGACTGCTGCCATGAAATTAAAAGATGCTTACTCCTTGGAAGGAAAGTTATGACCAACCCAGACAGCATATTAAAAAACAGAGACATTACTTTGCCAACGAAGGACTTTCTAGTCAAGGCTATGGTTTTTCTAGTCATCATGTATGGATGTGAGAGTCAGACTATAAAGAAAGCTGAGCGCTGAAGAATTGGTGCTTTTGAACTGTGGTGTTGGAGAAGATTTTTGAGAGCCCCCTGGACTGTAAGGAGATCCAACCAGTCCATCCTAAAGGAGCTCAGTCCTGGTGTTCATTAGAAGGACTGATGTTGAAGCTGAAACTCCAATTACTTTGGTCAACTGATGGGAAGAGCTGACTCATCTGAAAAGTCTCTGATGCTGGGAAAGACTGAAGGCGGGAGAAGGGTCAACGAGGATGAGATGGTTGGATGGCATCACTGACTCAATGGACATGAGTTTGGGTAAACTCTAGGAGTTGGTGTTGGATGGGGAGGCCTGGCGTGCTGCAGTCCATGGGGTCACAAAGAGTCGGACATGAATGAGCGACTGAATTGCACTGAACTAATGGCTGATTCATGTTGATGCATGACAGAAACCAGCACAATATTGTAAAATAATTATCTATCAATGAAAATTAAATACATTTAAAAAATTAAAAGAAGATAAAGACAGAAGTAAAAAAAGAGGGAGGGGATACATACATATATATATATATATATATATATATATATATATATATATATATATAATTATAACTGATTTGTACTGCTGTATGGAAGGAACCAACACAACATTCTAAAGTAATTTTCCTCCAGTTAAAAAAAAGAGTAAATCCTAAGACTTCTCATCGCAAGAAAAAAACTTTAAAAATAAAAATAAGCAAATAAAAGACAAAAGGAAAAAGAAGAGTAGGAGAGGATACATTGAGACACAGAAGGGGGAGAAGGCCATGTGAAGTCTGAGGCAGAGAGGGAAGTGATGCTGCCATAAGCCAAGTAACATCTAGGGCCAACAGAAGCTGCAAATGGTAATGAAGGATTCTCCTTTAGAGCTTTCAGAGAAAGTACAGCCCTGCTAACACCTTGTTTTCAGACTTCTGGTATGGGATGCAAGAATAAATTTCTGTTGTTTAAAGCCAAAAAAAAAAAAAAATCTCTCCCAGACTAGATCCTTATGTTCTACTCTAAAGAAACATTTCCTGGATATTTAGAAACATCTATTTTTTTGTGCATTCTTTTCAAATATTTTATGCATACACATGCAGATATATGCATATTTTTTTCACAAATGAAAGTATATCATAAACTCTATAGTCTGTATCTTACTTTTGTTTGCTTAATATATTTTGGTAGTCTCCACATATCAGTGGATATAGAATTTGTTTACCCTTTTGATGGCTCATAGTAGTCATTTAAGTACAGACTATGTGCAGTTTCAGGATGGAAGCTACATTCAAATACTTAGCTACATTTCTTGATGCTGTTTAGCTTTATGTTAGGAGCTAATCCAAGACAGAAGATGATAGGTATAGAGACACAGTAGGCTGTATTAACATTTACAAAGTATTTTTTTCCCTATAGAAAGGTTTTATATCCTCAGATTGTTGGAATAATGCATGGCCATGTGACTTTAGCCACTGCAATGTTGAAAATGTGTCATCTTCAAGGTAGAAGTTAAAACAGGCTATGGCCCAGACAGATACCACTTCTTCTGCTGGGTTACAGAATGAATATGACATGGAACTTAGCTGTAACTTGTAACTCACCCACAATGGATGGGTAGCATGAATGAAAAATAAAATTTCTTTATCTTAAGTAACTGATTTCAGGAAATTGCTTGGAATCACGAAATGATTTAGTTTATCCTGCCTACTACAGGGAGCAACCCAAGAAAAAATGAGAATGTGAACACTTTTAATAAAATAGCTCTTCCTGTCATGAAATGGTTTTCCAGTGACTCTTTTTCCTTATTCCTTCTTTCTAAATTCATTAAATCAAGTGGCCAAAAAAAAAAAAAAAAACAACCCACTAATAATATTTTCATTTTATGTATTCATTTTTAGACTATTTTCATTCTATTTCAAATCTTTCTAGGCTATTTTGTCCACAGATCAAAGTAATCGATATTCCTGTACTTTAAAAACAAATAATTTGGGGGAGGGGTGCAAATGTCTGCTCCTGACCATGTGTTTTATTTTCGTTTTAGGTTCGAGGGATTCCTTAACAAGAGAAACCACTCACTACACACAATTAACAACTTCAATATTGAACAGAGAATTATTTAACTTGATTTCAATATACAATCACTAAAAGAAAAGAAAAAAATAGAAACAATAGAGAAAGGTAATAGTACATACATTACAAAATTGAGCTGACCAACATCCAATGCAGAATTAAATAGCACAGAGAAGTCCCTTGTTAACAACAATCTGGAGTCCCAGTGGGAAAAGGATCCTGCGTGGTGCATCCACACCATGGGTGAGACTTCACATTGCAGTTTTGAAGGCTCCTGCTTATAATTCCAGGCCATGACTGATATCCTCAGTTTGCACACAAAAATGCAGTTCTGGTGTTACTTTAAGCTTTTTGCAGTGCTGTTTGTTTCAGCTGGGTGTCATAGAATTTCATTAGACCCCAAGGAATGGCCAGACACTCAGGGGCTCAAAAATTCCAAGACCCATTTCCTTTCTTATTTAAAGTGCTGCCTGACTTGCTGTGTTTGCAGGCAGGCGTGGAACCTGGCCGATGTTCAGGCAGGGCTGAAGCAGGTCAGAGACCTGCTCTGTTGCTTCTGCAACCTGAACAAGACTTCATCTATTTTAATTTCCCTGACACCCTGATGGAATAACGGGGCCCAGAATGCCCCACTGTAAACAACTAGAAAACTGGACAAAATACATGAAGCAACTGTTTTGGATGTTGGAAAACAGGCAGCAAAGGACTGTGATTCCTGGAAGTAGAGAAACAAGCGAGAGAAGCTTAAGATTGTCCAACTTTATGCCTGAAGGTACTTTCCTCACCCTGATTCAAAGAGGGCGATCCTAAGCAGAGCACTGAAAATTTCTGAGTTTCTGAATCAATACTGGAGGTCAGGATGGCTGAGGTGATTGGAATTACCAGGACATAGTATTGGCAAATAGATGGGGAAAAAGTAGAAACAGTGACAGATTTTATTTTCTTGTGCTCCAAAATCACTGCAGATGGTGACTACAGCCATGAAATTAAAAGATGTTTGCTCCTTGGAAACAAAGTATGACAAACCTAGTCAGTGTATTAAAAAGCAGAGACATCACTTTGCTGACAACAGTCCATATAGTTAAAGCTATGGTTTTTCCAGTAGTCATGTATGGATGTGAAAGTTGGACCATAAAGAAGATTGAGCACCAAAGAACTGATGCTTCAAACTGGAACTGGAAAAGACTCTTGAGAGTCCCTTGGACAGCAAAGAGATCAAACCAGTCAATCCTAAAGGAAATCAACCCTGAATATTCATTACAAGGACTGATGTTGAAGCAGACGCTCCAATACTTTGGCCAACTGATGTGAAGAGCTGAGTCCGGAAAAGACCCTGATGTTGGGAAAGATTGAGGGCAGGAGGAGAAGGAGGCAACAGAGGATGGGATGGTTGGATGGCATCATCGACTCAATGGACATGAGTTTGAGCAAACTCTAAGAGATAGTGAAGAATAGAGAAGCCTGGTGTGCTGCAGCTCACGGGGATGCAAAGAGTTGGACACACCTTAGCAACTGAAAAACAACAAGAAACATTGGAGAGAAGGGAATTGCAGGAGAAAAAAGATTCAGAAATATCCTAGGGATTCCCTTGAGTCTATTGTTGAATTCTCTACTGTGCATGTATAGGGAGAAACACCCTAAGATTGGGCTAGGAATGATGAAGCAGCTGTATTTCACAAGGTCTGGAAGATATTCAAGTTCTGAGCAACCAGGGTTCTTGTTGAAAACTTGGGACAATTAATGGCAATCTCAGAAGGGTCATGCCTAAATGATGGGGCTGAACTAGCTATTTAGTTTATTTAGCTATTTAGTTTGTTTATCTAAACTAAACAAGGGAACATTTCATGAAGAGATGGACAAAATAAGGGACAGAAATGGTATGGACCTAACAGAAACCAATGATATTAAGAAGAGGTGGCAAGAATACACAGAGAAACTATACAAAAAAGACCATCATGACCCAGATAATCATAATGGTGTGATTATGCACTTAGAGCCAGACATCCTGGAATTCGAAGTCAAGTGGGCCTTAGGAAGCATCACTACGAACAAAACTAGTGGAGGTGATGGAATTCCAGGTAAGCTATTTCAAACCCTAAAAGACGATGCTGTGAAAGTGTTGCTCTCAATATGCCAGCAAATTTGGAAAACTCAGCAGTGGCCACAGGACTGGAAAGGGTCAGTGTTCTTTCCAATCCCAAAGAAGGGCAATGCCAAAGAATGTTCAAACTGCTGCATAATTGCACTCCTCTCACATGTTAGCAAAGTAATGCTCAAAATTCTCCAAGCTAGGCTTCAGCAATACATGAACTGTGAACTTCCAGATGTTCAAGCTGGATTTAGAAAAGGCAGAGGAACCAGAGATCAAATTGCCAACAACCATTGGATCATCAAAAAAGCAAGAAAGTTCCAGAAAAACATCTACTTCTGCTTTATTGACTACACCAAAGCCTTTGACTGTGTGGATCACAATAAACTATGGAAAATTCTTCAAGGGATGGGAATACCAGACCACCTGACCTGCCTCCTGAGAAATCTGTATGCAGGTCAAGAGGCAACAGTTAGAACTGGACATGGAGCAACAGACTGGTTCCAAATAAGGAAAGGAGTATGTCAAGGCTGTATATTGTCACCCTGCTTATTTAACTTATATGCAGAGTACATCATGCGAAATGCTGGGCTGGATGAAGCACAAGCTAGAATCAAGTTTGCTGGGAGAATTATCAATAACCTCAGATATGCAGATGGCACCACCCTTATGGCAGAAAGTGAAGAAGAACTAAAGAGCCTCTTGATGAAAGTGAAAGAGGGGCATGTAAATATAGGCTTAAAACTCAACATTCAGAAAACTAAGATCACGGCATCTAGTCCCATCACTTCATGCAAATAGATGCGGAAACAATGGAAACAGCAAAAGACTTTATTTTTGGGGGCTCCAAGATCACTGCAGATGGTGACTGTAGCTATGAAATTTAAAGATGCTTTCTCCTTGGAAGAAAAGCTATGAACAACCTAGACAGCATATTAAAAAGCGGAGACATTACTTTTCCAACAAATCTGTATCATCAGAGCTATAATTTTTCCAGTAGCCATGTATGGATGTGAGAGCTGGACCATAAAGAAAGCTGAGCAGTGAAGAATTGATGCTTTTGAGCTGTGGTGTTTGAGAAGACTCTTGTGAGTCCCTTGAATTGCAAGGAGATCAAACCAGTGAATCCTAAAGGAAATCACTCCTGAATATTCATTGGAAGGACTGATGCTGAAGCTGAAACTCCAATACTTTGACCACCTGATGTGAAGAACTGACTCATTGGAAAAGTCCCTGATGCTGGGAAAGATTGAAGGCAGCAGCAGAAGGGACAACAGAGGATGAGATGGTTGAATGGCATCACTGACTCGATGGACATGAGTTTGAGCAGGCTCCAGGAGTTGGTGATGGACAGGGAAGCCTGGCATGCTGCAGTCCATGGGGTCGCAAAGAGTCGGACATGACTGAGTGACTGAACTGAACTGAAACTAGCTGAAGAGTAAAAGTCACTTAAGATCCACTTTCCAAAGCTTAAAAACAAATTGAAAATGATCAAGATGATCTTTATGTAATGTAACCTTCTCTCCAAACAAAGTGCACCACTCTTTAAAGGAAGACCACAAAATCCAGAATTCAACAACATAAGACTAACCAAGTTCAGCATTCAATTAAAAAATTGATCATGTGATCTTGTGAAAATAGGAAAATATGATCCATATTCAATAGAAAATAAGTCAAAAGAAACCTGTAAGAAGTAACAGAGATGATGGAATTAACAAACAGAATTTTTTAAACAGCTGTTACGTGTGTGTGTGTATGTCAGTTGCTCAGTTGTGTCCAACTCTGTGATGCTATGGACTGCAGTCCACCAGGCTCCTCTGTCCATGGAATTCTCCAGGCAAGAATACTGGAATGGGTTGCCATTTCCGTCTCCATGCATAAGTATTTAAAGAGAAATATGAACATAAAGAAGAGCCAAGTGAAATAGTATATAGAGCAAAGCAGAAACTCTAGTTTTGAAAAGTAGACTATCTGAAATGAAAGAGCACTGGGTGAGATTCATAGCAGATTAGACATTACAGAAGAAAATCAGTGGACTTGAAATCATAACAATAAAGATAAAGAAATAAACAAAAAACAAAAAAATAAAAAGAGAAATAAACAATAAATATCATGTAGAATGAAGTGCATATAGAAAAAAAAAACTGAAACAAACAAATGAACAGAGCATCAGGAACTTTGGGAAAATTTTCCAGCAGTCTAGCATTTATGTAAATGATATTCCAGAAGGATGGGAGAGTACAGAAAGATATTTAAAGAAATAATGGCTGAAATGTTCTAAATTTGCTGAAAACTGTAAGCCCACACATTTGAAAAGTTCAAGGAATTTCAAATATGATAAACACAAAGAAAACCACATTAAGACACATCATAAACAAATTGGTAAAAACCAGTGATAGAGAGAAAATCTTAAAAAGCAGCCAGAGAGGAAAAATCACATGTTATGAATGGAAGAATGAAGATAATTACCATAGTTTTCTCATCCAAAATGGTGCAGACCAGAAGACAATGGAACAGCATGTTTAAAGTGCTGAAACTAAAAACAAAACCAAAAACAGAACAAGAAAAGCCCACAACCAAAAGTACCCTGTCAAACTAGATTGCTGTATCAAGTAAGTATTTCTTTCAAAAAAATAGAAGTGAAATAATGACTTTTTAGCAAACAAAAGTTGAAAGAAGTTATATCCAGGAGATTTAAACTATGAGGAAAGCTAAAAGACATTCTAGAGGCAGAAATTTAGAGCTATATAAAGAAATAAAATCTCTACAAATTGCAAATTGTGGGTAAAGTTAAAAGCATTTTTGTTTTTTCATTTTAAAATTTCTTCGAAAGGCAACTGTTTGAAGCAAAATTAAGATTACATTTTGAGGTTTATAATGTTTGAAGAAATAAAATATTTAACCACACAAAAGTTGGGAAAGAAGCAATGGAAGCATACTAATGTAACTGATATAATAACATTTTAAGGTAGACTTTGATAAGTTAAAAATGTATATTTTAAACCCTAGAACAAACACACATGCACAAGCCATAAACTAAAAATACAGAGACAGAGGTAATAAACCAATAGTAGAGATAAAATCCAATCATAAAAGATTTTTAATTTAATCCAGGAAGAGGCAGAACAAGACTGGAAAAAAGAAAGAATCTAAGGAACAAACAGTAAACACTATCAATCTAATCAATTCAAGCCTAACTTTATTGATAATATTAAATGTAAACTCTAAACAATTCAACTAAAAGGCTGACATTGTCAGAATGGACAAAAATGTAGGAACTAATTGTTCTTGTTATTATATGTTGTCTTTTTTTAAAAAGCCTACATTAAATATAAGGTCACAAATAGCTAAAATGTAAAAGAATTGAAAAAGATATATCATACAAACGCTAATTAAATGAAAGCTGGAATGGTTGTATTAACATCAGAAAAAGTGGATTTTAGAACAAGGTATGTTATCAGGAATTACAATACAGAAAAAGCAACTGAAAAAATCCAAACCCCATTCATGATCAAAACTAGGAATTGAAGTAAGTTTTCCTAACCTAATTTACAGGGTATCTATAAAAAACTACAGTGAACACTCATACTTCATGGGGAACAATTGAATACTTTTCCACCTAAGATTATAAATAGATCAAGGATATTTGTTCTTGCCACTTCTATTCAACAGTTGACTAATGGTTCTAGCTGATACAATAGGACAGGAAAAGTAAATAAAAGGCAAATCATTAGAAAAGAAGAAGAAAATGGTTTTATTTGTGGACAACCTGATGATTGTGACCAGCTGAACTGTGTTCCTCCAGGTTCATGTGATCAAGCTCTCAACCCCAACACCCTAGAATATGACTATATTTGGAGATAGGCCTTCAGTTCAGTTCAGTCACTCAGACGTGTCTAACTCTTTGCGACCCCATGAACCACAGCATGCCAGGCCTCCCTGTCCATCACCAACTCCCGGAGTCCACTCAAACCCATGTCCATCGAGTTGGTGATGCCTTCCAGCCATCTCATCCTCTGTCATCCCCTTCTCCTCCTGCCCTCAATCTTTCCCAGCATTAGGGTCTTCTCAAAGAAGTCAGCTCTTCGCATCAGGTGGCCAAAGTACTGGAGTTTCAGCTTCAACATCAGTCCTTCCAAAGACATCCAGGACTGACCTCCTTTAGGATGGACTGGTTGGATCTCCTTGCAGTCCTTTAAGGGGTGATTATATTACAATGAGGCCTTTAAGGAAACCCTGAATCCCATCTGACTGGTGTACTTATAAGAAGAGGAAATTTGGACACACAGACACCAGGAGCATGCACAGGTGAAAGCTCATGTGAAGACAGAGCAAAAAGTGCCATCTGCAAGTCAATGCAAGAGTCCTCAGAAGAAAGCAAATCTGCTGACTCCTTGATCTTGGACTTCCAGGCCCCAGAACTGTGAGAAATAAATTTCTGTTAAGTCACCCATTCTTTGGCATTTTGTTATGGTAGCCCTAACAAATTAATATGATGGCATTATAGAAAGCCCTAAGTAATCTTCAGTAAAAGGGTATTAGAACTAACAAGTAAATTTAGGATGATGATAGAATACAAAAATCAACTGTGTTTCTACATAGTTACAACCAATTGGGATGGTGAAATCAACACGCAGTACCGCTAGCCCAATAACAAAAACATGAAATTATAAAATACTGAAGGGTAATTTAGCAACATATTTTCAATACTTGTGCAATAAAAACTATAAAGCATTAAGTGGAAAAATTAAATAATAAATAAATGGAGCAGTATATCATGCAAATCAAAAGACTCAATATTGTAAGTCAAATATTTCTTAAGTTCATCTACAGAGTCAATGTAATCCCAATCATAATTCCAGAGATGGTTCTGTATAAATTTTATTCTAAAGTTTATATGGAAATGTGAAAGACCTAGAAGTGCTAAAGCATTTTGAAAAAATAAAACAAAGTATGAAGATTTACATTATGGAGTTTAAGTATTTCCATAGAGCTACAGGATTTAAGACAGGGTGATACTCACATAAGCACAGTTTATGAAACACAACTGAATCCAGATACAGACCCCCATATACATGGCCAATTGATTTGAACAAAGGAATTAAGGAAATTTAATGGGAAAGGATAGTCTTTAAACAAATGGTGCTGAAACTAATGAATATCCACACAGAAAAAAATTAACATTTACCATTACTGTATTTCATAAACATTAATTTACTTGAAATGGATCATAGAACTTAACATAAAGGCTAAAACTATAAATCTTCTAGGGAAAAAAAATGGGAGAAAGATCTTAACAACCTTGAGATAAAGATTTTTTTGATATATAAAGCAATATGTATAAAAAATTATGAATTACAAATTATCAAAATTGAAATCTTTTGAAAATACAATATCTATGTCAAACAAAGGACTTGTATCAAACATATATAAAGAATACTTACAACTTAGAATTCAAAAATAGCAAAATATTTTATTATCACTGCACACAAGGAAATATATAAATGGCCAATAATCACTTGAATATGTTCAATATTAACACTCATTAAGAAAAGTAATTAAAACCACAGTGAGGTACCACTACATCTCTTCTAGGAAAGCATTTAAAAAAAACCCCACCAAGGGTTAGTGAGAATGTGAAACAACCAGATCTTTCCCACATTATTGGTGGGAATATGAAAGTTGTACAACCAACTTTGAAAACAGTCTGGCAGCTTAGCATACTTTTGTCCTATGACTCAATAATCACATTTCAAGAGAAATGAAAACTTGTCCACTCGAGGACTACTACATGAACATGTTCCATTTCATAGCAATTTAAATCATTACAGTCCCAAACTGGGAATAACCCAAATAGCCATTGTTATGTGGCAAACTGTGATGTGTTCATACACTGGAACACTGCTAAGCAATAAAAAGGAATGTAAGACTTCCCTGGTGGTGTAGTGAATACGAATCCACCTACCACTGCAGGGACAGGGGTTAGATCCCTGGTCTGGGAAGATTCTGCATGCTGCCAAGCAACAAAACCTGTATGCCGTAACTACTGAGCCGGCACTCTAGAGACAACAAGCTGCAACTAGTGAAGCCTGTGTGACTGTGCTCTGCAAAAAAAAGAAGCCACTGCAATGAGAAGCCTGTGCACAGAGATAGAAGAGTTGTCCCCACTTGCTGCTACTAGAGAAAAACCCATGTGTAGCAAGGAAGACTTAGCGCAGCCAAAAATAAATAAATAATACATATAAATATGGCAATGTGTACATGTCAAAAGAAGTAAATAAAAAATAAAAAGGAATGTACTAGTACTAATCAATGCAACAACATGAAGAGATTTAGTTGCTCAGTCATGTCCAACTCTTTGGCTCCTCTGTCCATGGGATTCTCCAGGCAAGAATACTGGAGTGGATTGTCATTCCCTTCACCAGAGGATCTTCTCCACCCAGGGATCAAACCCAGGTCCCCTGCAATGCAGGCAGATTCTTTACCCTCTGAGCTACAGGGAAGTCTTCAACAACATGAATGAATCTCAAAAGAATTATGCTAAGTAAAAGAAGTCAGACACAAAAGAGTACATATGCTGTCTTTCCATTTGTAAGAATGGAAAAGATCCTGATGGAAAAGATAACACTAATCCCAAGGAATAGAGAGTAGGTCATTTGTTATATGGAACAAAGGGTGGAGGAACTGACTATAAAGGAACATGATGGAGGTTTTTTAGGGTGATGGAAATATTCCACATTTTTTATAGTACTAAGTACACTGATTGACATATATGTATGTGTGTGTCAAAACTCACTGAACTATATGCTGAAAATGGGCATTTTAGTTTATAGAATTATTCTTCAATAAGCTTGATCAAAATAATTTTTAAAACTTTAATAAAACATAATGGACTCTTTGACATTTCAGTCTCTGTTCAAATAAACAAAAGCAACATAAAAAGTGCCACTGGGTCATGAGGACAATATTTCTGGATAACAGTTTGAGTACCAGTCTCACCGGATGTTTTGTGAGATGCTGATGAATTGTGACAATTTCAAATTTTAGGGATGACCTGGTTTTTCTAAAAATTGTGAATGATTATGACCTATTCATTTTTCTCTCTTATATTCTGTAGCTTGTTGGATAAACTCTTATTTGCTTATATTTTTCAAAAATTTGAAATGAAAATTTTAATTTTTCTTTCATTTTCTTCGTTCCTTCATTCCCTTTCCTTTTGCTCTCTTTCTCCCCCTCCTCCCCATTCCTTGTTCTTTCTTCATATGTTTTAAAGGGAAGATCTACCTCTTCTCTCTGACCCTCACTGGTTCTCCCTCTCTACTTTTCAGTTAAAGAAACATTTATCAAAATGGGAAATACAACTTAAAGTTCTGAAAAGAGAAATCATAGCGTGGTATCAGTAAAACTTGGAAGATCTGGCTTCCCATCTTAGCTGTTCTGTAAATCAGCCATGTTATCTTGATCCAGTTGGCCATTCTCTCACTCCACAAACTCTCTGATTTTGGCCTCAAGTTCCTCATTTGTGAAATAAGAGCTAAATTCTATGATCTCTTCTGCTTCTCACAGTTCTTCCCTGAAAGTCCAACTGATAGAAGCCTCACAATTACTCCCTTGTCACTTACAAACTGCATCCTCTGTGATAGAGCAGTCCATGTTGTCTTGTTGGCAACTGAGGAGGAAGAAGAGGAATAACTTTAAGCATCTTACTAGGGCTTGGTTTAAAGATAACTCACCATGGGGAAAGCATGATCATACAATTTTTCCCAAAGAGCAAGACACACTCACACTCAGGGCTCTCATACACAGGCTCTCAACATGAGTGGATAGGCAGGGTTTCTCACCATCTTATGGACAACTATCTTAGATGGTAGGATATGCCTCGATTCCCCAGACCTTAACCAGGTCAGCTTCTGGAGTCTTTCCCTTTACCACATGGGTTTGGCATAACACATCAAAACCCAAGTCCCTTCAGGCTTCAAATCATTTGGACTCAACCTCTGCATGACTGCACCTAGACTCATCAAAAACAACGTTTTGACAAAACACAAAGCTTTAAAAAAGCAGTGTAAATTTGTTCCTCCACAGTCTTCTACATGGATTGAATCTGTTTCAAGGAAATTTAGGACTTTGCATTAAATCTTGGGCATGACGAGGACCAAAACGGAGGCTCTGTGGGGATATGGTGACAAGGATGGCGGACTGGGGAGAGCCTCTCCCTGAAGTGCATGTCTGCAGTAGATTTGCCTACCTCAGACTAGCCCCACTGATCAGGCCTGTGCCTCCAACCATCCAACAATCCTTCCTTGGTGTAGAAATCTTTCTGGAGCTCTCAGCGTGTACTCAGAACTGTGGAAGAAACAATGACGAGTCAGAATGAGGCAGCGCTCTGGAGTTTGACGGCCATTGTCCTGATCTTGTCATATCAGGTGTGTGATCGTGGGCAAGATATTCACGAAATTCACTAAACTTTAGTTTCATCATCAACAAAATAGGAAGAATAAAAATATATACTCCCTAGGATTAACTGAGGTAGAGTCCATAAAACAGTGGGCACCGTACCTGGGAGTTGGAAAGCCTTCCTATAACTGTTAGCAAATGTCACCATCATTATTATTGAGCGAGAGAGAATTACAAACGTCAACAGAGCAGAAATATCCTTCAGGTATCCAAAGTGAGGAATGACTAGTCCTGGCCAGGTTAATGGGGCTGACTTCCCTGAGTAAGGGACAACTGTGCTGCCTTGAAGTGAGAGTGGGAGTCTGATGGCTGAAAACTGTCAAAGGGCATTCCGGTTGGATGGATCAGCAATACAGTCCCTATATGATCTCATCCAGGAAGATGTGACTACTCAGTCGTTTAAAAAAATAAAGAGCCCTAAGCTCACAATGGGAGCAGACGTGATGGAAGGACAATTAAGCTGCAGCCTGTTCACGGACTTCCTGCTGAACCTAAACAGGTTTCTCAGACCAGTGACTCATCAACAGGGCAGACTACATGTACCTGTTGCGTAAACCAGTGCTTTTGGTTTATTTTTATCTTGCTTCTGTAACCCCTCTTTGTTCCATTATTAATACTCAGTGCATTGGGCGATGTGATCAACTCCTTTTCGGCTTTTTGCATTCATTATGCATTTTGTGGCCAAGAGAGTGATTTCCTCTCCACCTGTTTTCTTTCCTCTTTCTGGAAAAATGTTCTTCTCTCTGACGTGTTACCTATATGACATAAAGTAGCTGTCGTTTCTACACTTTGTTGCATAGTGTGCTTGCCATGGATGTTCAACTGGAATTAATATTTACCGTCTATTGTGCTAGGCACTTTGAAGGCTTTTCCCACTTAGTTCTCATGACAGTTCTCTGTTGTAGGTGTTTTTGCATTTTGTGGATGGGACTCAAAGAAGTGAAGCAATCTGACCAATGTCAGCAGGCCTGAATATGAGGTGTGCTGCTTGCTGACTTTCTTTTGCGGCTCTTGCTCTCACCACTGGACAACATGTCCACAGGACACCCAGGCCTGGGAAGAGCAGCGGTGTGGGGAGGGCTGAGACCGTTTCTTCCTTCTCTGACTTTTAGAGCTCCCTCAAGCTCAGGGCTGTGGCTGTTGGGTGTCTCATCGCAAATGTTGCCAAGATTTCCATTTCTATCCATTCGGGTCAAATTTGCTCCATTGCTTTCACGTATCTGAGGGTAGTTTAATTACAAATATCCTTATTCTCATCGCTTACCAAGATATCTTTTGTTTTGTTTTTTTTCAGGCAAAACAGTGTCCATTTTTAAGTTTTGGTGCTAAAGAATGGCAGAGACAGAGAAAAGTAAGTGACCACACTTTCATTTGTGGATGATTTTCTCATCTACTGAATAGTGGGAAATATCTATTGCTGTACTTTTCACTTTTATATTATTTTTAAAAATTAAAAAAATATATATTATGTGCTTCTCCAATTCTCTGTTCTGTGATTTCTGATATGAACAAAACTTGTGAAGATTCTTAAGGAGTAATAAACTGAACTCACTTCAGTGTGAGCAGTTAATCCACAATCCCTGACCAACAGCTCTATTCTTATCAATTCCCATATTCATAGAGATCCTTCTGCAACTTTCCTAGTAAACTGGGAGAAGATTTCCTTTATTTAATGTGCTCTTTTCTCATTAGGAAGCCAACACTACAATGGCATTTCTCCCTTTCTTCCCCGCCTGTCTGGCTTTGACTGGCGGTGGGATTAATTGGGCCGTGATCAATCTCCTAAAAGATGGCAAATTGGGAATGGCAGGTGGAAGGAGAAAAGCATGAATATTAATTAGCTAGGATTCCAAACAGAAGCCTTTTAATTATATTAAAATGCACAGGCCTGCAGGCAGTGAGATGATTCCTGCTGTAAATCTGTCGACAGGCCATTAGCTCAGCCACGTCAATGCCTTTTAATGAATGAATATATACATTTCAAGTGGTGGAGAGAGAAATACTTTCCTGTTTATAAATATTAAAAGGAAAACTATCAACGTGAGGTGATATCTATGACACCTCCTTTCAGGCTGGAGGTATTTGGGGAAGGCAGGGAAGGTGGTCTCCCTGAACTGCTCATCCAGGCTGTGAAATCAAAGCCTGTGGCTGATATGGGGACTGATACAATTAATAACAGATGACTGCAACCAGGGTGACCCAGCAGCTCAGGTTCACTGTAGTGAGGCATTTGAGGAAGTTACATTAACTTTTCAAGTCACTTTCAAACCATTTGCTACAGGAAACAAGGAAGTCAGTTCTTTGCTTCTTGTTAACATGAAGAAAAGCATTTAAAGATTGACGAGTGGCCAGTCACCATGGGGAAAGGGCCATGAACTGAGAAGTGTTAGAAATCCATGGTGGTAAAGAAATGGTAGAGAATAAATATAAGGACACCAAGGGGGAAAGGGGTGAAGTGGGAGAAATTGGGAGATTAAGACTGACACATATACAATACTTATACTGTTTATAAAATAGATAACTAATAACATACTATATAGTACAGGGAACTCTACTTAATGCACTGTGGGGACCTGAATGGCAAGGAAGGCCAAAAGATAGGAGATGATATGTATATGTATGGCTGATTCATTGTGTTGTATGGTAGAAACTAACGTAACATTGTAAAGCAACTATACACCAATAAAAGTTAATTAAAATAAATAAATCAATCACATCCATTCAACAAATTTCCATACACCACCCAATACAAGGTGAATTTAACCCTATTCTCTTAATAATGTCAAACTGAACACACACATGTGCCATGTGGATCAGATATATATGACCTCATTAATTGAGTTCTAGAGAATGGAGACTTAAGAACCAATGGTCAAAACCTCAAAGAGTGCATTTGTTTATAGTGTTTTGTAGGGGAAAAAAAAAAAAACAGTGCTGAAAAGTTACTGAATAAACATTCAATTTGCTAAAAAAAAAAAAAAAAAAACCCTCAAAAAACAGAAATGAAATTTAAGCAGGCAGATCTCCGTAGATCTAGTCACTTTGAGAAAGTCCGTGGAAGAGAATGGCAGGGAATATGGAAACATACCAGCTGTGAGAATGGGAAAGTGGGATGAAGGAAAGCTGGTCACAGATGACTTCATAGATTCAAAAGGCTTGAACAGAGCTTAGTGACCCACTAGTCCAACCTCCTCATTTTAGAGAATTAGAAACTGAGGCCCAGAGCGGGGGAAGGCTGTGTACAGAGTGCTTAGTTGGTAGAGGAATCCTCTTTACTTCGCTACCTACCTGCTTACTTATGTATCCATCTCCTTAACTATCTACCTACTTACCTATTTACCTATTCATGTACCACATCCTTCTATAAAATATTTGAGCATTCTCTTGACCCTCAGTCTGGAGGATTTTTAAAGACTTCATGCTGCCTTCCTATTAATAACTTTAAATAAGAACACATTTGAGAGAACAAACTTATGGTTGCTGGAATGGGGGGTGATGGGAAGAAGAGGGGAAGGGATCGTTAGGGAGTTTGGAATGGACATGTACACACGGCTATATTTAAAATGGATAACCAAAAATGCCTACTGTATAGCATGTGGAAATCTGCTCAATGTTATGTGGCAGCCTGGATGTGAGGGAGTTTGGGGGAGAATGCTGCTGCTGCTAAGTCACTTCAGTCGTGTCCGACTCTGTGCGACCCCATCCCTGGGATTCTCCAGGCGAGAACACTGGAGTGGGTTGCCATTTCCTTCTCCAATGCATAAAACTGAAAAGTGAAAGTGAAGTCACTCAGTCATGTCTGACGATACATGTATATATACGGCTGAGTCCCTTTGCCATCCACCTGAAACTATCACAATATTGTTAATCAACTATACTCCGATACAAAGTAAAAATTAAAAAAAGAACACATTCGAGGAAACTGCATATTATGCACACCTTACTTAATCTGAGAATATCCATCTAAGGGCGATAATAGTTCAGCCCAACTGCAGAGATGCCACATGGTTCATCCCAGTCTACTGGAATGCCACCAGAAGAATGCAATGACTTAGTGGAGGTACCCTTGAATTACTCTTGATTTTGAAAGCCTTTCAGGTGAAAAAAGAAGCTCACCAGAAGATACCTGAGAACACTCAGGCCTGGAAGTTCAGTACTGGTGACTATGAAAGGAAGGTAAGCCAAAAATAAATTTTTTTGAGCACAATTTTGAAAAAAAAAATGCTATATAGTTGAAATCCAATCAAGAGTCCTTATGATTCTGAAAAGCTTTATGTGGACTTTTTAAGGATAAGTTCAGAAACCAGCTGCAGATGGGCACTCTCCTGTACACGTACCTACATGTGTGTGGGAGTGTGTATGTATAGGTTTTGGGAGAGCAAGTTATAAGTTGGTTCTATCAGTCAATAGGACAGCATTCCCAGGGTGGATACACAGCTCCCAAACATCTGGCTTTAGCACAACAGGAACTCAGGAGAGAGAATGTGGATGACTTAACAAAGGACGCTTCTTATTGGAAAAGCAGCTTAAAGAGTATGTCAAGAAAGTAATGTGTGCTCGCTTCGGCAGCACATATACTAAAGTTGGAACGATACAGAGAAGATTAGCATGGCCCCTGCGCAAGGATGACACGCAAATTCGTGAAGCGTTCCATATTTTTTAAGAAAAAAAAAAAAATAGAAAAAAAAAAAAAGAAAGTAATGTGAAAGTATTGCTGCTGTGGGCTTCTCTGGTGGCTCAGACGGTAAAGAATCTTCCTGCAATGCAGGAGATGCATGTTCAGTCCCGGGGTTTGGAAGATCCCCTGGGGAAGGTAATGTCTACCCATTCCAGTGTTCTTACCTGGAAAATTCCATGGACAGTTGCTGCTGCTATGTGTTCTCACACATTATTCTAGCCACAGGGATCAGGCATGCTCAAAACTTCTTTGAGATGCACTTAATTTAGCCTCAAGACTATGAAACATAGTAATGTTCTTTATTTGGTAATATTGAGGAGAAGATAGAGGATGATTAAAGTCACACAGCAGTAATGTTAGATGTCCATTCAGCTCAGTTCAATGTGGATTCAATATTTCTTATGTGCCAGAGAGAGGATTAGGGGCAACTGTTTGTGGCATAGTGGTGAGCATAGCTGCCTTCCAGAGAAGGAATTAAGATCTAATGATGCAAAGAAGGATAAGACACAATGCTGCTATTTTCAGCCTACTTTTCTGGAAAGACATGACCAAGTAACTAACACAGTGGGGCAAATGCAGTAGCGGAGGTGGGCACAGAAAGCAAAGGGGTGCAGAAGAACAGCACTGGCCTCACTTGTGGGGTCAGGTGGTTCTTGGAGAAGATAGAGTCTGAGAATAAGCTTGGGTGGACAAGAGAAGGTTGGAGGGAGAGAGGGAGACGGAAAGGAAAAGACATGACCTTCAGACTTAATATCAACAGCAAAGGTGTATAATATGTGTGCTTCTTGACACTATGTTTCTTGTTTAAGAAAAACTTATTATGCTGTTCCTGCTTTCAGATGAAGATCAAGGTTCATCTGAATTAGAAATTTGCCTCTCCGTGAGATGATGATAAGAAAAACTAGTAAAACAGAGCATTCAGCAACCCACCATTCACTGTCCCGAGTTGTTCCTCTTTTCTACCAAGCTATTTGGAAGATTTGAGCACTGCTTATCTCCAGGAAGTGGAAACAACATGAATGCCCATCACCTGTTTGGATAATGAATTGCAGTTAATCAATATAAGTCAGGGCAGTAATTTATCACAAACTCCCTGTATTTGCTGCTGGCACCCTTTCCTTTTTAATATTCATAGTAAGACAGTGAAGCCGGAAGTCAGTAGTTGGCTAGAAGCTACAATGGGAAGAAACTCATTGTCCCTTTGGTAGTTATTAAGTACTCTTCTTTTTAAAAAATATTTTTGTTTGGCCACGTTGGTTCTTCGTTGCAGCACACAGCAAACACTTCTTTCTCTTTGTGGGTTGCAGGCTTAGTTGCCCTATGGCATGTGGGATCTTAGTTTCCTGACCAGGAATCAACCCCCTGTCCCCTGCATTGGGAGACAGGCTTTTAACCACTGGACCACCAGGGAAGTTCCAAGTGCTCTTCTTCTTGATGCGTTTCTTCTGTGAGGTGAAGGTGAAGCATAGCAGTGTGAATCTGGAAGAGTGAACTGGGGGGAAACTGTACCTTATCTCTGGTTTAATTTGGTAATTAAGTTGGTAATTGGTAACCTCATTGGTAATTGTCCTGGGGGCAAGATTTCAGCAGTTGATCAGGTCAGAATCTTGGTTGCCTAGAGAAGAGACAGTAGAAAAGTCATTCTATAGTGTTAGCAACTTTGTCTTCTAGAATGGGGATAAGATGGGAATTAGAAATGTTATGCTTTTCTTTTTCCTGCTTGTCCAAATCTGTCTTCTACATTTATCTCCTAAGATTTTTGCTCACCTTGGATCCAGACCCATGGCTGATCAGGGGCCGTACTGTGCTGGAGATTTGCTGGGGGTGAATGGGCCTGTGTGGTTTTTCACCCTCTTAGCTTCCCAGAAGTACCAAAAAATTCTGGAACTGCAACTATTTAGTTAAGTTCAGGAACTTGACTCACTGGGAGTCTTTTTAAAGTAGTTCAGGTTCAGGAAATTCAGGCACACTTTCAGAGAGCTGAATTGCTGTGCTGGATTAGATTTGGGGAACTTTCAGTGATATATGACTATCATGAACACTTTGAAGAGCCTGTCATCTCTGTGCCAATACCAGATACGTAGCAGAGACATTCCATAGTTAGCCCCTTATCAAAGATGGCACATGCCTATCTTTCTGATTAGGGAGAACTCATGCTCTTTTTGAGTAAACCAATGAAAGAAAAGCTTCAAAATGATACACAAACCCTGTGATAAATGGGCTAGTCAAAGGAGGAAGTGTGGTTGACTAAAAAGGGAGTTTAGGCAGAAAGAGACTGCTTGGCAGGGAAGAATTGATTCACTAGACTGGTTCTGCTACCAGACTCTCCTGTTCTGATGTCTAAGGCTTAGGGTGATGCCAATAGAAATAGAGTGATTCTCATATAGACTCTGCAAGAAGTTGGAAATAGAGGGATATTCAGAAAGTCAACAAGAGAAAGTATAGCAGTAGGGTGTGTGTGTGTATTGTGCGTGTAGGGGCGAGGGGCAGAGTAGGTGGTATAGTAGATTAAAGATGACTTCCATTTTTCTTTCTTTTTTCTTTCCTCCCAACTATTTCCCCCATCAAGAAGTAGAATATATTTCCCCTCCTTTTAGGTTTTACCAATAGAATGCTGGAGAAGTGATGGTAAATAACTTTGGAGATCAGGCCTTAAGAGATCTACAGCTTTTCCTTTCACTTTTTTTGGAACTCACTCACCATGTTGTGAGTAAGCCCAAGAAACCACAGAGTAAGACCTCCTGGAGGGAAACCAAAGCCTCCAGCCTCCAACCCTAACGGAGCTGCAGCCTGCACAGCCAGCGCTAACCACCAGCCATAGTGAACGAGGTCATTTTTGATCTTCTAGCATCCTCATGTCTCACTGAGGGCACCCCATGAAGCAAAAAAGATGCTCAGTCAATTCACAGGAACAGGAGAAATAATAAGTCCTTGTTTGAAAACCACCAAGTTTTGGGGTGGTCTGTTACATAGTCATATATAACAAAAACATGTGGAATCTCCACACTTTAGAAAGGATGGCTTAACTGGGATGCAGCTTTGGTCGGGAGAGAAGGGGACAGCCACTGGAAGCCACACCTGTGGTAAGAGGTAGTGCCGGAAGTGGGAAGGCACTCCCATAAGGCGAGCAGGGAAGGAGGAAAAATGATGATGACCAAGTGGTGGCAGATAGCCTTATCCTGGCATACATGGGCGATGTATCTGAAGGACACCTAGAAAGATTTGGGGGAGATTTTGTTGAGAGTGAAAGTGAGATCTTTAAGTTTTACAAAAGCATGAACCCCAGAATGCCAATATACATGGATTTTTGTTATTAATCTATAATCTTGATGTTAGCTGGGCCTTTCTTTCTCCTTGAGATCTGGATAAGATTTGGTTGATGCACCAATTCTGTATCTGTGAAAGACTAAAAGACTCCCCAGGATTACTATGGATTTCTAGGGAAATTTTCTCTTCCTTAGCCCTAACTCTAAACTCTGGCTTCTTTTATGGGTGGTCTCACTGTCTTCTTTATGCTTTTTCTGTTTCACATAATATCAACCTAAACACTAAATCTTCTTTTAATTTTCACAGTTTCTATCCATAAAAGCATTTTTTTGTGTGTGATTAGTAGACATTAATAAGAAATGTTGGAGTCTGTGGAGAGTATTTTAAAGTGTAGCAATATAAACTTCAAATTGAACCCAAGACCATCCTCACATTCTTTTTTGTTGTTGTTGAACACTCACCAAGAGCTGCATTTTCGTTTTGTTTTTTGTTTTTGGCCATGCAGAGTGGAATGCGGGATCTTTGTTTCCTGACTGGGGATAGAGCCTATGTCCTCTGCAATGGAAATGCAGTCTTAACCACTGGACTGCCAGAGAAGTCTCCTGTCCTTATTCTTAATATATACCTTTGCCCCAGCACTGGAGAATTTTCACAAACAGTATCACTCCAAGTGCTGGCTGAACCTTATTCTGTGTCATGATTCCTCTTTCCCTTACATCTTTGAGTAATGAAACAAATTTCTCTCATCTTCTCACATAGAATAGCTATCTATCTGTTTATTTTACTCAGTGACTCACTCTCCAACCTGAGCTGCTTATCGAGATATTTACTCAGTAGATACGCTTGTCCTCTGAGGAACAATCATGATGTCAGTTGTTATAGTGATAACATTTCACTCTCCCATTTCCTATCCTACTAAAATGACTGCAGTTTCCTGCAAAGGTACGCCAGTGTTGTTCTTTCTCTTTCTCTCCTGAGTGTTGAGTGAAAGGAAATCAAACCTAATAAACCTGGGCTATACCCAACTCACTGCCTTGCCTCTCTTTACTTCCTCTTAGAGGGTGGAGATTAGGTTCTCTTTAAGGTGTTGCTTTCTTTGTATAAAGTCTTGTTCATTGCCTAGGTGAGGAAGGGAGAATTTCTGAATCTGCTCTCTGGGTGGGTGCCATTTTCAGTTTTGGGGAGATTTTTATGGGAGTGAAAATGAGATCTAGAGACTGCACAGTAAGGAATAGGCATAAGCCAGAGAACTCCAGCCTATGCAGGGTTTCTGTATTAGCCAATTGGAGACCCTCTTACACACAGCAGTGATGTGTCAGAGATGGTGAGTGGTTTGTTTCATTTAGAAATCCATTCATTCATTCATTAAAATTTTTTTGGCATGAACTTATAGAAGACTTCTAAGGAAGTCAAACATGACTGAGACAGAATCTCTGGTTGAAAGAGCTTCTGATTCAGTAGGAGAAATAAAAGAACAAAATACCTACCCAGTTTGGCAGTATTGATGTCCCCTTGGAAAAGGGAGCTCTAACTGAGTCAGTGCAATAAGAGTTATTTGTGGTACAGTTCCTGTGAAATTGCATTCCCTTTTTTGTACACTGGGCAAATGACTCTTCTCTCCCCTCCAGATTCTCTGAATCTATCACCTGCTGTGTTCCTTCAGCCCCGTTCATACAATTGTCTGATAGTCCTCTAAGGAGATGATGATGGTTTAGGCCCCTCAAAATGTCAAAGGATTCCCATCAGTCTCTTGCCTGCTGGATTCTACCCTCTTTTCTCATCTATGATCATTTTCTTGAAGAATTTTCAAGCTCCTACAAAACTTACCTTTTAACATCCACCATATGATTCTTCATGTTTTTCTTTCTGGTACTATCACTTGCAGACATTTTCTCAGTTATTATGAGTCAAAATGGTTGCTCCATAAGTCTAAAACAAATGGAGGAATTCCCTGGCAGTCCAGCAGTTAGGACTCAGCGGTTTCACATCTGTGGCCCAGGTTCAATCCCTGGATGGGGAACTAATATCCCACAAGCTGCATGGCCAAAAACAAAAGCAAAAAGACAAATGGCAGAGATAGAGTATATGGTGGATAAGCCACACCCACTGCAGAACACACTCAACTCTGGGTAGCACTGGCAGGATCCTTTTTGGTGGGGAGCATTTGCAATATGGTGCACTAACACCCAATGGCCAGGAGAGCAGGCATCAGACTTCCATGCTAGTTCTCATGAGCTGGTACTCAGGTCATAGGAAAGAGAGCTATAAGACTAGCACACTTAGACAGACTTTTTAAGCAGAGTTAACAAGTTACCTCTAGTAAAGAGAGCAGAAGTATGGTCTCATGGAGCTGCACTGGCTCTTAATAAAATGTTACAGGCTTCAAATTTCAGAAGTATTTTGGTGAGTACTTTTAGGAAGCAAGCTTGAATGTAGCTTTTCTTTCCTTGTCTTCTGGAAATATAAGAAATATTTATTTTTTATATTCTTAGAGTCTAGCACAGTACCTGGCAAATGGCTCAATAATAATTTGTTAACTGATTGGTTGAATGAGTGAATGAATCAATCACTCAGTCTAATAAAACTTTTCTGCTTTCTGATCCACTCCGTGTCTTCATTTAAGCATTTGTCTGTCAAGTTTAAAGTGTTTATATTCACATTATGGTGCATTTGCTTGTGTTGTTCAACATTCTAAAAGCTATAACATGTTAGAGTGGAATTCTACTTTATTTAATAAATTATAAGGTAGATAAATAGGTATGTCAAAAAGATGTTTAGGATTTCTTTTAATAAATTAAGATAGAGGTTCTTAATGAGGTTAATAGAACAGTGCCAATCTGACTATCTCATTATTAGCTGGAAAACTTGAAGCAGTTCAGATTTCTGGGTCTTACTTCTATATTTTTGAAATTTTCCTCAGATGATCCTGATACACAGTCAGGTTTGAGAACCACTGCCACATTCTTTAAAGTAAGATAAAAACTTTGAAAATCCTAGCTGTTGGCAGTTTTCCTGAATTAGATCATGTAGTATAGGCCCACTGAAAGCTACCAACGTAGCTTTGGGAGGGAGGTACTGGTCTTTCTGAAAGTTATACTTCTTAATGCAAGCATTCGCCTAGTGCTTCTCCGGTCTTTTACCAACAATGTGTTTATTGTGTGTTCACAGTCTCTTTCTCTGAATGCAAGTTGGCACTCATTATCTTGGGCTTTTGAGATAGTTCTTATTTCAAATAATCTTCCCTCTTATTCTCACGAGTATAGATGTGCTACTAGGATCCACACTTTTGAGATGGAGTTCCATGCTCACAGAGATTATAAACCTGCCCAGTGACTTCAAGCTGGTGAGGGGAACTCAAGGTCATGTTTGCCTCATTATATCCTTTGCCTCTCCTCTGTGTCTGTAGACTAAGGGCTTATACTGACTCTGGAGCTCTGTATACATTCCTCTAGTCCTTGCAATAACCTTGCAAAGAAAATAGCCTCTGGAGTCCTCCATTTTGTGGATGGGGTTTTTCAAGAGTTCATTATCTCTAGTACATTGTTGCCATTCACATGCTCTTTCCCACTCTGGCAAAGATTGCTCTGTGTTCACTAAACCCCATTGCCTTTTCCTCATGCATGCACACCCACACTACATTTCCCAGTACCTGTTGTCATTAGATGTGACCATGTGATTGAGTTCTGGCCAACAGAATATGGGCAAAATTGATCACTCCACTTCCAAGGTTAGCCCATTAAGAAGCCCCAGTATTACCCTTTGGGCCTTTTCTCTTTTCCCATCAGCAATCTGAATGCAGCAGATGGGGAAAAAATAAAAAACACCTAGAAGATTCAGAAAAAACCTTGATTGTGTGGCTCCTTGTCAGAATTCTGTGGTGAGAAATAATTCTCACTGTATTAAGATGGCCATGAGCCTCCCCTGACTAATACATCTGCCCTGCCTTTGGTCCATAGCCTCTGCAGCTGTAAAACCAATCTCTGACCTGAGAGACCCAGAGCAGTGGGCAAAGGGGAGCAGTCTCTCAAAGGAGCTGCCAGGAGGGCAATGTGACATAAGGGAAAGCACTGGATTGGAGCTGGAAGAAATGGGTTCCATTCTCACTCTTGGTCTAAGTGTGTGAACTCAACTGATTGCTGTCACAGCCAGAGAGTGTTCCCCTGTGAAATGAAAATAATGAGAGATGACATATATAAAAGAATCTGGTCATGATGCCTAATAAATCTAAGAACTCTTCAGAAATGTAGCAAGAGTTTGGCAGAAGCTGGGACTTCCCCGGTGGTCCAGTGTTTAAGAACCTGCGTGTGCAATTGCTGAAGCCTGCAAGCCACAACTAAAGAGTCTGTGCTCAGCAACAGAAGATCTTGCATGATGCAATGAAGATCTTGTGTGTTGCAACTAAGACCCAATGAAGCCAAATAAGTAAATAAGTAAAGTTGCTAGAAACTGAAGGAAGTGTCAAAGAGGAAGAGTTTGTATCAAGTCCAGAGAGTCAGAGGTGCCCCCATGGTTATACTGGGCAGCGTCCTGCATGACAGCTCTGTAGTGAGGGTTCTATGCATATTACGACACATTTGACCCTATGATGGCTCTAGTAGGCTTGTCTAAGTCACTTGCATCTGAATAACTTTTTGAGTCTTTTTTTCCCCTGCTTCTTTCTTGTTTCAGGATAATGATAGAATGTCAGTTCAATGAGGAGAGGCCTGCCATCTTTTCCCCTAGTGTAGATGGAGCACCTACCACAGGGCCTGGTACATTGCATGTGCTATATTTGTACAGGACATATTGTATTTGGCTCAATGACTGACTCATCTCAGAGGAACAAAAGGATGATTTGTTCTTTTTCTTTTATCCTCATGTCTTCTTCCTCTCTCCTGCAGGTAGAATGGTCAAGCCTGTATATTTAGACTTCTGGACAACTTTGCTTCTGGGATTGTTTGATGACTTTTTGGTTCACCTTAAAAAAAAAAAAAAAGGAAGAAGAAATTACCAGGTATTCAGAAGAAATTCCTCACCCAGTTTAGTACTTTGGTTTAAAGAAGTAGAACTGGCTTTGAGACGTAGATGGGAAGCTGGTAGCAAGTTCTTCCAGGTCTGTTGGCCCTGTCCTACTCCCTGATAGAGCTCTGGTTCGACCAGAGCCTCCGATGGGGTTGGGGACAGGTGAGTGCCTCTGATCTGGACATAGAGTGCCAGACAGGGTGGCCAGTTCATCCTAATTTGCCCTAGTCTTTCCAGGTTTGAAAACTGAAAGCCTTGCATCCTGGAAACCCCTTCAGTCCTGGGTAAACCAGGACAATTGGTCACTACTGCCATGTTTCAGGATCTATCATCAGAGATCAACATGCCAAGCTCTTAGGGACATTAAAATAGAAGAAGTCTTGTTCAGGCTTCAGAATCAGGAGAGCAGTCCTCTGACTGGATTCCATGCCTGCTTACAAGCAGGCATGTCAGGCAGCCCTTTAAATAAGAAAGGGAGTGGGTTTCGGAATTCTTGAGCCCCTGGAGGTCTAGCCAACCCCAGGGTCTACTAAAATCCTAGAAGTAACAAGGTGAAACAAACGGAATTGCAGAAAGTTTAAAGTAAAACCAGAGGTACATTTTTGCACACAAACTGATGATATCAGTTTGCAGCCTCGGATTTTAAGTGAGAGCCCTCAAAACTGCAATTTACAATTTGCAAGTTTCACCCATGAGGTGGATACACTGCCCAAGACCCTTTCCCAATTGGGACCCCAGATTGCTGTTAGCAAGATACTTCCCAGTGCTGTTTAATTTGTCCCTGGATGTTGGTTGGCCAAATTTTGTGATGTATGTGCTGTTACTTCTCCCTATTGTTTCTATTTCTTTTCTTTCAATGACTATATATTGAAATTAAGTCAAATAATCTTCCATAAAAAGTTGAAATTGTTTATATGTGTAATGAGTGATTTCTTTTGTTAACAAATCCTTCAAACCTAAAATGAAAGTAAAACTTTAAGCAAAACACAAGCATAGCTGGGGGAAATGGAACCTTCCACATTCAATGGACCCTGAGGGCTCAGATGTTAAGAAGTCAGTATGCTGAGATGAACTGAAGAACAGAGATCTTTCCCCTTTCCTCTGGCTGCACCGGTCTTCTGAGATTCTGAATGTTCCTACGAAGGGGCAGCTCTTCCACTGATCTTCGTCTACCCCCACAGATGACAGAGAATTCATTTCTTGTTTGCTAGCAAACATACAGAAGGAGATTTAATTTGACTTGGAAAAGGAGGGCAACGTGATGTTTCTTATATCTTAGAAGATGAGCAAATACATGTTAGTTACCCAAGACTTGCCCAAAGGCCCAGAGCTAAATAGTGTAGAATCACTACTTGAATAGAGCTCTATGTGGCTCAAATGTTGGTTTTCTTTCCATTCTACAGCACCTTAAGAGGTATTGAATGAAACACTGAATGAAAAAAAACACAACAATTTGTCCCTTCAAGTGGACTTTTAGACATGCTCTCATTCATAACTATCTTTTTCTTTGTTTCATCAGATTGATTCAATTTAGCCTCTATAGCACCAGTTTCCTTTTCTTTCCAGTACAAATTTCTCAGTCTGACATTCAAGACTACTGGCTTTCGCTCTAGCCTACCTTTTTGGAGGAACTGCCCATGACATCTTCCATGTATCCCGTGCCTCATCCAGGCAGGGCTCTCTCTTCGTGCTTTCCCCCTCTAAGTGTCTTCTGCTGAGCCTACACCATGGAATGCTCTTTCCCCAACCTCCTTTATCAAGATCCTACTATTCTTCAAATTCCCATGAAGACTTCCTTGATCCTTCCTTTCTGATATCCTGAGTTAAATATGCCCTCATTCACTTAGTGCCATAATAACTCATCCGGCTTACTAGAGGGTTCCTTGAAGGCAGATTATTTCTTTAATAATCTCCAAGATAACTTAGAACAGCAATCTGTACACAGTAGGCACTCTATACATATTTGTTGAAATGCAGTCCAGAGAACTAAAGGGAATTTAGATTTTCCCTGGTGTATGACTTAGAATTGGGACAAAAGCGACTTTGCTAGAGTATGTTTGAGAAAAATCAGGTGGGGAAAAAACAGTTAATAGAAACAGAAGTGAAAGAGTGAGGCCAGCAGCCCATTTCATTCTAAGAGTGTCCCCGAAAGTCTAAAAAGGAGCCAGAGATTGATCTCTCTGACCTTTCTCCAAGTGTCAGGACACACCTTCCTGTGGGTGGAAGCCTATCCAAGGCTCTGCTTCCAACCTGCAGTTAACCAGGGAAAGCAGTCAATCAGAGAATGCGCTGGATCTGACCTCCTGGCTGCTGAATTCACTGAGGTCTGAGCTTCAAAGTGCTGGGGATGTCAGTTATATAAAGTAGTATGGCATGTTCTTCTCTCCTGGGGTGAGGGGAGGGTACTGGGGGGAGGATGAGGGAAGGAGAACAGCTATCAGCCCAAGAGAACGGCTGCAAGAGCTAGGGTTCTGCCTTCCCTCACCACACACATCTCCTCCAAATGTGCCCTTGATGTTGCATTCTCCAACCCAAACAAAAAACCTGGAGAAAAAATGATTTTGTGGCTAGTTCTGTTTTCAATACCGTGGAACATTTGCCGGCATGGTGATCCATCACCAGACTTTTTTTTTTAACCCTGCAAGATGGCCACTTGTCTTTTTAATCGGCATGTTTGCATCCATGTTGCTACTTACTTTCTCTCAAGGCCAAGTTTTCTTTCTTTTCCTTTTCCCCTGATTTTTGCCATCTGTACCATATTTCTTCAGAGTTTTTCTTCTCTAATCCCCTCTTTAGTGCCAAGAGAAGTCATACCAATAGGCTGGAGAGATTCCAAAGCTTGATGCACAGAACTGGCTAAAAAGTCTCAACAACATCACACACATTCTGGAAATTTTGCTCTTTCATATTTGTAAGTGGGCATGTAGCATGCGCTGTGTGAAAAGGTGAGGCTAAGGATTCATCAGAGACTCGTGAGCTACCTGCTCTTAGAACTGGATCAGTATAGTCCCTACTGCCATCTGAAGTCCTGGAGATGAGATATCCCTGGGGATGTGAGGTGGCCAGGCCTAGGAATCACAACTCCATTTAAGAGAAATAAAAACCTCACACTTTCCTCAGGTGTTGAACTCTGTCTTAAGTCAGCAGCTGTGAAATCTGTGAAGCTTAAGGCTCATTGCCAGCTTAAGAGAGCTGTGGAGACTTACCTTTTCCCTCTTAAACTGTCCTGTGGTAGGTAGAAAGAGGCTGAGACTGTGATACGGACTCCCACCAAGCAGCTCTGTTATCTTGGACAAGTCACTTAAAATCTCTGGATCTTAATTTCTTTATTCATAAACCATTAGAGTTGGAAAAGTACATGATCCTGTATTAGGGGGTCTATATTTCACGGAGTTCTCTCAGCTATTGGGATTGGATTGGTATGAAAACCAGGGTCTAAGAACCGGAATCCAAAGTTTTACAGAGTTTAAAGGAGTTTGTACATTTTTTTTTTCCTTTTCTTTTTCTCTGCACTTTCATGCGTTTCTACTTCTTGCTTCCAACTGAGAGAATCAATTCTATGACCACATAAAAGTCTCCTCAGGCCCAATATCTTAGGCTACTTTGGTAGTTCATAAAAGACGACTGAAGTTTTAGCTCTGTCTACATGAAGCTACCAGGCCAGACTGGAACTGAATGTTCTAATTTGTATTGGATTATTTGCCAAGCAAATATGAAGCTCTTTTGATGTAAACAGGAATATTCACACCAACATGGTCCTAGCAGCAGGCAGGCAGACCAGATCCAACTTGGATCCCGCCTGCTTCCAGTAGCTCTGCATTACTATTGATGTAAGTTAGTCCAGCTTGATCCCTGGGATGTTCGAGGTTCGCCATCATTGGTTTTCAGTGTATTGTGTCAAAGTCCAGGGCTGCAAGATGCCTGACTTTCTGAAAAAGAATGAAATCTGAAAAAGGCTCTGTCTGGGTCTTAGAATGTTTTTAAGCATGATGTCAAGATGGGTGGAAGCCTGGAATTATAGTCAGAGAATCAATCAGTGTTTATTGAGAACCTATTGTAGGTGCTGGGTATATAGCGCTGATAATGTTTCTTGAAGTTCTATTTTTGCCCTTTTCAAGTTTTCCCAAAGAGTCTAGATTTTCAATGAATTTTCTCAAGTACACAGGTTACTGTTCTACCTTCATAAAGGTTGAGGAAAGGAAAGCAGCTTTCCTTTCTAGAATTTCCAGGAGCTCCTTACAAGGATTTGCTAAGGTTGCTGTTTAACAAACAACTAATATCTGAGTTTGCTTAGGAGTTCCAGGTGTCCATGTTTCTCTTTACATAATTTCCAAGACCTTCTTTCCAACTGAAGCGTGGAAAGTACACAAGTCAGTTCTAAAAAGTCTCCGAATATAAAATCAAGTAAGTAGTCCGTGGTATATTATGGAACACCTAATAAACACAAGTTGGCCCTCTGGTGCATTTGGAAACAGATTGAAGTTGATGCTAATGGTAGCATATCTATATCTTGGGAACTGGGCTCCCTAGAGACCTTGTGGGTAAGGGCTGCCTGGGCTCAGAATCTGCCCTGACATTCTGGCAGAGGTGCTAAAGAGAAGCTGTCTCTCACTCTGAGGTTTTTCAGTCCATAAAGCAGCAGCAATTTGGTTGTGGAAGACCCCGGCAGAAGCAACATGAGAAAATTGAAAACACATAAGCACATTTGCTGGGTTTAATAGCCCTGCTCAGACTCTCCATCTCCGGTACCTTAGGCATAAATTGCTGACCTCTATTTAATTTTCTGAACTGCAAGAATTATGGGCCCAAAGTTCAGTGAATTGGAAGAGGTAAGCTTTTATGCCTCTGAGCCAGCTTCCCCATAAGCATTAAGTCTACAAATAAAAGCAACATTTCTATTTATACTTCCTGGGGCTTGTGTATCAGAGAAGCCAAGCACATCCCTGCAGCGAGGCGAAGGTGACTGCATGGTCAAATCTCCGTCCAGGTAATGCGACGGAGCCTTCCAATTTGGGCCAGAGGAAACAACCAGAGCAGATGGACAAGAGATATTAAAAATAACACACGCAATTTCATTCGGAAAAGGGCACCTGCTCAAACAGTGACTGATTTACTCTCAGCGGTGTTTGTTTGATTCTCCTTCTGGCCGCTGGTGACAAATGTGTACTAGGGGAAGTCTTACGTCCAGACCCTTCCTGGGCACTCACCTTTAATGATGGCCAAGGGCCCAAAGGGCAACCAGCTTCCTGTGTCCACCTGGCCGTGGGTCAACACAGCGTCACCCTCTCATTTCGGACACCCAAGAGCGTCATTCTGGCTATCACCACTCACGCAGGTGATCCAAATATCCACGTCATATTTTCTTCGCGGCCTCGCCTGACTCTTTCTGCTCCATGTTCCCTGGACCCATCTTAACCTCTGTTTTTGTCTCCATCTCTGGTGCCCAGCGTCAGCATCATCATTTGACTCCACACACGTGTATTGAACTCTGCCCACCAGCCAGGGGTGGGGGCTACCCCTGACAGACTAGAAGCTTCTCTACTCACCCCAGTATCCTCTCAACCAGGGGGATTAACACAGATTTGGCCTTGGCAATAATATGGGTGATTCACAGTGCAGTAAAGTTCAGCTTTGTGAAATTTGTGTTTGATTCCCCACTAGTGCTTCTTTACATGCCCTCTGTCTTCCCTCAGGGTCATGCATTACTTGCTTCTTTCCTCAAACCATTTCCTCCTATTCCGGTCAAGGAATAGACTTTCTGCTCCCTTCTTCCTACATGTGGGCTACAAGCAGATTCTCAGTCTGGTCGCAAGTAAACCTATATGGGGAGCCCCTTTCTAGGGATGAGCTTTTTTTTTTTTTAGGGATGAGCTTTGTATGTCATGTTGCCTAGGGCTTTCTGAAAATAATACCTCAATTCTACAGTGTAATTCAAATAGTAAAGATTATAGCCACCTTGGTAGGCTGCTAGGGAGTTATTCTGGGGGAGTCGGTGATTTTGCTTGCAATATTCCCTGGCTCTACCCATAGGTTCTGCCTTGGCAAGGAGGTAGGTCAGGGACACCATCAACTTAAGCCATTTTGTTAAGGCTGAGTCCAGGGTCCCAGACTGCTAATAGGGCTGCAGCTGTGGAAGGTATAATGTGGTCAGTCTTTTGTTTCTTTAAACCACTCGAGTTGGAGCTATTTGTTATTTGACTGTAGTGATGGTTTCCTTGTTTTCCTCTGAGCAACCTGCCAGATTTGAGTAAGCCCGTTTTGCACTGCCTCCCTGCCCCTTTCTTTAGTGATGCTCAGACCTTCCTAACCATTTGTCACAAAGCACTTTCTTCTAAAGACTTCTGCTTTTGTCTGTGGCAGCATTTTTCAAACTCATATGTGCCTATCTCCTGGAGATCTGGTTAAAATGCAGGTTCCTGGATTCAGCAGTTTTTACCAAATTCCCAAGTGTTTGTTGATTGTGCGGTTCCTGGAGCCGGCTCTCAGCAGAGTAAGTCTAGACCTTCGCTGTCCAACATAGCACTCATTGGCTGTATGAGGCTACTGAGCTTTTGGATGTGACTGGTTCAAAGACATGCCGTAAGTGTAAAATACACACCAGATTTTGAACACATAGTATATAAAACAAGAATGTGAAGAAGTCTCAGAGATAACTTTTAAAAATAATATTGGTTTACATTTTGAAATTATAGTATTTTGAATATATTTGATTCCATAAACATAATCTTATTTATTTCACCTTTTAATTTTTACTTTGGAAAAAGAAACATGACTACAAGACAATTTTAAATGACATCCAGGACTTGTGTCACATTTCTGTGGGACAGTGTCTGCCCAGAGAACCATGCAACAGAAGAGAGATGAATTGCCAGTTTGAGCTCTGGTCATCTCCTTGCATTTCTGTCCTGCTGCCCCAGCATATTTAATTGCTATTAGCTGCCTGTCTAGCTTGCCTTGCTTCTAACATTAGGGTCTAGGTTGATATCTTATTTCTGGGAGTTCTCTGGGCCCAACCTAATTATTCACTACTCTCACAGTTCTGACTTCCCTCTCAATCTCCATGATTCGTCACTTCCCAAAGCCTCAGCAAGATGGTGGCTCAACCCTGTCCAGATCGGAAGAATCATTCCTGCTGAGAACAAGGGAAGAGCATGTTGTAAGTACAAAATTGCCTTTAGATAAGAGAAAAATAATAAAAGAAGGAACAGTTTTGAACATCCTTGATGACTTCAACAGATAGAATGGATGCACAATTAGAAGGAGGTTATTTTATTTAGGATTGTTGACTGAGAAAAGCCTGTTTCAATGCATACTGTGGCTTAACTGAATCCGCGTTTATAGTGGTTGTGTGCGTAGGAGAAGCAGTCCCCGCTCTGGGGCTGATCTCTGGGAGTAGCAAGTGCTCTAACTCAGTTGCCTTCTCCCAAACTGAGACTCCTGAAGCAGACTTGCAGTGATGTGGCCTTGAGGAGGTTTAGAAAGAAGAATGGAGGAGAAGAGGGAGGGTTAACAAACAGTTGGGATGAAAATGATTTGCTCTGGGCATCCTGCTTGAAATTACAGTTAAATCTTTTGTAAATTGCTAAATGTCTTGCTTTTGAGGTGCAAAAGGATCCGAGATTGCTCTTTCATGTTCCTCATGCTCCTGTTCCCATTCTCAAAATCAGAGGGAGATTGTAGAAGGTTGTGATAAAAAGTGGAGAGTGGAGAGGAACAGATCAGCTTGCCACAGGGTAGAGAAAAACAGGAAGAATGAAATGATAAAGAGGTAAAGGGTTAACGAATAAAATATGAGAAAAGATGTTAGGAGAAAGAAGCATGCCCTCTTCCAGTTTCCTCCACCTTGCTGGCTGGAATGTAGATGTGAAGTCTGGAGCTCATGTAGCCATGTTGGACTTTGAGGCAGAATGTGTTGATATTGTGGAGCAACAGAGAGAAGGAAGCCAATTCTTGATGACTGGGGAGCCCATACTATGCTATTTTGCTGGCCTCCAGATTTCATTTTCATAAGAGCTAAATTAAAAATCTTCCACCTGGCTTAATCTACTATTCTTCAGAATTGCTCTTTTTCACAATTAAGCTAATTCTCCTGAGCACTGAGGCATGAAATGCATATAACTTGCAGAAAGGAGCACAGTGGCCTAAAGGCACATGAGAAAACTAGGGGTTTTTTATGAGAGCAAAGCATGTTAGGGGAGACAGAGGAGAAGGGTACCAGGCTGGAGAGAGAGGGTGTAATTAGGGCCAGGGAAACAGCATCTACAGCAGTAACAAGAATGGGATCAGACAGACCAGGATTTTAGTGCCAGCTATGTCACTTACTAGCTTTGTGACCTCAGAAACATTTGTTATGTCTCTGAGTCTCAATTTTCTCATATATACTTCGGGGATAAGAATCGTCCTTGCTTTTTAGATTTTTGTGAGGAATCAATGAGAAAATGAACATCAAGTGCTTGCATAGTGCCTGGCACAGAGTGAATGCTACCTGTTATTATTTGAAAGAGAAGGCAGGAAGCCCCTGAAGACACATTCCTTCTAGTTCTTTTGATTTTGAAGGTCTCCTGACAAGCACTTTCTTAGGACCTAGGACTGTAGGAACATATAAGGCTAGAATCTAAGTTGATGGAAGAAGGGCTCGTCACTAATTAAACTAATTAACCATCATCAGAGCAGCCTGTGGGGTAATAGTGTCATGGGTTTCTCCACTCACAAGAAAAATAATAGCATCATTAGCAGCAACCTGTCAGGGAAACAAGGCAAAAAGTTCTGAAGCAGCAGCCACCTGCTCGCTTTGTCTAATACTTTTCTTTCTCTGGAAAGAACAGCAGGTTGTGAGAAAGATGTTTTGCCTGTGACAGTTACAAAGGGTACCCGGGGACCTTCTTGTGCTCCTCTAAAGGGTAATGATTATAATAGTAACAGTAACATTAATACATTAATTATAATGGTGTATCTGTTATCTATTGCCACAATGATGCTATGTAAGAAACAATATTGTAACAAACAAAACCTCAGTGGCACACAATGATACAGATTTATGTATCTCAGGAGTTTGTGGAATTTAGTTGATTTGAGCTGGCTGATGTCTGCTAGAGTAGTTCATGCTTCTGAGGTTAGCTGCAGTTTGGATGCGTGCTCTGCTGCTCTAGGTTAGCTTTGCTTATATATGTGGAGTTGGCTAGTACTGCCTGATCTAGAATTGACTCAGTCAGGATGATTGAGAGCATTCTCGTTGGTTCCTAGTTCTCATCCTCCAGGAGCTCGACCTCTGTTTTCAAGGATACAGCAGAGCAGCAAGATCAAGTACATCCAAACAGGCAAATCATCCTCTGCTTGGTCTCGTTCACTAATGTCCCACCAGCCAAGCCTGGAGCCAGTGTGGGAGGGTCCTACTGAAACAAAAATAGGAAAGAATAAGGAGCTGAGGGCGTTGACCAGTTGCAGCAAGTGTTATTAATAGTAACTGATGTGGCAAACGTGCAGTCTACATTGACACTGCTAAGTTCTGTTCATTATTGTCCTCATATAATCTGCATTTACCCCTATGAAGGAGGTACAAATATCCTGATTTTGTAGATGAGCAACAGAGGCATAGAGAAGTCATAGTTTAGTATTTAGTAGAGCTAGCCTTTGGAGAAGGCAATGGCAACCCACTCCAGTACTCTTGCCTGGAAAATCCCATGGATGGAGGAGCCTAGTAAGCTGCAGTCCATGGGGTCTCGAAGAGTCGGACATGACTGAGCGGCTTCACTTTCACTTTTCACTTTCATGCATTGGAGAGGGAAATGGCAACCCACTCCAGTGTTCTTGCCTGGAGAATCCCAGGGATGGTGGAGCCTGGTGGGCTGCTGTCTGTGGGGTTGTACAGAGTCGGACATGACTGGAGTGACTTAGCAGCAGCAGAGCTAGGCTTTGGGGCTTCCCTGGTAGCTCAGACAGTAAGGAATCTGCCTGCAATGCAGGAGACCTGAGTTTGATCCCTGGGTCTGGAAGATCCTCTGGAGAAGGGCATGGCAACCCACTCCAGTATTCTTGTCTGGAGAATCCTCATGAACAGAGGAGCCACGTACAGGCCACGGGGTCACAGAGTCAGACACGACTGTGTGCACACACACTAGAGCTAGTCTTGGACCTCTCTTACCTAACTCTGAAGCCCATGCATTTAACTTCTGTACCACACTGCTACCCTTCATGACCATGTTAAGGTATAGCCCATTTTCTGGGAGTTTCTTCTTAAAGGGATCTTTATAGATTCCTCTAGATCTAGTTGAGAATGAGGGGAAAGCGTGTTGTAGAAATAATTTATAGTCTGATAGCTCCTTTGCTTTGAGTTCACTTGGTACAGATTCAATTCTGCTCCCTAGTGGTGACTCAGTGGATTTCCACTGTCCGCTTCCTCCAAGGCAGTGGGCAAGACAGATGTTAGAAAGTGGAGAAGTCTGAATGTTGTCATCCGTGCTGTACCATCTTACACCCTTGGTCTACTACTTGGTGATTATTATCTTGGGACTTAAGTTATTCTTATGACATTTCATCTAGCATATACTTTAAGTGGTTCTATAAATACAAGAGGTGCTCAATTAATTCTGTACTCTGACATTTTAAAGTTCTGCATATCTACCTAGTGCATCAGATATTGGCATATAAAACTGGAAAACACCTTGCACCTTGTTTATGTGCCAAGTTCTGTCTTATTCTCCTTCTTTGCTCAGTATTTAAGGAGCCACATCTTCTTTTTTTCACTGAAAAAAGAGAGAAGATGATCATTTAAAAGCAGAGGAGGTACATTGTGTGTATGTGTGTATGATGCCGTAATTTCTTGATATGGCTAATCAATGAATAAAAGTAATTTGGGGAAGATTTAAGCTCAGCATTTCTGCAAATGTAAGAGAGACAACTCTTCAATTTCTCTGTGAAATTACCTCCTGAGACACCTTGATAAGGGACTCTGTTTGGTTCTGTTCACCTCATGCATCTGAAAGCCTGGCCAACACAAACAGAATAAGCAGCCATGCCCTAGAGCCATTCATCTTTGACTGTTAATGCCGTGACCTCTGAGATCCTGACCCTGCTGCTTAGACCTGTAGTGTGACCCTGATCGTCCTGCCTTTTCACCTCTTGGCTGCCTGGACCTCTGCTGATTCTTTCACCTCTCCCCCTCCTCATGTTTCACGGATTCCTTCTTCCTACTTGAGTCCCACGTCCTGAATCCAACCGTTCAGCCCAGGCCTACTTCTTCCTTTTCTCTGAGGAAGGCTCTTGCCTCAGCTCTGTTTATTCTTCATCTCAATACATTGTCTTGCTTCGGTCTCATTATTTCTTATCCTTCCATCCTAACACTTTGCTCTACTCACACAGACTCCCAAATAACAGAATTCTACTTCTAAATCTCCTCCCGCCTTTTCCAATCCCTCCCCAAAGAGCCAGGACAAACCCTAGGATGGTCAGTCTTCACTTGTCTGCAACATGTGTTAGCTGCCAGACTGAGCCAAGCACTTTACAGTCATCCTTTTATTTATTTTTAAATATTTACTTATTTATTTATTTGATTGCATTAGGTCTTAGTTGTGGCATGTCGACTTAGTTAACCTGCAGCGTGTGGGATCTTTGTTCCCGGACCAGGGATAGAACCCACATCCCCTGCATTGCAAGGAAGGTTCTTAACCCCTGGACCACCAGGGAAGTCCCAGTCATCTTTTTGTTTAATCCTCACAACATATGCAGCAGGTGCTGTGGTAATTTTTCCACTTTGTAAAAGTGGAAATCAAGACAGGGAGGTAAGGACATTTATCTAAGGTCACACTGGTAGTGAATGATGACGCCAGGCTTCTGAACCACTGGAGTCTGATTAACTCCAGAGCCTGTGCCTTGATTCACTATATTCTCTTCCAGATTTCTTCGTGAAGCCAAACCAAGCTGTTCTCCACTCCATTTTTGGGTCAATCTTGCTTTTCTTCAGTCCCTTCCTCTATTTCCCCTCCCCATAGTCCATGCTAGTCCAAGCTCCTAAGCAAAATTCACACTCATGCGATCTCTTTTCAAAATCCCTCTGCCTTATCCCTAGACAGTATTTCACAAATTCAAGCCAGCTATAAATCCTGTTTCCAGCTGTTCAATCATGAGTCTGAAAGACAGACTGATAAAAGAGGCCAGCAGAGATTCTGGTTCTGAGATTCTTACAGTCTGTTTTTGCTTGGCCTCACAGGTTTAAAAAATTTTGGTTAAAATTATGGCTGTTTACATAACCTTTACAGATTATCCTTCAGATTCTTGAAGAGACTTCAGTCATCTCTGAATCCTTTTTCTTTCACCTACATCCTAATGGCTTGGCGGGTCCTGAAGCTTACATGGTGATGAATGAAATTGGGATTTGAGTTTAATAGGTGCTAAATAAAGGCCTTTCATTTCCCTGCTGGATAAGCCGCCTAACCCACCCTCTCAGTTCAAATGCCTGTGTGCTGGTCTAACCAGGCAGACAAGAGCCCTTCTGATGGCAGAGCTAGAGGGCTCAAGAGCTCTCATCTGGCTTCCTGGGTTGGTACGGAGTGCAGGGCATGCACTGGGCCCAGCCAGGGAGGAGGCGGCCAGAAGCAGGTGGGAGGCGGTCGGAGGGACTACAGGCTCAGGTCACGGTGGCCTGCCTGTGGGAGCCACAGATGCCACCACGCTCAGCAGGGCAGACCCCTCGCACATGGCCTCTATTTCTGCTCAGTTCTGCACATGTTTACCCTGGCTCCTATTTTATTGTCTAGGCTCTGTCCTAGGTTACAAAGACACAGCGCTGAATGAGAAAAGGTCCATGAGCTTAAGTAGCTAATAGCCTGGGGCAGAAGGAAGACATAGCAAGAGAGAGACATGTCTGGGGTGCTGCTTATGACTCTAGCCGAGTACTGTGTGGGTTTTTCCTTGTCAGATATACGGCATGTGTTGAGCTGGTGGAGCAGAGATTTGTGCACTTGGAAGTGAGTGCTGCTGCTCCAATAAATCTCTCTTCCTTTACTGAACAGAGATTTCTTTAGACACCTGATCTCCTACCCTTCATTCCACTGGGACTCCATGTGGGTCCTTCTCCATTCTCAGGAGACCTCAAGTCAGGCAGGAAGTCAGAGAACATTCCGCTTTTGGCCATACTTTAAAAAAAATTTTTTCCCCAGCTTTATTGAAGTTTAATTGACAAAAATTATATATATTTAGGGTATAAAATGTGATAATTTACTGTACATATACATTGCAAAATGATTTAAAAATCAAGTTAATTAACACATCACCTCACATGTACCATTTTTTAGGGAAAGGGAGATGAGAATGCTTACTCTCTACTCTCTTAGCAACTTCCTGTCTACAATATAGTATTATTAATTATAGTCAGCATGCTGTACATTAGATCCTGGAAAATACTCATCTTTTTTTGGTACCCTTTGACCAACATCTTCCCACTTCCCCTACCCCCAACCCCTGGCAATCACAGTTCTACTCTCTGGTTCCACATGTTAAACTTTTTTAGATTCTGTATATAAGTTGAGATCAGATAGTATTTATCTTTCTCTGTCTGACTTCTTTCACTTAGCATAGTGTCTTCCAGGTTTATCCATCCATGTTGTTATGAATGGGAGAGTTTCCTTCTTTCTCACAGCTGAATTATATATATATATACATATGTGTGTGTGTGTGTATGTATATAACAATACATATGTATGTGTATTGTTGTTTAGTTACTCAGTCATGTACAACTCTTGGCAATCCCATGGACTGTAGCCTGTAAGGCTCCTCTGTCCATGGGATTCTCCTGGCAAGAGTACTGGAGTGGGTTGCTAGTTCCTTTTTCAAGGATTCTTCCTGATCCAGGGATTGAATCTGTGTCTCCTGCATTGTCAGGCAGATTCTTTACCACTGAGCCAGTAGGGAAACCCATATATGTATATGCATATATAATATATATAATATATGTATATAATATATATAATATTATATAATACATAATATATATAATATACACACATGTATAATATAAATATATATATACACACACACACACATATATATGGGCTTCCCAGTTAGCACTAGTGGTAAAGATCCCATCTGCCAGTGCAAGAGATGTAAGAGATGAAGGTTCAGTCCCAGGGTTGGAAAGATACCCTGGAGGAGAGCATGGCAACCAGCCCCAGTATTCTTGACTGGAGAATTCCATGGACAGAGGAGCCTGGTGGCTATAGTCCATAGGGTTGCAAAGAGTCAGGCACAGATGAAGTGATTTACCATATATATATATATCAAAGGTTAATCCTTTGTCAGTTGCTTCATTTGCAATTATTTTCTCCCAATTTAAGGGTTGTCTTTTCATTTGCTGTGCTTTTTTTTTAAGCTCTTATTTTTAATTAAGTTTCTTTTGTTTATTTTTGTTTTTATTCCCACTACTCTAGGAGGTGGGTCCAAGAGGATCTTGCTGTGATTTATGTCAGTGTTCTGCCAATGTTTTCCTCTAAGAGGTTTATAGTTTCTGGTCTTACATTTAAGTCTTTAATCCGTTTTGAGTTAATTTATGTGTGTGGTGTTAGGAAGTGTTATAATTTCATTCTTTTACATGTAACTATTCAGTTTTCCCAGCACCACTTATTGAAGAGGCTATCTTTTCTCCGTTGTATATTCTTGCCTCCTTTGTCAAAAATAAGGTGTCCATAGATACATGAGTTTGTCTCTGGGCTTTCTATCTTGTTCCGTTCAGCTATATTTCTGTTTTTGTGCCAGTACCATACTGTCTTGATTACTGTAGCTTTGTAGAATAATCTGAAGCAAGGCAAGCTGATTCCTCTAACTCCATTTTTCTTACTCAATATTGCTTTGGCTATTCAGGATCTTTTGTGTTTCTATACATATTGTAAAATTTTTTGTTCTAGTTATATGGAAAATGCCATAGGTAATTTAGTAGAGATAGTACTGAATCTGTAGATTGCCTTGGGTAGTATAGTCATTTTCACAATATTGATTCTTCCAATCTAAGAACATGATATATCTCTCCATCTGTTTGTGTCATCTTTGATTTCTTTTATCAGTGTCTTATAGTTTTCTGCATATGGGTCTTTTGTCTCCTTAGGTAGGTTTATTTCTAGGTATTTTATTCTTTTTATTGCAGTGATGAATGGGATTGCCTCCTTAGTTTCTCTTTCTGATTTTTTATTGTTAGTGTATAGGAATGCAAGGGATTTCTGTGTATTGATTTTGTATCCTGTGAATTTCCTAATTTCATTGATTAGCTCTAGTAATTTTCTAATGATATCTTTAGGATTTTCTATGTACAGTATTATGTCATTTGCAAACAGTGAGAGTTTTACTTCTTTTTTTCCAATCTGAATTCCTTTTATTTCTTTTTCTTCTCTGACTGCCATGGCTAGGACTTCCAAAACGATTTTGAATAACAGTGGTGAGAGTGGGCACCATTGTCTTATTCATATTAAAAGAAATACTTCCAGTTTTTCACTCACTCCTGAGAATAATGTTTGCTGTGGGTTTGTCATATATGGCCTTTGTTATGTTGAGGTAGATTCCTTCTATATCTATTTTGTGAAGAGTTTTTTTTTAAAATCATAAATTGATGTTGAATTTTATCAAAAGCTTTTTCTATATCTATTGAGATTATCATATGATTTTTATCTTTCAGTCTAATATGGTGTATCACATTGATTGATTTGCATATATTGAGGAATCTTTGCATCCCTGGGATAAGCTCCATTTGATCATGGTATATAATCCTTTTAATGTGTTGTTGGATTCTGTTTGCTAGTGTTGAGGATTTTTGCATCTGTGTTCATCAGTGATATTGACCTGTAATTTTCTCTTTTTTTGTGATATCTTTAGTTTTGGTATCAGTGTGATGATGGTCTTATAAAGGAGTTTGGGAGTGTTCCTCCATCTGTAATTTTTTAGAAGAGTCTGAGAAGGATTAGCTTTAGCTCTGCTCTAGGCATTTGATAGAATTTGCTTGTGAAGCCATCTGGCTCCTCACTTTTGATTTTTGGGAGACTTTTGGCCACAGTTTCAATTTCTGCGGTATGGTCATAATTTCTATTCCTTTCTGGTTCAGTCTTGGAAGGTTATACTTTTCTAAGAATTTGTCCATTTCTTCAAGGTTGTCCATTTTATATAGTTATATAGTTACTCATAGTACTCTCTTATGATACTTTGTATTTCTAGGTTGTCTATTGTAACCTCTCCTTTTTCATTTCTAATTTTATTGATTGGAGACTTTTTGTTTGTTTTTTGATCAGTCTGGCTAATGGTTTGTCAATTTTGGTTATCTTCTCAAGGAACTGTTTTCAAACTACCACACAATTGCACTAATCTCACACGCTAGTAAAGAAATGCTCAAAATTCTCCAGGCCAGGCTTCAGCAATACATGAACCGTGAACTTCCAGATGTTCAAGCTGGTTTTAGAAAAGGCAGAGGAACCAGAGATCAAATTGCCAACATTCGCTGAATCATCAAAAAAGCAGGAACATTCCAGAAAAACATCTATTTCTGCTTTATTGACTATGACAAGGCCTTTGACTGTGTGGATCACAATAAACTGTGGAATATTCTTAAAGAGATGGGAATACCAGACCACCTGACCTGCCTCTTGAGAAACCTGTATGCAGGTGAGGAAGCAACAGTTAGTACTGGACATGGAACAACAGACTGGTTTCAAATACGAAAAGGAGTACGTCAAGGCTGTATATTGTCACCCTGCTTATTTAACTTATATGCAGAGTACATCATGAGAAACGCTGGGCTGGAAGAAGCACAAGCTGGAATCAAGATTGCTGGGAGAAATATCAATAACCTCAGATATGCAGATGACACCACCCTTATGGGCAGAAAGTGAAGAGGAACTAAAAAGCCTCTTGATGACGTGAGAGAGGAGAATGAAAAAGTTGGCTTAAAGCTCAACATTCAGAAAACTGAGATCATGGCATCTGGTCCCATCACTTCATGGGAAAGAGATGGGGAACAGTGGAAACAGCTCCAAAATCACTGCAGATGGTGACTGCAGCCATGAAATTAAAAAACACTTACTCCTTGGAAGGAAAGTTATGACCAACCTAGACAGCATATTAAAAAGCAGACACATTACTTTGCCAACAAAGGTCAGTCTAGTCAAGGCTATGGTTTTTCCAGTGGTCATGTACGGATGTGAGAGTTGGACTGTGAAGAAAGCTGAGTGCCGAAAAATTGATGCTTTTGAACTGTGGTGTTGGAGAAGACTCTTGAGAGTCCCTTGGACTGCAAAGAGATCCAACCAGTCCATCCTAAAGGAGGTCAGTCCTGGGTGTTCATTGGAAGGACTGAGGCTGAAGCTGAAACTCCAGTAGTTTGGCCACCTCATGCGAAGAGTTGACTCATTGGAAAAGACCCTGATGCTGAGAGGAGTTGGGGGCAGGAGGAGAAGGGGATGACAGAGGATGAGATGGCTGGATGGCATCATCCACTTGATGGACATGGGTTTGAGTAAACTCTGGGAGTTGGTGATGGACAGGGAGGCCTGGCATGCTGCGATTCATGGGGTTGCAAGGAGTCAGACATGACTGAGTGACTGAACTGAACTGAACTGAATCTTTGCTATTGTTTTCTTCATTTCTTTTTCACTTATTTCTGCTCTGAACTTTATGATTTCTTTCCTTCTACTAACTTTGGGAAGTTTTTAGTTCTTCTTTTTTTAGTTGCTCTAAGTGTAAAGTGATGTTGTCTATTTGATGTCTTTCTTGCTTCTTGAGGTAGGATCGTATTGCTGTAAGCTTCCCTTTTAGAACTGCTTTTTCTGCATCCCATAGGCTTTGGATTGTCATGCTTTCATTATCATTTGTATCTGGGTAGTTTTTTAAATTTCCTCTTTGATTTCTTTTAGTGACATCTTTGTTATTTGCAAGTGTACTGTTTAATCTCCATGTGTTTTTGTTTTACAGTTTTTCTCCTATAATTGATATCTAATCTCACAGTATTGTGGTCAGAAAAAATGCTTGATATGATTTCAGTTTTCTTAAATATACCAAGGCTTGATTTGTGACTTAAGATATGATTTATCCTGGAGAATGTTCAGTGTGCACTTGAGAAAAAGTGTATTCTGATGCTTTGGATGGAATGCTTTGTAGATATAAACTAGGTCCATTGGGTATAATGTGTCATTTAAGGCTGTGTTTCCTTATTAATTTTCTGTCTGGATGAACTCTGGTGTAAGTTGGTTGTTAAAGTCCCCTACTATTATATATTGCTGTCAATTTCCCCTTTTATGTTTGTTATCATTTGTCTTACGTATTGAGGTGCTCCTATGTTGGGTGCATAAATATTTACAATTGTTATGTCTTCTTCTTGGCTTGATCCCTTGATCATTTTATAGTGTCTTTCATTGTCTCTTATTTTATTCTTTATTTTAAAGTCTTTTTCATCTATGAGAACTGCTACACTGCCTTTCTTTTGATTTCCATTTGCATGGGATATCTTTTCCCACCCTCTCACTTTCAGTCTGTATGTGTCTCTAGGTCTGAGCTGGATCTCCTGTAGACATCATATATATTTTGTATCCATTCAGCCAGTCTGTGTCTTTTGGTTGGAGTGTTTAGTCCATTTACATTTAAAGTAATTATTGACATTTATGTTCCTATTAGCATTTTCTTAATTGTTTTCATTGTTTTTGTAGATCTTTCCCTTCTCTTGTATTTCTTGCCTAGAGAAGTTCTTTTAGCATTTGCTTTAAAGATACTTTGGGGGTGCTTAGTTCTCTAACTTTTGCTTGTTTGTAAAGCTTTTTGTTTTTCCATCAATTTTGAATGAGATAATTGTTAGATAGAGTAATCTTGATTGTAGGTTTCTCCTTTCATTACTTTAATTGTACCCTGGCACTCTTTTCTGGCCTGCAGGGTTTTTGCTGAAAGATCAGCTGTTAACTTTATGGGGATTCCCTTGTATGTCACTTGTTGCTTTTCCTTTGCTGCTTTTAATATTTTTTCTCTGTGTTTAATTTTTGTTAGTTTTATTAATATGTGACTCAGCATGTTTCACCTTGGGTTTATTCTCTATTGCACTCTCAGTGCTTCCTGGACTTGACTTACTATTTCCTTTCCCACGTTAGAGAAGTTGTCAACTATAATCTCTTCAAAATTTTTCTCAGACCCTATCTCTTCTTTTCTTTTTCTGGGTCCCCTATAATTTGAATGTTGGTGCATTTAATATTGTCCCAGAGGTCTCTAAGACTACTTGTAATCCTTTTCAGTCTTTGTCTTTATTCTGCTCTTCAGCAGTTATTTCCACCGTTCTATCTTCCAGCTCACTTGTCCGTTCTTCTGCCTCAGTTATTCTGCTATTGATTCCTTCTAGAGTATTTTTAATTTCAGTAATTGTGTTGTTTGTCACTGTTTTCTTATTCTTTATTTCTTCTAGGCCCTTGTTAAACATGTTGAAAGATTCTTGTATTTTTTCCATTCTGTTTTTGAGATTTTCTACTCCAAATTCTTTTTTCAGGTAGTTTGCTATCTCCTCTGCATTTATTTGGTCTTATGGAGTTTTATCTTGTTCCTTCATCTGCACAATATTTCTCTGTCTTTTCATTTTGTCTAACTTACTGTGTTTAAGATCTCCTTTTCCCAGGCTATAGGGTCATAGTTCTTCTTGCTTTTGATCTCTGCTCTCAGTGGGTGAGGATGGTCCAGGGGCTTCTGTAGGCTTTGTGTTGGGAGGGACTTGTGCCTGCATTCTTGTGGGAGGAGATAAGTTTTTTCCCTCTGATGGGCAGTGCCTTGTGAGGTTGTGTGTTTTGGGGTGTCTAGGGGCCACCTGTCTGCTTATGATTGGTTTTGTTTTCCTATCTTGCTGGTTATTTGGATGAGGCATCCAGCACTAGGTGATGCAGGCAGTTGGGTGATGCCAGGTCTTGGATTCAAGTGGAGGCCTTCATGGGCATTCTCACTGATTAATACACCTGGGACTCAGGAGTTCTCTGGTGGTCTAGAATCCTGGACTCTCCACTCCCACCCCAGAGACTCAGACCCAGCATCTGATTAGGGAATCAAGATCCCACAGCTGTTTGTCATGGAAATAAAGTGGATTAAAACAAACAAAAGGAACAAAAAATGAAACCAAGACAAATGGTAAAAGAAAAATCAGGCAAATAGAAACACAAAGGAACACACACACAACAACAAAACCAAAAGAGACCAAAGAAAACAAAGTACAAGAGAGTGACCCAGTGAGCAAAGGAAACCAAAAAATCATACCAACCAATTAAAAACAAAACTAACTAAAACAAAAGACAGAAAACAAACCAAAGCAGAATGCCAACTGAAAAATAAAGCAAAGAAAACAAGACAAACACACAGAAATGGTGAAAAAATAGAAAAGAAAAATTAAAGAGAAGTATATAAAAGATCTATGTCTATTAACGAAAAGCTACAAGAACCAAAATAAATAAATAAAAAACCACCAACAAAACAAACAAACAAAAAACCTCAAAGAACTGCAGAAAGCCAAAGTAGGAGTAGAAATATGTAAAAGAAATAAAAAGTGTTATTAAAAAATGTTCCCCAAAGCCTAAATAGAAATAGTAATAATAAAAACAACAACAGGGAAAAGAAAAGAGGAAGGGAAAAAAGCCAGAATCAACCACAGAGCAAATCAAAACATGAGAATAATAATAAATGTTTTCTTTTTGTCTCAGCTATCAGCATCATTTCCCCCAGCTAGAAGACACAGCCCATCTCTGCCTCCCTAGGAGGCCCTCCAGTGCTGGGGAGGGCTGATCTCTGGACCTGTTGTGGGGATATCTCAGACTTTAATCTGGTCCTATTCCTGTGTGTGCGTGCCTCCAGTGTCCACAGCTTGCAGAGCTCTAGAGTGTTTTCTTTTTTGGGAACACTCATTGTCCTTTCATAGATCCCAAAGACACAGAGTCTTCCCAGTTGATCTTTTGAATTTAATCTGCAGCTTATTCAGCCGATGGAAAGTTTTTTGATTATCTTCCTTAGTTGCTCCACACCTGGAGCTCAATTGTGATTTTATGCCCAACTCTGCATGTGGGTCATCCATAGGAATGTGCTCCTGAGGCTGTGCTGGAGGACGTGAGTCTGCCCCAGAGAGGACCAGATGTGGAGGTGGCATGGCTGCTTGGATTGCAGGGACCCTGGAAGCACCAGGAGAGCCAGAGGCCACCGGTGTAGGACATATGGCTCTATTAGGATTCTTTTCTAGCCTCTGGGAGCTTACATTCAAAGGGCTTCCCTGGCTTATCCTTCTGTATTGCTCAGTGCATCAGGCACTCAAAGGGCCACTCTCACTGGGGTCTTTCTTTATTGCTCATCTGCTGGTGCCAGCATGTCGGGGGAGAGAGGTTACAGGGATGGCTCCAGCCTCTGCCCATGACTCAGTAGTAGTACCCTGCTTCCACACCCACTTTCCTCCAAAGGCTTTCCCCACAGTGGATTTCCACCCTCCCATTTCTTCAGGCCATCTCCCCATAGTCAAAAACAGTCCTGGTTCCCCCTGGGAGCCTGCCTCCAGCTCCAAGCCACTGTGCGCACTGGTGGACTTGCATCCCTGTCTTGAGGTATGTAGGACCATGGCACGGATGATCTGTGTGGTTCTCACTCCATTCAGATTGTCACAGATCAGCTGCTTCACTCTGATAGTCTCAAATGTTTCCCCTCCGTCCCAGCTGATTGCCCCAGATACAGGGATATCTCCCCTGCTTCAGCTTCCCAACCCTCAGCTGCAGTTTGTCCTGCTTTCTCTCCTTCTCCCTTCTTTCCTTCATCCTACTGAGTTGTGTGTGGATCCACATATTTCTTTCCAGTTGTCAGGGACTTCTGCTGGTATCAGCTGGTGTTTTATGAGAACTGCTGCATCTGTAGATGCATCCTTGATGCATCCATGGAAGGAGATTTGCCCCATGTCCACCCAGTCCTCCACCATCTTGTCAACTCTCTGTTTCCAATTATTGCATATTTAACCACTGACATTCTAATCCAACTGAGTTATGTCCTACAATAATACTTTATTTATTTATTTAAAAATTGAAAAAAAATGAAGCAACATTGATTTATAACAGTATATAAGTTCCATGTTTACAACATTATTTTTCTACTTCTCTCTAGCCTACAACTAAGATCATGGCATCTGGTCTCATCACTCCATTGGAAATAGATGGGAAAACAGTGGAAAAAGTGTCAGACTTTATTTTTGGGGGCTCCAAAATCACTGCAGATAGTGATTGCTGCCATGAAATTAAAAAACGCTTACTTCTTGGAAGGAAAGTTATGACCAACCTAGACAGCATATTAAAAAGCAGAGAAATTACTTTGCCAAAGGTCCACCTAGTCAAGGCTATGGTTTGTCCAGTGGTCATGTATGGATGTGAGAGTTGGACTGTGAAGAAAGTTGAGCACCAAAGAATTGATGCTTTTGAACTGTGGTGTTGGAGAAGACTCTTGAAAGTCCCTTGGACTGCAAGGAGAACCAGTCCATCCTAAAGGAGATCAGTCCTGGGTGTTCGTTGGAAGGAATGATGTTGAAGCTGAAACTCCAATAGTTTGGCCACCTCATGCGAAGAGCTGACTCATTGGAAAAGACTCTGATGCTGGGAGGGATTGGGGGCAGGAGGAGAAGGGGACGACAGAGGATGAGATGGCTGGATGGCATCACTGACTCGATGGACATGAGTTTGAGTAAACTCCGGGAGTTTGTGACGGACAGGGAGGCCTGGCGTGCTGCGATTCATGGGGTCACAAAAAGTCAGACACGACTGAGCGACTGAACTGAATTGAACTGATAGCCTACAACATGCTTACCACCGAAAGGTATTTTTCATCCATCATTATACAGTGTTCCCCTTTACTCATTTCACCCTCCTCCCAGCCCCTTCGCCTCTGATAACCACTACTCTCTTATTTCCATGCTTATTTTTGTTTGGTTTGGTTTGTTGTTTCATTTTGTTTGTGTTTGTTTATTAGTTTTTTATATTCCACATGCGAGTGAAATCATATGATGTCTTTCTCTGACTTATTTCACTTAGCATAATACCCTTAAGGTCTCTATTTATTTTTAAGTAGAGGGAGCTTAATGGGATGGAGTAAACTGCTACCTGATCAAGGAGAACTTCCCTGGAAGATATTTAGAAAGATGATCATTTGGCAGAATGTGTTTATACATCTTTGTGTGTATATGAGATACACACAGTTCAAACCACTATGAAGGAGTATACACTTCAGCTTTATCACCAAACACCATAAAAATTGCAGTTAGAAGCCTCCACATGATTTCCTTCCTTATAGATGTTGGCAGTATGTCAAGAGCAAATATATATATAAGGTTCTATTAGATTTGTCTGCATAGTATTTTGGCCTTGAATTAGTCAAGTGGTTCTCAACGGGGGACGTGCTGCCCCCTAGGGACATGTTGGGAAACAGCGAGGGTGGTTTTGGTGTCACAATGATTGGAGGTTAGGACTGGCATTCACGGAGTAATGCGCTAGGGACATCAGACACCCCTGTAGTGCATGAATAGTCCCACTAAATGAACCATCCTGCATCCTGTTTGGTTCTTGAAGGCCTGGTCAAACATTCATGTAGACGAAAATCCATTTATCATGATCTGAGTCTAGGAGCTAATTCTATGTTCAATATAAATGCTGAATCACAAAAGTTTTGTTTTGTTTTTTTTTGGTATACTTCAAATATACTCCCCAGGAATGCAACCAGTGTGTTTTTGAAGGAAGATTGCTTTTTATCTGTTTGCAAATCTTACCAAGAGTTGCTTCCTGTTTTGGAAAGTCATGTCGTGGATGACAGTGCTGCTCATAGGATTGAGTCACCCATACATACACCTCCATTGGTCTGCATTTGAAACTACTACAGTCGTGCTGACTCTATGAATATACTACTTTGCTTTGAATTCAAAATTCAAACTATCAGTATAAAGAAAAACACCTGTCATGTTTGGTGAATATTTTCTTCTCTCTCTTACCTCTGAATCTATTCATAAGTAGGTTCAAGTGATTGATTGCTTCATTTTACTTTACTCTTTTAATGCAGTTGTGTCAGAAACATTTATATATTGAAATTCATTTTACTTCAATGTAAAATATTTTCTTTTTTAATACAAATAGGAAATTAAATTTTTTTTAATTATGTAAGGTAGGTCATATTATGTTTGGATTTTTAATACAGAATGTTTGCTATAAAAATGAGGCTTGTGGGACTGTCAGGAATGAGGATGATAGATTTAGATAGACAAAAGAGCAATTGGGACATACAAAAGGCTTATCTTTTGAGTAGAGTGAGAAGCGGCATCAAGATGGGTCATTGGGATGATGGAAAGTGTAAGACTTGTAAGGTAGAACGTTTGAAGGCATTGACTTCTTCAGTAGTATTCATGCTTATCTAATACTTACTCTGTGTCAGATACATTGCTCAGAAATGCTCCTTATTACAGCCTCTTGCTGATGGCACAGGCATGCTGTTATCCTTAGTGGTGGCCCTGAAACCTGAACCAGACCACACAGGCCATGTTTGCCATCCACAGTGCCTACCTTCTTAACTGTATGTACCACATTAGCTAGAGTTTGGTCTGAAAAAGAGAAACCTGAACTTTTCCTGGCACCTACTGGAAAGGGTCTCTGTTGAATGAGTTGAAGGGCATCTGACAGCTTAAGGGCTCAGCCAACCTTGGTTTGTGTTCCTGCCTCCAGCTCTGACAGTGATCTATGCAAAAGCTGGGCTGGGCTGTAAGAAGGGTGCATTTCCTTTCTCATACACAGGCCTGCTCTCTTTGCTGAAGACATCTGGGGGGCATATCCATTTTGAAATATTTATACATGGACCACATTTTGGCAATTAAATGACATGAATACTGCTCAGTATTTAGAATCTGGGCTAAAACCTGGAGTTCTGTATCAGAGCTGACCTTAACATAGGAAGTACATATTTTGTGATGGTTAACAGACCATCAACTAATAGCTGTTATTAGTATTAAAAGATTGTATCAGTTATAATAAATAGACAACCCAACATTTATCCATCTTGCATGATACCTCCCGGATGGAGTTAATGAGTTGGAGAAGTGACTGGTTTTCCATTTATGGCTGGTTGGTTAAAAGTCCCCTAGATTTTAATGTGAACATGATGGATAGGGTTAGGGAAGAGAACCTCACAGGGATGTGTGAACGGTACCTTAGCACTGGCAGAGGTGAAGGCTGTACCTGGCTGCTGCTATCAGCAGGGCCATATTTCTTGGAGGCTTTAGACCCTCAACAATCAGAGACTTGAGGGAGAGATCTAAGAAAAGTCTTCCCTTTACTCCAGAGAAACCACTGGGATGTCCTCAGCAGGAAAAGTCTGGTTTTGGTGTGCTGAGAGTCACAGCATCATCAGTATGTACTTAAGTCCTCCATGGAGAGGCAGCATAGGATAGTGATGGGGAGCAAGGACTTTGGAGACAGGTCGTTCTTTTCCAGGTGGATAAGTTCAAATAAGTTGCTTGAACTCTATTACCTTAGTTTTTTCGTCTAAAAATGGGGATCATAGTGGAGTTATCTCATAGATTAGTTGTTTGATTAAATGAGATAATTTACATTGCTTAGTACATGCTACATTGAGCACATAGTAGGTACCCAATAGGTGTTAGCTGCTACTTCTCTTCATGCAAGCATGGAGATAATAAAAGTACCCACTCAGAGATCCGTTGTAAAATAAATAAAGTGGCCAGAACTCTGCCTGCCATATTGTAAGTAATACATGTTAGTTATCACTATTACTATCATTAATATTTTTATTATTACCACTGTGGGAAATTAGCAGACTAAGATTCTAGCACAGTATCAAATTAAAAACTTGTTCCTCGTAAGCGTTTTCATACTAAAACCATGTGTTCTAATATTCGATTTGCTAAATATATGGTATTGGTTCATATGTATAGGACACCTATATATATTAGAGCTTGAAAACTTCCCACACACTATCCTTGTTTTTGCCTATTGGTGCCAGTGGAGTTATTAATACGTTTGAATATATGGTTTTCTTTAAGGACTAAAATAAGTGTAGTGTATCCATTGTTACTGAGTTACTTGAGTCTCTGGGATATTTAGAGAGGTGGGCAATGGCTTTATTTTTTTTTTAATAACTGAGCAAACAAAATCTCAGAAAAGCGTGGGGTTGAAAAATTAGAGAATGTCAAGTGTGACCTGGAAGGGAACTCAAGAGTCTCATGTTCCAAGCTCTCATTTTGCAGATGGTTCGGAGAAGTTCAAACAACTTGCCCAAGGACAAGTAGCTACTGAATGGCAGAGCAGGTCATTGACCAGTGCTCATTTGGGGATTGCTTATTTGATGTGTTAAAATCCTTTGGGTTGATGGGGCTGGGGCCAAAAGCCAGCTGTGCTCTGTTCAGTTTGGTTCCTTAGGGTCCCCTCAGCAGGTGGGCAAGAGGATCAGCAGAGAGTTTAGGCCAGCATGGCCCCCACCCACCAGCAAGCAGTGTCATGCTCTCCTTTGGTCTTTGGACACCTGCAGGATATAGACAGAAGAATCCTGTATTCAGAATAAAAAAACCCTGGCCTTACCTCTGGCTCCATTTTTCTGTCCCAGGTTTACTGAGGTATAATTTACATAACAGTAATCTTTTTTCTTTTAGTTTACAGTTCTTTGAGTTTTGAAAAATGCATAGAGTCACGCATTGTCCCACAATCAAGATAGTGAACAGCCCAGTCACCCCAAATCCCTTTGTACACCTTGTATTGAGTTTCCCCCACCAGACCTGACACCCAGCTTCTGGAAACCACTAATCTAGTCTATCTCTTGATTTGTTTCTTCTAGAATGTCACATAAATGACATACCAGATGTGGCCTTTGAGTCTTTTTTTTTCCATGTAGCACAACACATTTAAGATTTGTCCCGGCTGCATTCTTAGAGTCTGCAGGTCCTTGAATAAGTTGCTTAACTTTCAGCGTCAGTATTCTTATCGGTAAAATGGGCATAACACTTGCCTTGCATTTTTGTTGTTGTGGTTAGGAAGAAAGAATGCACACCAATGTGCACCAGTTCAAAGGAAAAGCAAGTATATACAAGTGTACTTGTTGTTCTTGTTATGAGGTTGCCTCTTGAAGAGGCTCCAGGTACAAAGGAAACTCTAATTGAAGCAGAAACCCTGCAGAGCCTTTGTTTTTCTGACGAGCAGGGCAAGGTCTAGCCATCTCTGCTAAACATTTCCCCTGCCAAAGGGCTGCGCAAACTGGCTCCAAGATTTAAAATGCGGCCGGCAACATTTCCCCAACAGGGTCTATCACTAGGGGAAATAGATCTCTGGCTTGTTACCTCCATTAGGCAGCTCTCATGGGGTTGGGAAGCCTAACCTGTGGATGAGCTACTCTGATCTCTTTGGATGAAGCCACTTTGCAAGGCATTACCATTCACATAGATAATAAAATGGCAATAGCATCGTGGAAAAAAGATATGATTATCTAGCATACGGAGCAACAAACAGACAAAAAGATAGGGGCCTCTCTTGGCTTAAAATGCACAGGGGGAAGGTTGAAATTCAGATCTGCACTTCCTTCTGCATGTGATTCTGAGTTACAGAACACATGTGACCAACATACGCTTCTTGGGCATTGCTGCCAGAGTGTGGAATGGGAGGGGCCCGCCTGCAATATTATCCTCCCATCCAATGAGCATGTGGGTGACAGACAGCAAGACAGGTGCATACCAGAGAAGGGAAAACCTGGACAGGGATTCAGGAGCCCTGGTACCCTATCTGGCCCTGCCCATTAATTGTGTGACTTCACTCTTGTTCCTCACCCATGGAAAAGGGAGCTATGATAAGTCATCCTGGAAGGGATCTCAAGTGACCCCCGTGAATGATAGAGAAGCTGACCCCCAGCTCTGTGTATGGAAAGGGGTGTGCACGTAGCATGCATGCTTAGTCGTGTACGACTCTTTGCAGCGCTGTGGACTGTAGCCTGCCAGATTCCTCTGTCTATAGAATTTTCCAGGCAAAGAATACTGGAGTGGGTTGCTATTTCCTCCTCCAGAGGATCTTCCTGACGCAGGGATTGAACCCGCATCTCCTGTCTCCTGCATTGGCAGGCAGGTTCTTTACCACTGAAGACACCTGGGAAGCCCGCAAGGAAGGGGGTGGGTGCAGAAAACAACAACCCTGAGCCTTTAAGTGAAATCCTTCAGAAAAGCTCACTCTTTCCAGCACTAGCTGAATAAGATTCCAATAAACATATTGCTGAAATGTTTGTTTCCGGGTGTCATTTCAGACTTCAAGTAGCTAAAACAGATCCGGTTCCTATATATAGATACTGCATTTGGTTGTGTTCTGGGAGGTTTTTGTTACTACGCTGCCTGGCCGGCTCCCAGCTGAGCTTTTCCCTCAAGGGATCAGATTTTGGAATCAGAAAGTCAGAAAGGATCAGTGACCATATTAAGGGGTCTCTCTCCCTCCTTCTCTCTCTCCCCACTGTGGCTCTACACTGCAGGTGGACGCCAGCGTGGACTGGCTCCTCCCTTTTGCTCAAAGACTCTTAATAATAATGATGACAATGCTGATGGAAACTGACCAGCCCCACTATGGCAGCAAATACAAGCAAAACAGCCCTTACGGTCCTGGGCTTAAAGGAAACATAGTATAATTTGGGTTGAAATGAAGTGCAGATTGTCACAAACAGCTCAGTCTTTAGATAACAGGACCCAGGACTCTCTGAGGATAGAAGCAAAGAAAGGGGATAGTAAGGGTGGGTTTTTTGGGGGGTGGGTGGGTGAGTTCTGAATTTTACTCCTGAATTCTCCAGGGGAGGAATACTGGGAATAAAAAGGTTCATGAAGGAAGGTGGAGGTGGGGATTGGAGGAAGAGATGTAGGCAGGGAAGGAGGAAGGGGTAAGGGGTTTACTTAAAGAAATAAGGTTGAACCCTGGCAGTCTGATTTTTTTCAATGTGTCCGATCACTGACAGCGAAGCCCTCCACTGTATGCCCTTTGTTTTCTGTTCAGAAAACCGAACCTCTGCCCCATTTTATAGTGTCTGCCTTCACCTGCCTCTCTGACTCCTTTATGTTTAACTGTCATGGATCTGACTGCCTTCCTGGTCTCCATATTTTATGTGCTTCACCACCCCTTCTCTTTTTTTCTTCCTCTCTGTCTCTTTTTTCCCTCCTCTCTTCGCTGCTTTTCTTTTTCAGTCCTTTCTCCTCCCAGACTCTTCTCTTTGCCCTTCGTTCCCCCTTCCCCTCCCCCTTCCATCTCTCCCTTTTCCTCTTCCATCCCTCCCCTCCCCCCTCCTTTCCCCTTTTCCTTCTTTCCTCCCTCCTCATTCCTCCCTTCCTCCTCTTTTCCCCTCGCCCCTTCTGCCCTTCTCCCCTTCCCTCCTGTCTCCACGTCCCCATCTTCCCATCCCCTCTCCCTCTCCCCTCTCTCCCCTGCTTCCCCTTTCCCTCCCTCTCCCTCTCGGTCCTTGTTTATCTGTAAGCTCCAATTTCTTGCCTTATAGATTTACCTGCAGAACAAGACACCGCTCCTCTTGCAAAAACTGTTTAAGAAATCCATATCCTCTCCCCTTCATTCCTTGGGCATTTCAGAAGTGATATTCCTCCCCCAACTACCCCCGTCAAAATAAAATAAATTCAGCCAGCTCCTGCTGTGTGTCCTTAAATCCATTCCCTCTGGCTTCGCTGGTCTGAAAGCCTGTACCCTAGAAGGGGCCTCCTGCATTTGCTGGCAACCCTGCTCCAGCCTGATCGCCACAGATAGTGCTTTGGAGTGAAAAAAAGGGGGAAAAACCCTCTCGTTGGAGATTTCAAAACAGATCCTACCAGCTTTCAAATCTGTGCACTTGTGGAGTGGCAGGGCTTGGGGAAGAGGCGTCGGAGACTTGGGGTGCGGGTGTTTGTCATAAACAAATAAGCCACAGGATTTATACATATATATAAATGTGCGTTTCCCTTGGCGTGTTTGGTTGTCTTTCTCCCTGGCATCCAGGGTGGGTGGTGTGCAAGTCTGACTTCTCTCACACTTTGACTGGGGTCTGGCGAGTGAGCGTGTGTGATGGAATTGAGGAGGGGGTTGCTGGGTTTTTGATCTGATTCACTTGACAGATTATTTGAATCCAGCCCACCTTTCCGCACATGTCAAACAGATGGGATCATTGTTAAAGCCTTGGGAGAGCCGTGGCTGAGCGGTGGGTAAGGCAGGGAGGGGAAGTGAGGAGGGGGACCGTGCAGAGGGGGTACCTTCCAGTAGCTTTGTGCTTTCACACGTTGGAACTGACAGGAGCCCTTCTTCTCCGTGGGGGGTGTTTTGGGGGCATGGGGCTGATGAGGGGTGGGATGGAAAGGAGAGAGAGAGGTGGGGTGTTGGTGGGCAGGGTTATGATGTCACAGCAAAAGTTACAACAGGAGGAAAACACAGAAATGGTTCAACATTTTTTTTTTAAACTTTGGACTGCCAAGAGCTGAAGGAGAGTGGTGAGCAAAGGAATGAAGGGGAGAGAGAGAGAAACTAAACTGGAAGCTTGAGTTTTGTGTAGCTTCTTGAAACCTTATGAATGGATTACTAGCAGCTGAGAACCAGGAGAGACCTATAGGGGATGCAAGATCATTCACACACTAGAAGGGGGAGAAAGAAACGCACGGAGGAATTCTTCCTTGCTGTGTATGCCTCCTTCCTGAAATGAATGGTATGAAACCTTTTTCTGAGGGTCGTGGGGGTGGCATAAGGAAGGGGGAAGTTTACTTCTCCTTTTCTTACCTGGGTATCTTCCCTTCATTTAAACCAAGGCTCCTCTCCTTCCTTCCCTCCTTTCTGCCCTGGTTTCTCTCTCTCTCTCTGTCCCCTCTGCTTTCTGTCTTTCTCTGCAATCCCCCTACCCCTTTCCAAAGCCCCAGTCTCTATTGAGCTGCTTTGGTGGGAGGCGGGGAGGTGGAGGAAAGGACTGAGACAGCAAAGTGAAGGAAGACATGGAGACGCTAAGAGGAAAAGGCACAGTCTAGGATTGAGGGGTTTCTGTTTAGTGATATCCACGTGCCTGAATTGATATCTTCTTTAGGGACTTGCCTTGAAGCTTCAGTGGATGCTGTGTAGGGAGAGAGGGCACACCAGCGATGGGGGGTTTAGGATACAGCATTTGTAAAGCACATCAATGAGGGATGAGCTAGGGTGGAGGAATTTAGAAGAAGATGAGGGGACCCAAGGCAGAAGAGGCAGTGTGATCTTACTCCAGAGTAACGTGGGCTGCATGTTTTATATGTGGGCAACACAAGCAGTGATTTTAGAACTGTAAATGATTTTTCTTATTACTGAATGAAGGACCCAATATATTTCTCTGTTTTGTACTCACCCGCAGTCAAACACCCTTACCTGTGTTGAGAATTCAGAACCATGCCCAGTGTGTATGCATGTGTGTGTGTTTGTGTGTGTGTACACACATGTTTTTAGGTGTGTGTGTGTACACATGTGTGTGTACACACATGTTTTGAGATAGCTTACATCTAGGCAAACAGTATTGCGGAGGTTAAATACACATTATTTAATTCCCCATTTTATCCATTCATTCCAAATCAATGAAAAAAAATAGTTGTTTGGGTCTAGCTGCTGATAGTTGTAATTTACTTATTTTGAGCGTCTCATTTGTTTATTTGCTCACTCAGCATATGGTGACTTTTAGTAACTTCAGAGTGAGAAACTTGAGCAAGAATAAAAAGACCTATGTCATGCAAATCCATGGCATTTCCTCTGAAGGCTTCCTACAGCAGGATAATTGATTTCTCCTTTCCCCCAATGGCTAACATAAAGTAAATTTGGGGTATTGTCCTTTCAAATCCCAAATGATTGAAATAAGAAAAGAATGCAGGATATGTGTGGCAAAACAAACAAATAAAAAAAAGCGAGGCAAGTGGTCCCTAAAAGAGTGGTGTGGGTTTATTAGGCAGTAAGCAAGTCTGTTCACAACACGTGTGTGTATGTGCATGTGAGTGTGTGTGTGAGAGAGAGAGAGAGAATACATACAGAAAAGAGTGCTCCAAAACAGTATTGATTGTTGGCTATTGATTGTGTAGGCTGCGGCTGCTGGAAGAGAGAGCGGGAGATGTTTACTGGGGAAACCAAGAGTAGTGTCCGTGCCCTGTGCCTCAGTGAGGTGGGGAGGTTTTCAGGAGGGAGGAGGGGACAGGCAGTAGGTGGAGAGATGCACCGAACTTATTAGCTTTGACATCATCATTGTCTTTAAATGAAACAAACAAGAAGATAATTACAGGCAGAGAGGAAGGGAGAGAAGGGGAGCAGGAGGGACTGACAGCACAGGCCCCCTGAAGGATATACTCTTCTTCTCATGCTCTTTTCCATCTTCCCAGGGACCCACAAGACTCCCAGAAGGTGAAGTCAAGGGCTCTCAGACTCATAAGGTTATTAGGACACCAGACTGGCAACCCAGAGGAGAACTTTACAAAGACTTGCAACACACCAACAAGTTGGAAGAAGATTAAAAACAACCTTCAACACTCACCAACCCCAGCAGAGCTGGGGGGAATATTTTGACCTGCACAGGCAGACTGGAGGCTGGATGGGGAGCTGGCTGAGGAGGACATCTGGAGAGTGAAGGCTAAGTACCAGCTGGCATTTTTGTGCCCCCCCTAGATTCTTTTTTTTCTCTTGCCTTTTTAGATAGTAAGCATCAAATTCTGTGTCTCCGTATACCAGATTTTCTAGCAATTTGTTGGAAGGTGAATGTATTTGAGGTTAAAGACGACAAAGAAAAGGTAACTCCCAGGGAAGGAAGGAGGATAAAGAAAAGGACATTGGAGGCTAAGATTCTTTTTAGTGACTTCAGGTAGTGAGTGGTATGTGTGTGCACAATTGTGTATTTGAGAAGATTTGGCTCCTGCCCACGTGTCCCCCTTCCAGTATCAACGAGGGGAGGAGCTATTGAAGAAGGGGAGAAAAAGAAAAAGAAAGAAACCTGAGCTCTCTGGAAGAAATTCAAAGGAACCCAGAGAAATGGACTTCATTCTTCAAGGACTGAACTAGAACAAGGAGAGAGAGAGAGGTCAAGGGAGAGGTTGGGGGACACACAGAGGGGACGGGAGGGACAGAGGCTTCGCGGTCACCACACCCAGCGCAGGTAGCCAGGAGAGGTGCTCTTTGGGGGCTGCTTGAAAAAGTTTGGTCCCTGAACAAAACAGTTTGCCAGGGGACAGTGAATCCGCAGCTAGCTGTCTCTTCCTCTTATCCCCATCACTCCGGCGTGGTACCCAGAAGCTGACTTCTGGTTCTATATAAAGAGCCGGGGGGAGGTATGATGTGCTTCACGATTCTGAGGGTAAGCCTGGTAGTTCTGGTTGGGTGGGCGCTCAGTACTCTCAGCTCGGAGCTGGGCTGGACGTACAAGAGATCCTTGGCCCAAAGAGGACGACTGAGCCAGGTGCTGTCGGAAGGAGAGCGCTGTTGGCTGGGGGCCAAGGTTCGCAGACCCAGAGTTGCTCCTCAGCATCACCTCTTTGGGGTCTATCCCAGCCTGCCTGGGGACTACCTGAGGCCCTACCTTGCAGGAGATCAGGGAAGGCATCATGCAGGACGCAGTAAGCTGGATGCCGAGGGAATGGCTGTGAGCTCTGTCCCCCCAGACCCAACTGCAAGTGCAAGAGTAAGGAGTGAGGCTGAGCGGCCAGCCGCTCCATGGGGAGGGGACAGTCCTATTGGGCAGTCGGAGCTACTGGGAGATGATGACACTTATCTTGGCGATGGAGGATCCAAGGAGCCTCTAGGTGAGGCTGGGGCTCCAGAAGGCACAGCCTCGGCTGCCACCGTGATCACCACCTTCCCATGCCCAGAGGAATCTGGACCAGAGACCCAAAGGAAGGGCTGGACCAAGACCAGGCGTCGGCGCCAGGTGGTGAAGGGACAGGCAGGAGGAATGCGGGGAGACCCCAAGTTTGTGCCCCGGCACTTCCAGCCTTGGCCTAAACATCCCCTCATGCCTAGGGTCCGAACCGGCCCATCAGAGGGTGGCATCCGGAATGGTGGAGGGGACCCCGCCTGGGAAGCAGAGACCGTGAGCCCCCAAGAGAGACTGCCTGTCTTGTACTTCTCTGGGAGGCGGGAGCCGCTGCTGCTGCGTCCAGAAGTGCTGGCTGACATTCCCCGGGAGGCGTTCACAGTGGAAGCCTGGGTGAGACCGGAGGGAGGCCAGAACAGCCCAGCCATCATCGCAGGTAATCACCCACTCCCGGGCTTTCCGTGGTCCGCGGGGTGGGGCTGGCTCCTGGTTTTGGTGAGGTTAGACATCGGGGGCAAGGAGGGTAAAGGGGCAGAGCAGAAGAACCAGGGAGGGCTGGCCGGGCAGAGAGGGGGAAGGGCCTCTATTCATCTGCGCAGCAGAATCCCAGACATCATCTGCATTAATGACTCTATAACCACAAGAGCATTTGTCCCTTGTATTGATCTCGTGTGCTTCTATACATTGTGCTGGCACTTAGGAGACCTCCAGCTCACTCTCTCATCCCTCTTTAAAGGGGAAGATCTCTGGTTCTTTGTCAGTGGGGAAGAGGTGTCACACTCCATTTCTCATAGTCCAGTGTGAGAAACCCAGGCAACTTTGAAACGATGTGAAAGTGTACAGACCTGGGCAGTGAGTCATGCCTGGGCTGGACTAGGTGGTGAGGAAACGAGGCTGCCGGGTACATAGCCAATGGGTCCTGGTTGGTCTCCTTTTCTTCGAGTAGCCCTGGAATGTAGCAGAAAGCTACTACCTTGACCAGGTCCTGGAGTCCCCGTTGTTTTGTCCTAAAAATCACGCGTCCAGCCTGGGACTAGCAAGGTCTACTGGAAAAGGTGGGCACTCACAAGCCAGGACCCTGGTTTCTAACCTGGGCTGTTGTAAAAGGGACCAGAAATGCACCTTGTATAATTCTATGGTCTTAATCAGAAACAATATTTGGGAACACTCTCCGCATTTATTTTACAGTATACCCAGATCTTGGCTTTCATGAAAAGTCACCCAGAAGGACAAAGAAAAGAATGGGATTAGGAATAACTGTCTCCCTTGCCTTAATGCGGGTGGGGGGCGGTTGGGGGCGACTGGTTTCAGCAAGGAGTGGGTAAGGGATTAGAAGTGATACATGATCATTCAGTGCCTCTTTATCCCTTCAGAGCCCCCACCCCAGGACAGACCCTCACCCAATATGCACAACACACTTTGATGTTTGCCAGTCCCATGACATGGATGGGGAAACCAAAGTCGTGAGAGGTGTGCCTGGGGCAGACGGGGAGTGGAACTCCAGAACCCCTGAAGGGCTTGACAGCTCCCCATATTAAAGACTCCTCAGGCTGCTGGGTGCCTGCAAATAAGTTTTAGACCAGAGAAAGAAATCTGGAAGGAGGGAGCCTCTTGCGATGGTGTGTTGCTGGAACATCCCTTCCGGACACGCTGTCTTCCCCCCTCTTTGGCTGTAATTTCTCTTTTGGAAGCTGGGATTCCCAGACACTGAGCACTCTAGAGTCTTGTGGTTTTGCTTGATTTTATTTTGGGGCGGGAAAGGGGGTGAAGGGAGAGGATAGAGAAGGGGCTGGGCTGGATGATAGGTTGGGGCAGAGAAAGAGTAGAAGGAAATCCTTATTCTGAGGCCAAATGGAAGAAATAATGAGATGATTATCTGATCGGAGTTGGCAGCTTCACAGTTTTTCCCAGATGACATCTTCTTGCTGCCTAATCTCGCTTCCTAGTACCCATCTGCCAGGGAAACTGCGTGCTTGCCGTCTAGACCACGACTCCACTTACCCCTCCTCTGGCAGGAGCAGCGCAGGGACCTGGGATCAGTTCCCTGGCTCTGAAGAATCAGAGAAAGATCCAATAGGAATATAGAAGGGAGGCTCTAAGAAACCAGTGGTCTGAGTTGTTAAAATTCAGACCTGAGGGAACAGTTTCTGGACAGTGGGTACCTGACCCCTGTTGCCAAACCTTCTGCATCCATCTGTTCTCATTCTCTGAAGAGAGGGGAACAGGGTCAGGATTTGGTTCCAGTTATAGGGCTTCCTAAGGGGCTCAGTGGGTAAAAGAATCTGCCTGCAATGCTGGAGACTCAGGAGACGCGTGTTCAATCCCTGCGTTGGGAAGATCCCCTGGATGAGGGCATGGCAACCCACTCCAGTATCCTTGCCAGGAGAATCCCATGAATAGAGGAGACTGGCGGGCTACAGTCCAGGGGGTCACAAAGAGTCAGACAAGACTGAAGTGACTGCGCATGCACGCGCATAGCTTTCCTTAATGTACCACCCCTCCCCTGCCAGCCCAGAATCTCCCTCCCATGCTCACCTCCACCGCCGCCCCGCCCCCACTCAACCTTGCCACAGCCCATACTCAACTCCTTCTCCAAGGTGCCCATCTGAGCCCTTGCCACCTCCCTAAGCATGTAAAATTAGGCAGGAAATCTTTCACAGACAGTCTAGCCTCTGAGGTTTCTTTCTCTTCAAATCAAAGCATTCCTGTCCCCTGTAGGTCCACACTGGAAAGACGTAGGGCAGAGAATACTCGGGTCGGTCTCCTCTCTACCTCCCACCCTGTATCTTTGTTCAGATTTGTGCACCTCAGAAAATATTCAGAAAAGATTTAGGGTAAAAGTCTGGGAGAGATGGGGGCTGAGAACCCAGCCTTCGTTCTTCAGGATTCTAGCAACTGGGTTCCCAAGACAGGGGCATCCTTGTCGACTCGCTGTGGTCAGCTCCATATGCGTACCCTGGGGCCCCCTGGGCTGAGAACCATGAACGGCCAAGGGTATATTCACCCTCAGGAATAAAAGTCTCCGATTTGCTCATCTACTCACTCCTACCAACAGATCAGCCCATCTTCCTTCTCTTACCCTAGCCCTGGTCCTTTTAGCCGGTACCTGCCTGCTCCTGGGATGGTTGGCCTTCAGCTGTTGCAGAATGACCACAGCTGAACTGTGCTCCCGAGAGGTAAATACAATTCAACCACGGGAGTTCTGCTGCCCCACTGAGGATAACCCAAGATGCTACAACACTTGGCTCCCATATTCTTTTCTAACAGCTCTCAAACCTCGGGTTCTACCTACTTAACCTAGGCCCAGTTTTCTCCATTCTCCATCTCCCAAACTCGGGGCATTTTCCCCTCGGCAGAGACATTAAGTGATTCAGTTGCCCTAGCCGTGGTAGAGGAACCATCCCCCACCCCTAACCCCCCAACCCCCCCAGAGACCGGAGGCCTCGGGGAATACTTCCCACACAGAGCACTAGGTGGCAGTGTTGCTTCGTGCACAGGAGAGTAGGCGGCGCCTTGGAAGCCAAGCAGTGGGGAATGCAGTCTGGTTTCTTGGAGCACGGTCCCTTCCCGGGCCTCTGGGAGGTATTTGATCATCCCCTCCAAGAGCCTTGTTGGTAGGCATCCCTGAGGGTCGGCTTCCTACAAGTCTCTTTGCAGGGCCCACGTGAACAGGCTCAAGTGGCATTCTTTGGGTCGTGACTAACCGGCACTTGTAACAACTGTAAAGAAAACAAAATCAACTCGTTACCTCCCCCCCACCGCCCCCCCCACCCCTAACTCCCACATGCTTCCAAAATAGGAAGTTTTTGGATTCCGGGTGGATTGCTGGAATACTTTCATTTAGGGCTGAGAGGACAATGTGGGCCTCACAGGCGTAGGTGTTTAGCTTCTCTCTGGCCCCTGGAGGGGGAGCGGTGGCGCTGCCCCCCCACCCCCCCAACCCCGCGCAGCTTAGATCTTCTGAAGCTGCCAATCTCCTGTAGCTCTGACGCCCGGCAAGCGGGAGAGGACTGTGTGTGGCTGTTCCAGCGTCAGGGCCTCCATAAAGGTCACTGCTCAGGGGCCTGGCAATTCAGGGATTTGTGGCCACCGAGGAGTAGCCTGGGGTCAGGAGCCCATTTGGAAGGGCTGTTGGAATTCAGCTGTGGACATAAGTCAAATGCTGTCCTAGCCTGGTGTGAAATCTTTCAGCTCCAGCACCCAACCCTGAAACCATCTGTTTCCCTCCTTCTCAACTTCCTTTCCTCTCCTTCCACCCCAACACACACAGAAGAGGAACTTCTAATAGGTTCCTCCTCACCCGTAATTGATTTCAAATGTTCCCTGAAGTTGCCCAGCTGACTAACCACCTGCAACTCCAAGTGGCCGGAGACTGAGTCAGTAAGTCCATGGCAGAATCGGAGCCCAAGCCCACACTTCTTCATTCAACAAATATTTATTGAGTGCCTTGCCAGGCAAGGCAGGGCAGGGCTCTGTGGGGGAATACAAAGATGTCTAAGAAACTGTCCCTGACCTGAAGATGAGTTTTCCTTCTGTGAGGATCCAGGTTGCGGAGGAGATCCCAGGGCCGAATTTGGGAGTCAGACCTGGAATCAGATTACATCTCACACTTATCAGTGCTGGGATCTGTGGCAATCCATTCAACTATTCTGAGCTTTGGTTTCCTCACATGGAGAAATGAGAAAAATGTCTCAAAGAGTTGTTACAGTGTTTGAAGAAGTCATGTATGTAAAGTGCCCAACACAGACTTGACTGTAAAATTCATTTATGAAGTGGTATTAACTGCAGGAGGTGCTCATTGCTAAGAGCAGTGTATTAGCCTACTCATCTTTGGTGCTAACCTGCCAACCTGTAATCTTTTCTTAGGTAGGATATTAATTTCTTAAGAATTTAGCTTGCTCATCTGTCCAGTAGGAATGGTGGTAAATAGGTTTTTTTTTTTTTTTTTTTTTTTGCAAGATGGTCTCAAGATGATTGAGAACACTGTTGAATCAGTGGCTTGAAAAGACCATTTTTTTGTTTTTTGATTTTTTTTTTTAGCCTGGGCTATACTATTGGTGGCTCAGATGGTAAAGCATCTGCCTGCAATGCAGGAGACCTGGGTTTGATCCCTGGGTTGGGAAGATCCCTTGGAGAAGGAAATGGCAACCCACTCCAATACTCTTGCCTGGAAAATCCCATGGATGGAGGAGACTAGTAGGCTACCATCCATGGGGTCACAAAGAGTCAGACACAACTGAGCAACTTCACTTACTTATGCTATTTAATACATTGGACAATCGTCCAAGGCTTTTTTGGGGTCACGCACCCTTTTGGGAATATGATGGAAGCTCTGCTCACTTTTTAGCAATATGCCCATGTCACATACTTCATGTAAGTTTCAAAGGTCTCTGGATTTCCTGGTAGGAAGGTCAGCATTTGCTGACCTTGTTTAAGGCATATGGGTAGCTTTTTTGTTTTGAATGACCCCAGAGAAATGAGATTTCACAGGGTGCTGTAACATCCCCTTCTCTCAGTAAGGGAGTAGCAGCCCCAGGGTGAGGAGTTTTGCTGATGTGGGGTGTGGAGCTTCACAGAAGGCAGATTGACACACGGAAGTATCCACAGAGATGTAAGGAGAATTTACAAGGAAGGCCATGTGTGCTGCCTCCCCAGGATCCAGCAGGACTCTCTGACATGTGAAGCGCCACGTCCATACCTTTCCCAGGGCTCCTGTGAAGATAAAGTTTCCATGACCCTCCTCCTCAGCTGCCTCTTCCTCTACTGCGGTGGTGGTCAAGGTCAGAGTGTTTGCCCTCGTGGGACCCTGAGGAATGGCCCGTTTTATTCTCACTTAGTTCTGCTCCTTGATCTTGCCCCAGACATGCGGTGAAGTCACAGTTACCCTGCGTGAAAGAACTGTGGATGCAAGGTTGTTGGTCTCTGGGGCTGGGTATGCCCACTGTGATGGGAATGAGATCCATGAGTCTGCTTGTGTGGGCAAGCCATGTGCCCTGACGGTTGTAAGTTAGCATCTGTGTACAGAAGAGTCTATCCTGTGGAGGGGTGGTCCTCCAGAAGAGAGGCATCATCTGGTTTTAGAAGGAAAACAGATGGTCAGTCTGCCCTCTGCTTTCACAGCTCCCTGACCCTTGTCCACAGAATCTTCCGGATTCCCTGTGTGGAAATGATCTTCCCCACTTCTCAGTTTCCAGTCCTTGACCTGTGACTTCCTGGGGTACACATTGCTCCCTGCTGCCGTAGCTCTATACAGGTCTCGTTTTTATTTACTGAAAGTTCCCCAGGAGCCAAATGCGTGTCTGATTCACTCTTGTCATCCCTAAGTACCTAGCACAGTGTGAGACTGTCAGCTATGTTTGTAGAATGGATAAAGTAGAAAGTTAGGTTGCCGATGCCCACTAGGAATAAAAAAAGGGTGAGAGAAACTTTCTGTAACTTGGGGCTCTTTGTGGGGAACCAGGGCAATGACTTTCAGACCCTGCTTTTGTTGCCTATAGAGGTGTCTCAGTGGTTTTTGAGGGGAATCGTTGGACATGGGGCTTCCTGCCCACCACCAAGACGGGCAGCCCCTCTCTTATCTGTTTCATATGAAAAAAGAGTGTGTGCTGTGTTTAGCCACTCAGCCGTGTCTGACTCTTTGCGACCCAGCAGGGACCGTAGCCTGCCAGGCTCCTCTGTCCACGGGGATTCTCGAGGCAAGAACACTGGAGTGGGTTACCATGCCCTCCTCCAGGGGATCTTCCCAATCCAGGGATCGAACCTAGGTCTCTCTCATTGCAGGCAGATTCTTTACCATCTGAGCAACCAGGGAAGCCCACCCCCTCCACCCCCTAAAAGTGTTTAGTTGCTTCTAAAAAGTTTAAGCCCCATAACTCTAGAGCAGAGGTTGGTGTACCCTGGCCCATGGGCCACATCTTGTCCAAAGCGAAAGTCTGTTTTTATAAAGAAAGTTTTATTAGAACCCAGCCACACCCAGTTGGTTATGTGTTCTCTGTGGCTGCTCCTACTTTGAATGGCAGAGTTGAGTAGTTGCAACAGAGAAAGTATGGCCCACAGAGCCTAAAATATGTACTGTGTGGCCCTTTGTAGAAAGTTTGCTAACTCCTGTCCTCGAATATTGCTTCTCAAACTTAAATGTGCATAGAGATCCCCTGCAATTCTTCTCAAAATGATCTCACTGCTATGGGAACACAGCTTGCAGCAGATGCAATGAGAATGCCAACTACAGGGCATTTCCTTTCCAAAGGACCAGAGGTGCTGCGCTAGGAATTTGTCACTGCATGTGCACTAAGGCTGCATGTCTTTGTGCAGCAGGGATAAAGGAAAACCAGTTCCTGAGAGATTCAGAACTCCTCTGACAGCTGACTCTGCCTTGAGGATTCTTGAGGGCTTACAGTTCATGCTTTAGACCGTATAACAGCTTACAATGCTTCCACCCAGTCTTTCTCCTCTCTTTCCTTCCCTCGAGGTCAGACCTGCATCATGGACTGAGGGCTCTCCTGGCCTTTTTGGGCTCCCTCCCTGTTTTCTCTCCTAGTCATCTCTTCTAATAAAGTCCATGTATATTGAACTCCATCTTGACATCTGCTTCTTTCACTAATGCAACTAACTAACACAAGGTCTGGGGGAACCTGAGATTCTGCATTTCTAACAGGCTCCTGGTTGCTGCTGCTAGTGTGTGGACCATGACTTCAGACTTAAGTGGACACATGAGTCTCGAGAAGTGGCAGTGAAAAAGTGCCTTTTTCTTTAAAGGCACAAGAATTTAGTAAATAATTTAGACTTTGCAGGTTGCACAGTCTCCATTGAAACTATTCTGTTCCTAGAATGTGCAAGCTGCTATAAACAATATGTAAATGAGTGAGCAGAGCTGTGTTTCAATAAAACTTTATTTACAAAGACAAGTGGCAGATCCAATTTTGGCTGTGGGCCATAGCTTGCCAGCTCCTGGTATCCAGGACTCTTCCTGCATGCTGTGCATCTTCCACAATCCTCTTTTGCTTTGCTTCCTAGTTCTACACTATCCAGGGTAATACCTACCGAGAGACTGACAGTATCAGTGGTAGGGAAACTCCTTTTATTCAAGTAAACACAAAACTTCCCAGAAATTTCCTGCAAAAAAATAAGTCCTGATGGTTTCTTGGTATAAACATTCCAGATGGAGTTTATATTTATTTACAGTTGACCCTTGAACAAGTGAGCTTGAGCTGTTGAATCTGAGGATGTGGAACCCAGATATGGAGGAGATGGGAATACAGAGGGCTGACTCTAAGTTACACATGGATTTTTTTTTTTCTGCAATCTTTTTTTTTTTTTAAATTAATTAATTTATTTTTTTTCAGTGGGTTTTGTCATACATTGATATGAATCAGCCATAGATTTACACGTATTCCCCATCCCGATCCCCCCTCCCACCTCCCTCTCCACCCGGTTCCTCTGGGTCTTCCCAGTGCACCAGGCCCGAGCACTTGTCTCATGCATCCCCCTGGGCTGGTGATCTGTTTCACCATAGATAATATACATGCTGTTCTTTCGAAACATCCCACCCTCACCTTCTCCCACAGAGTTCAAAAGTCTGTTCTGTACTTCTGTGTCTCTTTTTCTGTTTTGCATATAGGGTTGTCATTACCATCTTTCTAAATTCCATATATATGTGTTAGTATGCTGTAATATTCTTTATCTTCCTGGCTTACTTCACTCACACATGGATTTTTGAATGCATGGAGTGTTGGTGACCCTAACCCTTGCATTGTACAAGGTCAACTATATTTTCTTTTTTTTCTTTTAATGGCATTTTGAGATAAAACTTTTACACCATAAAGTTCACCTGTCCAAACTCTACAATTTATGTTTTTTAGAATATTTACAGAGTTGTGCAACTGTCCCTATAATCTAATTTTAGAACATTTTCATTCTACCCAAAAGAAACACCTTACTCGTTAGTAGCCACTCCCCATTTCCTTCCCCTTCTTCCCAAATACACAATAACTGGAGACAACCGCTATTTTCTATCTCTGTAGATTTTGCTACTCTGGTCATTCCATGTAATACATTGAGTCCCCTACATATGAACCTTTAAGTTGAGAACTTTCAAAGATGTGAACTTGTGTTTGCTTGCTTAATCATGTTAAGTTAGTTCACATGCCTGGCATATTTTTCAAGGTATTGTGCTGTGAGATTAAATACGTTTTATTTATTTTTTGTGTTTGTTTATGTATTATTTGTGTGAAAAGTATTACAAATCTATACAGTACAGTAATATACAGCTGATTGTATTTGGTACCTAGGCTAACTTTGTTGGACTTATATGAACAAATTGGATTCATGAACATACTCTCAGGAGGGAACTCTTTCATATGCAGCAGACTTACTCTGGTCTTTTGAATCTGGTTTCTTTCACTTGAGGTTTGCTTTGTTTTAGTATGTATCAGAGCTTCATTCCTTTTTATTGCTGAATACTATTCCTTATATATGTCCTATTTTATTTATTCATTCTGCAGTTGATGGACATTTTAGTGGCTTCCACTTCTGGGCTATTACAAACAGTGCTGCTATGAACACTGCACAAGCAGACTTATATTTTTATTTCTGCTGAGTAGGCACCTAAGAGTGGAATTGTATATGGTAACTCCGTGTTAAACATTCTGAAGCACTGACAAACTGTTTTCCAAAGTGGCTACACCATTTTGCCCTCCTCAGCAATGCATGAGAGTTTGGTTTTATATTTTTGACCCACTGAAATGAAAAGGGCTTCTTCGGGCTCATTGAAGGCGAGGGCCTGGCCACTGCTTAGATCTGACAGCACCTGGGTAGTGTTTGAGGAATATGCTGATGTTATGTACAGTGAATAAACACATGGACCTCTGCACTGAGGCCTCTGCAATCACAAGAAGGTCTTACTGGTTGAAAGGAAATTATCATCAAGCTCTTTCTCTCAGCCACTTAAGGGCATCCTGAGATGGCCCTTTCTTCCCTGGACCTAACTCTGCATTGCGGGAGTTTTCCTTCAGCCTGAACAGCATTACTTTCTATGGCTTTCCACCCGCGTGAACCCAGAATGACATGTGCTTGGGGAACACTCAGGCCCTCAAAAGTCACAGTGCCTCAGATTCTGATGCAGCGGCACCTTCAGGAAGCAAAGAAGAAGAGCAACAGAGGGGAGGAGGGAAAATAAAGGCCAGAGAGCTCTGATAACATGACCTGAACATTTTCCTGGGTTCCAGCTCTTGGTGCTCAGGCATCACCATCTCCCTGTGGCCACTCTGTTCAGGGCCTGTGTCTGACTCCCAAGGGATTGGGATGCTGACGTCATCCCGGTGTCTGGGGTACAGGTCAGGAAAGGAGACTCACTTCCAGGTGGTAGCACAGAGGGGCTTTCTCTGAGCATGACTGTGTGATTGTCCTCATCACATTGCAGCTGTGTTGCCTGATGCTGCTCCTTGCCCTTCCTGTCTTCATCCTCTTCTTCAGTTACTGCCTCCCTTCGTGGCATCCGCAATCTCAGGGTGACAGTCTAGTCAGGAGGAGCCTTGGCCAATCCACATGCCACCACCTGCTTCTCTCTTTCATCGTCTGTTGGTTATGTGTTCTCTCCATCCTCAGAGACGAGATAGAAACCCATAGGCACTCTCAGTGTAGTTCTTGGGTGGAGCACAGGTTGTCAGGTGGAAATATTCAGGAGTAATAGGGTACAGTTGGAAAGTAGGCATCACCTTTGGCAGCCCAAGTAAATTCACCCGTTTGTCCTTCACTGGCAACGCTTTGTCCTTCCTCACCTTCTGCTCCCTCCTCCGTGCTCTGCTTTATTGTTCCTCTGGGGCTGCCCATCTGAGTCATTTGGGATGTGTGTGCCAGGTGGCTTGGCTTCTTCTTGTTCCCATCCTAGCCCATGCCTTGAGGAGGCAAAATAAATAGGAGTGGAAGGCGGCACGTTAGTTTGGATTCTGAGCCTGAATACCCTGACTGTCCCTCAGCTTCGGTTCCTGCTGCCATAAACAAGTGCATCAATTCCATGCTTCTGTGTTCTGAGGGTTAGTTACTCTGGGTGCTCATCAGATTCCTTCCTGCTCACATCATACACCCCATGACTCTGGCACCTTCTAGAAAACACATCTCTATGTTAGGTTTGTGTCCCAAAAATAACATCTTCTCATGTTCATTACCTGCCTTAAAATAATCCCACACTTTGAATTTTTTAAAAAAGAGAGCATCCAGGAAATAAAGCCCAGTGGGCAAACAAAAACATCCCAGTTCTCTTTATGAGTCAGAAGTGAGTCGTGGAGAAAAGTGGTCCTGCCCAAATATACAATCTAGTCATTGGAATCCAACATTTCAGAGCATTTTGAAGTTGAAGCAGTGCCATGGCAATGCTTGGGATAGCAAGACCAGTGATCGTGGCTAATTTCTGGATTATAAGTCCAGCGGCTGATCAGAAGGGAAGTCACAGAGCTTAAAAGTTAATCAATCAGTTAGTGAGTCATCATTCAAGCTGTGACTCAGCATTTGCTGACTTTCATACAGCTTGTTGCAGTGCATTTTGGACAGGCTAGAAAAGAAATATTTTTGGGGGGGGGTTCTATTTGTTAATTTATCCATTCATCCAACATTTATTGAGTTCCTCTTAGGTGAAGTATTAGGCATTTAGTCATGTGTTGGGGGAATCAAGAGTGAGCAAGGCAGAGGCTATACCTGGAAGGTTCACCTTGTCCAGTGGAAGCTGACCTGTAATTAGACCATTGCAGCTCGGCCTCCGGGAGATCCCAGTCCTATCTTGATGAGACCGAGAATTCCTCAAGGCTAAAAAGGACAGCCAGTAACTGGAGAGACTGAAGGAGGCCTGAAGGCAGCAGAATTGGGGAAAAGAGAAAAGGATGGATTTACCAAAGTGTCGGGTGGTGCAGAGTCACCCAATACGCCATCAGGCCTGAACTGGGCTCATTGGATGCAGCTGTTAGAAAATCAGCAGGGACTTTAGAGAGAGCGGTTTCACTCTGGAGTTGGGGGTTCAGAGGGGACTCCGCATTACAGCAGGTGGAGTTATGAGTGAGATGTGAGACTAGGAAGACCCAGAACAGGTTCCAGCACAATCTGCTCAGAAACTGGCCATGAGGGGCAGGGACAGAAGTCAGAAGTAGACACAGGGGTGTAGAGGGAAGTTTTTAAGGTGAGAGAGCCAACATCCTGTAATAAAGCACTAGTCATATAAAACAGAAGACAGCATAACATACAGGGAGGTGATGCAAGATGGATATCGGAAATGGAGAGCATGCCCATGCAAGCTCCATTGTTTCAAGAAATTATTGAAAGGATTTTCATTTGACAAATACTTGTGTGTGTGGGTGTGTGTGTAGTCACTCAGTCGTGTCCGACTCTCTGCGACCCTGTGGACTGTAGCCCACCAGGCTCCTCTGTCCATGGGATTCTCCAAGCAAGAATACTGGAGTGGGTTGCCATTTCCTTCTCCAGGGGATCTTCCTGACCCAGGGATCGAACCTGGGTCTCCTGCACCACAGGCAGATGCTTTACCCTCTGAGCCACCAGGGAAGCCCAAATACTTACGTAGTATTTACTCAACAGCACACGTAACTGTGGTCACTTTGAAAATGTTAACTCATGAACTCCTCGGAACAACTCAAGGAAGTGGATAGAGGAGCTGTGGCACAGAGAGGAATAGGATGTTGCCCAACGACACACAGCTGCTCATGCAGCTTCGAGATTTGAAGCTGAGCGCTCTGTCCCTAAGATGAAAGTGAAGGTGAAAGGGTTAGTTGCTCAGTCATGTCCAACTCTTTGCAACCTCATGGACTGTAGATCACCAGGCTCCTCTGCTCATTGGATTCTCCAGGCAAAAATAGTAGACTGGGTTGCCATGCCCTTCTCTGGGGGATCTTCCCGACCCAGGGATCAGACCCAGGTCTCCCAAATTGCAGGCAGATTCTTTACCGTCTGAGCTACCAGGGAAGCCCAAGAAACTACTCCCCAAACCCACATTCACTGAACTCCCTGGGATTTTAGTTAATATGACACCTTTTCTAGAAAACCTTCCTTGGCCTCACTGATGTAGATTTGTTCTCCAATGAATTCTACTGATATCCTGTTGTTGTTATTTTTGTTTAATTGTTAAGTCATGTCTGACTCTTTTGAGACCCCATGGACCCTGTCAGGTTCCTCTGTCTGTAGGATTCTCCAGGAGAGAATCCTGAAGTGGGTTGTCATCTCCTTCTCCAGGGGATCTTCCTGATCCAGGGACTGAACCCATGTCTCCTACATTGCAGGTGGATTCTTTACTATTGAGTCACCTGGGAAGCCCCTGATATCCTGTACTAAGCCTTATCAAAACACTTAGGTCAACTTACTGTAATCTCCATCTTATGTTTTAATCATTAAACAGATACTCTTTGCCAAGATGAAAGGTTGTTTCTGAATCACGCAAAGATGCTGGGGTTCTTGGCCTCTGGAGGAGAAGAATTCAATCCGGGGCCAGAGACGAGGATGGATTGCTCAGAGCTTTTGTGCAATAAAGTTTTATTAAAGTATAAAGGAGATAGAGAAAGCTTCTGACATAAACATCAGAAGGGGGTAGAAAGAGTACCCCCTTGCTAGTGTTAGCAATGGAGTTATATACTCTCCAATGAATCCAAAGAATGTCTGGAGGTTGTAAAGACCTCACCAGACCTACTCCCATAATTTACATTTTAAGATAACAGAGTTGGCCAGAAGGTTTAATCCAAAGACTGTCTTCAGGCAGGATACATTATTGTTATATAATCCTAAGGAATGTAGAGGAAAAAAAGTAAAAAGTTTGTCCTTTCTTCCTCCTTGAATATTTCAGACCTCTCTCTCCTGGGGGACCCCTAGACTTCTTATCAACCTGCCTAGGACATGACTCTTTCATTCCCCCCTTTTCTCTTAGGAGAATTATTTTGCCAAGGGAAAGGGGTGTTGTTTTCATTCCATAACTACTTCCTGCTGTTTAGAGGCATTGTCCCTAAATTTTTGAGGCAACACATTCTCCTAACCCTCATATTGAGGGTCTCTGATCCAGGGGCCCCAAGTAATAGTTGTTGGAGGAGGCTGTGGCACTCATAGGAGCTTGGACAACCATTTGTAACTTAAAAGCCTTCATGCGACTAGAAACAAATCCAATTACACAGTTACAGATGCAGGGAGCAAACAGCAAAAATAAAACAATCAGAATTATTGTAATTAAGATAGTCTTCCACCATGGGAAACTAGTTAACGTCTCCCAAAGTGAGGCAATTGAGGCTTCAGGAGTATCCATAGCCCCAGTCATCTTGGTCATGTGTTTTGTAAAATGAGTAACATTAGTGCTCATATCAGGTATATAAGCACAGCATTGGGTATGAATAATGGCACAAGTTCCTCCTTGTGCAGCTGTCAGAATATCTAAAGCTAATCTGTTTTGTAAAACCACCTTTCTAATTTGTGCTTGTTCAGCATTAAGGGCTGAAATAGCTTTTTGAGAATCTTGTAATGCCTGTTGAGTAAAATTAGTCAAAGCATCCACTCGTAGCATAACATCTGTAGTTCCCAAAGAGGGGACAAACACTGCAGCCAAATAATCATACCAGTGAAATACAGACTTTGCCCACTGAGTTTTAAGGTGAGGTAAATTAGCAGGCTTCTCTGGAAGCTCTGAGAATATAAAGCTGTGAATAAAGGCTAGACCCAGGGTGCATCTCCCTATCCAGCCAGGGGGAAGCCAACCCATAGGTAAGAGCCACATATCCAGTAAGTCCCGTTTGGAGCAAGCCAGCATGACTGAGATATCCAGTCCCAATCAGTGCCTGGCCAGACAAAGGGAGGACCTGAATTGGGGTTGGAAAACACGGGAATGATTTCATTGCACATTTCCTGAGGCAAAAATCCCAAGTGTTTCCAATCACTATAATTAAGTTGTTGGCTAACTTTTGGGGATGGCTCGGTTTGTTCCCAGCATATAGGGGCAGTAGATATTAGACGTCCTTTTTCGGGAGTTAGCCATATAACCTCATCCCATATTTGATAAACATCAGATAAAAAACTATCAGATCTAGACCTACTTGTCTTACGTGTAGCAAAATAGTCATTAAACTGAGACAATGTATAATCAAAATTAAAAGTCACGTTATGTCCATAGTTACATCAGTCCATTTTAGGGTTGTTAGATGTCATCAGTTTAAAAAGAGGCATCACATGCGATTGTTGAAGGTATTTGCAGACTTGGAGAGAGTCCTTTCCTTGAAGTGGAGATGTCCACCATGGGAAGCCTTCCACAGATGAAGAAGAGAGTGGTCCACAGACCCAGCAGTTAGACCGATTGTGGAATGCAGTGTAGGAGTGAGCCCAGGACAAGAAGGCATTGTCTTGAGGATCAAATGGCAGACTCAGGATTTTTGGAGTCAGCATAAGTAGGCTCACGTAGATTATCAGGCCCATCTGAAAAGTACAAAGTCAGAGTATAGAAAGTAAAGACATAAAATGACATCACTTAGTTCCGGTCAGGGTACCACCTCTTAACTCGAGTGTGATGTACCCATGGATCCATTCCTGGCACATTGACAGCTGTGGGAGAAGAAAGAATAACCTGGTAAGGGCCTTCCCAGAGGGGCTCGAGGGATGGGCCCCCAGACCCCAGTGTTTTTATAAGGACCTCGGTTCCTGGCTCAAATAGAGGATTGCTTGACTCAGAGGCTGGGTCAGGATTTGTCTCCCGGAGTTCTGTTAATGCCTGTTGAAAAGCTGAGAGCTGAGTTACATAATTAGTTAATTCCAAGGCTTCAGGGTCTATAACAATGTCGGTGTGTAAGAAAGGCCTTCCATAAATACATTCAAAGGGGACAGTCCCTCCTCTCGGGGGGCAGTTCGAGCCCTCATTAAAGCTATGGGTAGGACTTTAATCCAATTGTCCCGCGTCTCTTGAGTTAACTTGCGCAGATGTCTTTTGATAATGTCATTAGCTTTTTCAACCTTTCCTGAGGATTGGGGTTTCCAGGAACAGTGTAAGTGATACTCTATTCCTAGAGCTTTAGTTCCTACTGTGTGCCGGGCACTGTGCTGGGAACGGTTAGACAGACATGGCCCTACTGCCATATTTCTTTTTTAGGTGAGCTCTGCCCCTGGGCTACTGGAGGTCAGGGCTGTGTTTTGTTCATTGCACCTAGTGCAGCGATAGCAAATGAAACTCATCCAATAAATATGTGATAAGAAGATGAATGAATGAGTGAACAAACAGAGGCACGATTTAGTCTTACAAACTGTGAAGTGAATTTTTCTACTTGGAAGTAGGCACAGGTAATCTTTACATCTTATTGATTTGGAAAGTGACTAATATGTCTGAAATTCACTCAAAAATAACTAGAAGGGATGATTACCCTTATCTTCCACCTCAAATTCCTTTTCCTCAGCCCCCCTCAATACATCTTTATTTGATAAATATTGACTGTAAGCTAGTCTCCTAGAAGAATTTGATATAGTTAAAACTTGATTTAACTATGATCATTTTTGAGCTTTCAGATATTATCTGTTCTAGTTATTTGCTTCTTCTGGTTTGTATATATCATCTCTTTTATGCTCACATTATTCCTTGTGGAAGACGGAGAAGGCAGTGTTTGTAGGAAAAAATCTTGCCAATCCAGAGAAGAGTGGATTGTGGTCCAGAAACTTTCCTTAGTTTCCAAGTCTTTCCTGCCTTTGCTTCTGTGGTCTTCTCAAAATCCGAGTTATTACAAAGTTTGGGGCGGGGGGTGTGAAATTCTTTTAACGTAAGATACTTACAGGTCTGAACACACCTGATCTCGTCTGATTAAACACTTAGAGGAAGAACATAGTTCAATTTGCTTTTTAATCCATTCATTCACCTACTAATTTATTTATTCAACAGGACTTTACTGAGCACAGAGTGTATGACAGGACTACCCTCTCTTAAGGAGTTTATAATATAGTTGAAGACATAAGCCCTCTATATGTTAAAATGATAATATTAACTATGAGGGACTCCCCTGATGGTCCAGGATCTAAGGCACCTTGCTCTCAATGCAGGGGGCCTTGGTTTGATCCCTGGTCAGGGAACTATATTGTACATGCCACAACTAAAAGATCCTGCAGGCCACATTAAAGATCAAAGACCCTGCATGACCCAGCTAAGACCTAGCACAGTCAAGTAAATAAATAAATAAGAAAATAGTATTTAACAAAGCAATGGATAATAATATTGAGTGCTAATTGTGTGTTAAGCACTGTTTTCACTATTTTTCATGTATGAATTAATTTAGTCCTCCCTCAAACCCTGTAAATTGGGTATCACTGTTATCTTCATTTCATAGATGATGAAAATGGGAGAGGATTGCTCAAGACTGTAGAGTTATTAAGTTTGGTTGGCCTGGTGGATCTCACTCCACAATCTGCTCTATTAACTTCAGTTGAGTTTAGTTACTCAGTCATGTCCAACTCTTTGTGAACCTATGGACCGCAGCATGTCAGGTTTCCCTGTCCATCATGAACACCAGGAGCTTGCTCAAACTCATGTCCATCAAGTCGGTGATGCCATCATCCTCCATCATCCCCTTCTCCTCCTGCCTTCAATCTTTCCCAGCATCAGGATCTTATCCAATGAGTCAGTTCTTTGCAACAGGTAGCCAAAGTATTGGAGTTTCAGCTTCAGCATCAGTCCTTCCAATGAATATTCAGGACTGATCTCCTTCAGGATGGACTGGTTGGATCTCCTTGCAGTCCAAGGGACTCTCAAGAGTCTTCTCCAACACCATAATTCAAAAGCATCAATTCTTCGGTGCTCAGCTTTCTTTGTGGTCCAACTCTCAAATCCATACACAACTACTGGACAAACTATAGGTTTAACTAGATGGACCTTTGTCAGTAAAGTGATGTCTCTGCTTTTTAATACACTGTCTAGATTGGTCATAGCTTTTCTTCCAAGGAGCAATCATCTTTTAATTCATGGCTACAGTCACCATCTGCAGTGATTTTGGAACCCAAGAAAATAAAATATGTCACTGTTTCCAATTTTTCCCCATCTATTTGCTATGAAACAATGGGACTGAATGTCCTGATTTTCATTTTCTTGAATGCTGAGTTTTAAGTCAGCTTTTTCACTCTCCTCTTTCATCAAGAGGCTCTTTAGTCCCTCTTCGCTTTCTGCCATAAGGGCAGTATCATCTGCATATCTGAGATTATTTATATTTCTCCCAGAAATCTTGATTTCAGCTTGTGCTGCATTCAGTCCAGCATTTCGCATGATGTACCCTGCATATCAGTTAAATAAGCAGGGTGACAATATACAGCCTTGATGTTCAGTTCAGTCTCTCAGTTGTGTCTGACTCTTTGCGAACCCATGGACTGCAGCAGGCCAGGCCTCCCTATCCATCACCAACTCCCAGAGTTTACTCAAACTCATGTCCATTGAGTCGGTGATGCCATCCAACCGTCTCATCCTCTGTCGTCCCCTTCTCCTCCCACCTTCAATCTTTCCCAGCATCAGGGTCTTTTCAAATGAGTCAGTTCTTTGCATCAGGTGGCCCAATTTTGAAACAGTCCATTGTTCCATGTCTGATCCTAACTGCTGCTTCTTGACTTGCATACAGGTTTCTCAGGAGGCAGGTGAGGTGGTCTGTTATTCCCATCTCTTGAAGAATTTTCTACACACTGTATTTACACAGTTGAAGATTTAAGTGTAGTCAATGAAGCAGAAGTAGTTGATTTTCTGGAACTGTCTTGCTTTTTCTATGATCCAATGGATGTTGGCAATTCGAGCTTTGGTTCCTCTGCCTTTTCCAAATCCAGCTTGAACATCTAGAAGTTCATGGTTCACATACTATTGAAGGCTAGCTTGGAGAATTTTGAGCATTACTTTGCTAGCATGTGAGATGAGTGCAACTGTGCAGTAGTTCGAACATTCTTTGGCATTGCCTTTCTTTGGGATTAGAATGAAAACTGACCTTTTGCAGTCCTGTGGCAAGTGCTGAGTTTTCCAAATTTGCTGGCATATTGTGTGCAGCACTTTGACAGCATCATCTTTTAGGATTTGAAATAGCTCAGCTGGAATTCCCTCACCTCCACTAGCTTTGTTTGTAGTGATGCTTCCTAAGGCCCACTTGACTTCCCACTCCAGGATGTCTGGCTCTAGGTGAGTGATCATGCCATCGTGGTTATCTGGGTCATGAAGATTTTTTTGTATATTTCTTCTGTGTATTCTTGCCAGTTTTTGTTAGTATCTTCTGCTTCTGTTAGGTCCATACCATTTCTATCCTTTATTGTGCCCATCTTTTCATGAAATGTTCCCTGGTGTCTCTAATTTTCTTGAAGAGATCTCTAGTCTTTCCCATTCTATTGTTTTCCTCTATTTCTTTGCATTGATCACTTAGCAAGGCTTTCTTATCTCTCCTTGCTATTCTTTGGAACTCTGCATTCAGATGGTTATATCTTTCCTTTTCTCCTTTGCGTTTTGTGACTCTTCTTTCCTCAGCTATTTGTAAGGCCTCCTCAGACAACCATTTTGCCTCTTTGCATTTCTTTTTCTTGGGAATGGTTTTGATCACTACCTCCTGTAAAATGTCATGAATCTCCGTCTATAGTTCTTCAGACACTCTATCAGATATAATCCCTTGAACCTGTTTTTCACTTTCACTGTATAGTTATAAGGGATTTGATTTAGGTCATGCCTGAATGGTCTAGCAGTTTTCCCTATTTTATTCAATTTAAGTCTGAATTTGGCAATAAGGAGTTCATGATCTGAGCCACAGTCAGCTCCCAGTCTTGTTTTTGCTGACTGTATAGAGCTTCTCCATTTTCAACTGCAAAGAATATAATCAATCTGATTTAAGTATTGATCATCTGGTGATGTCCATGTGTAGAGTCATCTCTTGTGTTGTTGGAAGAGGGTGTTTGCTATGACCAGTGCTTTCTAATGGCAAAGCTCTTTTAGTTTTGCCCTGCTTCATTTTGTACTCCAAGATCAAACCTGCCTGTTACACCAGGTATCTCTTGACTTCCTACTTTTGCATTCCAGTCCCCTATGATGAAAAGGAATCTTTTTCTGGTGTTAGTTCTAGGTCTTGTAGGTCATCACAGAACTGTTCAACTTCAGCTTCTCTGGCACTTGTGGTTGGTGCATAGATTTGGATTACTGTGATATTGAATTATTTGCCTTGGAAATGAACAAAGATCATTCTGCTGTTTTTGAGACTGCTCCTAAATACTGCATTTCAGACTCTTTTGTTGACTATGAGGGCTACTCCATTTCTTCTAAGGGGTTCTTGCCCACAGTAATGGGTATAATGGTCATCTGAATTAAATTCGCCCACTCCAGTCCATTTTAGATCGCTGATTCCTAAAATGTCGAGGTTCACTGTTGCCATCTCCTGTTTGACCACTTCCAATTTGCCTTGATTCATGGTCCTAACATCCCAGGTTCCTATGCAATACTGTTCTTTGTAGCATCGAACTTTACTTCCATCACCAGTCACATCCACAGCTGGGAGTTGTTTTTGCTTTGGCTCCATCTCTTCATTCTTTCTGTAGCTATTTCTCCACTCTTCTCCAGTAGCATATTGGGCACCTACGGACCTGAGGCATTCATCTTTCAGTGTCATATCCTTTTGCCTTTAGATTAACCCACTGCCTTCACTATATATTTACCTTCCCAGTGAGATTTATTCTTTCATATGTGTTCTTGTTATTAATTAGCATCATTTCTTTTCAGCTTGAAGAAGTCCTTTCAACTTTTCTTGTAAGCCTGGTTTAGTGGTGATGAACTCTTTTATCATTTGCTTTTCTGAAAAGCAATTTATTCTTTCCTTCTTAATATTAATTTTGCTGATAATATTAACTTTGGATGTTCTTCATACACACACTAAGATCTGAGCAGCTCTGGTCCAGAGCTGGCCTTGCTGAAGGTCTTTGTGAACTTTCAGCCTGGTTCAGCAAGTAGAAAATAGTACCTCTTTTAAAGGGAGAAAGTAGTGGTGCTTTTCATTTAATTCCTCATGTCCACTGTCACCCTCATCCATGACAATAATAATAGATTAGCTAACACTTAGTGATGCTTTGACTGAAGGCAGGAGGAGAAGGGAACAACAAAGGATGAGATGGTTGGATGGCATCACCAACTGAATGGACATGAGTTTGGGTAAACTCCAGAAGTTGGTGATGGACAGGGAGGCCTGGCGTGCTACAGTCCTTGGGGTTGCAAAGAACTGGACATGACTGAGCAACTGAACTGAACTGCGTGACGCTTTGTGTCAGGCAACTTGCTAACTGCATTCCATGGATGCTATGTACGGGTCACCTCTTCTGAGGTTGTGCATGCCTTTGGATTTTTGTCCTTCATCTCATCATTCTGTGTTTCTCTGCTCTCCTCTCCCTGCCAATCTGCCTCATTCATTCTCACCCTATGCTTGTATGGCCTGTAGAAAGCCTGGGACATTCTCATTCTAGTTGCTGTCATCATAAGGCATGATTAAAATGAAGAGTGGACTGTAAAGAGGTTTAAAATTTTTTTCTGGGAAGATGCTAGTGAAATATTCTCAGGAGGTTTTCTTCCCCCACTCTGTAAAAGCTTGAACTCATAGTTAAAAAGTGAGCCTAATCCTGTCTTAAAGGAAAGTCATCTAGAATAGCTGAAAAACACCTCCCTGGGCTTTTTTTCACTTTCTCCTGCTGACACAATCCTGCTCTCTGCCAGGTTGCACGCCTTTTGATGGATGGCCTATCTCCTCCTCCCCTTTGTTCCTTGTTGTTCCCTGCATGCTCTCCCTGGAGCGGGAGTGGGCGGGAGGGGGAGGGGGGTAGGGTGTTGGGTAAGTAGTTCTGCAGAAGGCAGCAGATAGACGTGCAGAGAGGCCATAGGCATAACTTCCTGAGAAAGAACCTTGCCTTGTATCAGGTTGATTTATAATCATGACCTAACCTGGCCCTATTTTTTGCTCATTTTCCTCCTGAAAACAAACTTGCACCTCACAGCGTGTTTTTTCAGTTACCAGAACTGATGACGCTGTGCGTGACTTCTTTCTCTTATTGAACCTCATCTTCCTGGAAGCCAATGGGCTTTCCAAGAGAAGTAGAACTCTCACTCCTGACTTTAACCCTCCCAGAAGTACAGAGGAGAACTCGGCTGTGGTAGTTACTGGAACTGAGATTCTGCAACCATTTCTGTGCCAAGGACAGCATTTTTACCTGGACTTTTTCTTCTTCCACCTTGACCTCTAGTTAAATATCTCCTCTATGAGACTCTGTCATAGATATATAACAGAGAAGGGCTTTGCCCAAGAAAATCTTCTCATAGCTTTTGCCACATGTGCTGTAATCCAACTTTGTAGGACTCGGAAGATAGCAGCCTATTGTGTAATGGCTAGGGAAAGCATATCTAACATCATGAAAAAGTCTGAGTACCTAAAGCTGCACAGTGGAAGGAACAGTTGGTTCCCCTTGCATCATTCCTCTAGGTCAGATTCAATCGCAGGGTGAGTGGGCAGCCCTACCCCCTACCCAACCATTGCTCCCCATCCCCAAGCATGGTGGGGTATCTTCCTTCCCCAAGTCAAGATTCTAATGAGTTAGTTTGACTTTCAGAGCAGGTAGAAGGTAGGAACTAAAACTTGTTCCTCCCTTGACCCTTTGCAAATTCACAGGTGTCTAAGACAGGATCTTCTTCTCAAGGAATGTTCAAATTGCTTGGTTGAATAAGGAAAATGTAATAGCTGCAGCACTATGAGGGTGAGCAAGCTGCAGCAGAAAACTGCTTTGATTAAAGTGTGGCCAAGCAAGGATTCATGTACAAAGTCTAGTTTAGGTTAATTTTGAAGAGCACATCCATAGATGGGACCCACTTCAGACAAAGGAAGCTCTCTAGCATTATTAGGGGAGGTGAGACTATTTGATTTTGGTTTTAGGAAAGTGGCATGTTGACTGGAGAGCAGGGTTTTTAATTGGGGAGTGTACAAGAATGAAGTCTCAGTGCATCTTTCTCAGCATTCTCAGTCTCAGTGCACCTACATAGCCTCTCAGACAGGGACATTTTTTTGGCTTTGCCTTTATTTCAACACTCTGAAACTGAAGTTCACATAATGTTCTTGAAACGCAGACACTTTTCTGCTTTGAGGAAGAAAAGAGTATGAACTGCTCCTTTCCCCCTTTTGTTATTATCATAAAATCAGAATGCCAAGGACAGGTTGTTTCCTGACAGTTCTGAGAAGATTCATTTTGTTCTCACTTCATATTGACTTTTATAAGTCCTGGGGTGGATACATTCTTCCTCATTATGATGCCAAGAGGACTGTTGGAGTGTAACTCCCTCTATCTGGTCTTTTGTTCAGGGGCATCTATTGTGGCAAAACCACCTGACAGAAGCTTCTAGTAGGGGAGCAGGGCGAGATTTCTGATGGAAAAGTAGGTGAACAGTCAGAACAGTATGATTGCATTGTTTGAGAGCAACTCTGACCTGGACCATCTTGCTTCCCATCTCTGATGTGCTCTCTTCCTCCACCAGTTACAAACCTAGTGGGGAAACCAAGAAAAAGGAGGAAATGCAGATGGAAGCCACAGGTTTGAAGGAGAGTTTTCAGTTGAGTGTTCATATTAGCTCCCTTCCCACTTTCTCCAGCCTTTAGTCACTGTCCTGGTTTTGGGATACAAAGCTCCCCTTTTCTCTCAGGGTCCTCTAGAATCGATTACTGAGTGTCATGTGTCACAGAAAACCCTGAAGGGCCACCCAGATGTTTTATCAAATGTCAGCAAGGCAGCCTGTCAGTTTAGATATTGGCCAACCTGGAGATATTAACTGCTATGCTAACCAGTCTGTTCTCACCTCCAAAGTATTTCCAGGTATAAATGTCAGACTATACATTTGTTTTTTGTTTTTTGAGAATCAGATGCCAGAAAGTTTTAAAGAAATGGTCTGAAAATTTGTTAATGTTATACCCACCAGTTTTTTTGCTCTCCATGTTCCAAAAGAGCAACTAACCACTAATTTTTTTATTTTTATTTTTTTTAGTATTTGAAATGTTTTAGTGCAGTGAAAACAGCATGGGCTTTTGGGTCAAAGAGATCTGGTTTTGATCCCTGTCTCTGGTTCTTCCTAGATGTAAGACTGCGGAACACTTTCTTAACTTCCATGATCTTCAGTTTTTTGGTTTCTAAGTGAAGATAATAAAATTTAGTTCATACATTTGTAGTAGAGTTTAAAAGGGCTGGCACATGTCCAGTGTCTGGAGTATAATAGATATTTAATAAAAGATAGTGTGTCTTTTTATTTCTTCTTGGCATGAGCAGATCTCCTGAGTTCAGAGAAGGAATCCCAGGATGGAAAGAAGCAGGCTTACTCCTCTACCAGAGTTACATTTAAAAATTTCCACGTTAAACAGTTGTCTGTATCTCTCTGGCTTTGATGTTCACTACTATTAGAATTTTTATCACCAGGGAGAGTAATTGATTCTATTAACTCTAAATTCTGGCAATTAATAATACTAGAGAACTGAATGCAAATTTTTCCTGAAGACCCACATGAGTGTATATGCATCTCTGTTAAAGTAACCATAGTCTCTAAATACAAATTTTGGAGTTGAGAGCAGGAATAAAATGAAAAAGGTATGCTCTCTCAATTTACTTCCCTTTCAAAACTTAAATACAGGGTGAAATATTTGAATAATTTTAAATTTAGTAAACATTAAAAAATAATGGAATCCAGTTCCAAGCAAGAGCTGAAAGAATTTTTTTAAAATTGCGATATAACTGATATAACGTTAGTTTCAGGTATATAACGTAATGTTGTGATATTTGTATATACTACAAAATGATCACCACGATGTCTAGTTATCATCCATCACCATACAAAATTTACATACACACACACACACACACACACACATATATATATATACAGTGATGAGAACTTGTAAGATTTAATTTTTGGCAACTTTCAAGTATGTACTATAATATTATTGACTATAGTCACTATCCTCTACATTATATACCCATGACTTACTTATTTTATTACTGGAAGTTTGTACGTCTTGAACCCCTTTACCAATTATACCTACCCCCTCAATCTCCTACTCTTTTGGTGACCACAACTCTGTTCTCTGTATCTATGAGTTTTATTTTGTTTGTTGATTTGTTTTGTTTTTTAGATTCCACGTGTAAGTGAAATCATACAGTATTTGTTTCTATCTGTATGACTTAAAAAAATTTTTTTATGAGAATGTGATTGATTTACAATGTTATGTTAGTTTCTGGTATATAGCAAAATGATTCAGAGACATATATATATATATATATATATATATATATATATAACTTTTCCATTATGATTTATTACAGTTTTGACTTATTTTACTTAGCATAGTACCCTCAAGATCCATCTATGTTGTCACAAATGGCAAGATTTCATTCTATTTTATGGATGAATAGTATTCTATTGAGTATATTTTTACCACATCTTTTTATCCATTCATCCACTGATGAACACTTAGGTTGTTTACGTATCTTGGCTATTATAAATAATGCTGCAATGAACATGGAGGTACACATATCTTTCCAAATTACTGTTTTCATTTTCTTCTTATAAACACCCAGAAGTAGAATTGTTGGTTCATATGTTAGTTCTAGTTTCAATATTTTGAGGAAGCTCCCTACTGTTTTTCATAGTGGCTACAACAATTTTTGTGCACCCTAATAGTGCAGAAGGATTCCCTTTTCTCCACATCCTCACCAACATTTGTTATTTCTCGTCTTCTTGTAATAGCCATTCTGACAGATGGGAGGTGATATCTCATTGCAATTTTGGTTTGCATTTCCCTGAAGATGATTGATGTAGAACATTTTTTTAAAGTACCAGTTGGTTATCAGTATGTCTTCATTGGAAATATGTGTGTTCACATCTTCTACCACTTTTGAAACCAGATTTTTTTTGGCTTTTGTTTTGCTATTGAATTGTTCAAGTTCTTTATACATTTTGGATATTAGACCCTTATCACATATAAGATTTACATGTATTTTCACTATTTGGTAGGTTGCCTTTTCATTTTATTGATGGTTTCCTTTGCTGTGCAGAAGGTTTTTGTTTGTTTGTTTGATATAGTCCCATTTATTTTTGCTTGTATTGCCTTTGCTTTTGGAGTCAGATCCAAAAAATCATTGCCAAGAGTAAGGTTGAGGAGCTTATATTCTGTTTTTCTTTTAGGAGTTTTATGGTTGTAGGTCTTACATTCTAGTCTTTAATCCATTTTGAGGTAATTTTTGTGTGTAAGATAATTGTTCAGTTTCATCCTTTACAAGTGGCTATCCAGATTTCCCAAGAGCATTTTTTGAGAAGACTTCTCTTGTGGCTCAGCGATAAATAATACGCCTGACAATGCAGGAAACATGGGTTTGATCCCCGGGTCAGAAAGATCCTCTGGAGAAGGAAATGGCAACCCACTCCAGTGTTCTTGCCTGGGAAACCCTATGGACAGAAAGCCTGGCAGGCTGCAATCCATGGGGTCTGCAAAGGAATCAGACACAGCTTACCGACTAAATCAACAGTAATTTTTTTTTTAAGAGACAGTCCTTTTCCCATTGCGTTTTTGATTCTTGTGTCATAAATGAATTGATCATATACAAGCAGATTTATTTCTGGACTCTCTAGTCTGTTCCACTAATCCATATGTCTACTTTTATAGCAATTCTCTTTTGATTACTATAGCTTTGTAGACTAGTTTGAAATCAGGGAGTATGAAGCCTCCAGTTTCTTTTTTCTCAAGACTACTTTGGCTATTTGGAGTCTTTTGTGGCTTAGGACTCCTAAACCATACAAATTTTAGAGTTGTTTGTTCTATTTTTGTGAAAAATGCCCCAGAATTTTGATAGGAGTTACACTGAATCTGTAGATTTCTTTGGCTAATACATATATTTTAGCAATATTAATTCTTCCAACCCATAAGCATGAACTATATTGCCATTTATATGTGTCCTATTCAATTTCTTTCATCAATTAATCTCTCATCTCCTTGGCTAAATTTATTTCTAGGTATTTTATTTTTCTTGATGCTATTCTAAAAGCTTTGTTGTCTTAATTTCACTTTCTGATAGTGTGTATAAGCACAAGAGACTTTTGCATATTGGTATTGTATCCTGCAACTTTACTGAATTTACTAGTCCTAACAATTTTTTGGTGTAATCTTTAGGATTTTTCTGTATATAAAATCATGTCATTCACAAATAGTGACAGTTTTACTTCTTCCTTTCCAGTTTGGATGCCTCTTATTTCATTTTCCTTCCTAACTACTCTGGCTAGAACTTCCAATACTATGTTAAATAAAAGTGAAATAGTGAACAACCTTGTCTTGTTTCTGATATTTGAGGAAAAGCTGTTAGCCTTTCACCCTTGAATATGATTGGTGAAAAGTATGGACTTCTTATATATGACCTTTATTGTGTTGAAGTATATTCCTTCTATATTGACTTTACTGAAAGTTTTTATTGTAAATGGAGGTCGAATTTGTCAAGTGCTTTTTTGCATCTGTTGAGATGATCATGTGATTTGCAGCCTCCATTTTGTTAATGTGGTGTAACACATTGATTGATTTGCAGATGTTGAACCATTCTTGCATCTCTGGAATAAATCCCACTTGATAATGGTGTATGATTTTTTTTTAAAGTATTGTTAAATTTGTTTTGCTAATATTTTGTTGAGAATTTTTGCCTCTATTTACATCAGGAGTATTGTCCTGTAATCTTTTTTTGTGGTGTTCTTGTCTATTTTTGGTATCATGGTAATGTTGGCTTTATTAAATGAGTTTGGAAGTATCTCCTCCTCTTCAATTTTGTGGAAGAGTTTGAGAAAATTTGTATTAAATCTTTTTTTAATGTGTGGTATAATTAGTCAGAGAAGCCATCTGGTCCTGGGCTTTTGTTTGTTGGGAAGTTTTTGATTATGATTCAATATCCTTGCTAGTAGTTTGTCTACTCCAAACTACTATTTCTTCGTGAAATTTCTTCTACTTGGAAGATCATTTGTTTTTGGGAGTTTATCCATTTCTCCTAGGTTGTCCAATGTGTTGGTGTATAATTGTTCATAATAGTCTCTTACCACCCTTTGTATTTCTGTGGTATCAGCTGTAACTCCTTATTTTTTCATTTCTGATTTTAATTGAGCCTTCTCTCTCTCTCTCTTTGCTGAGTGTAGATAAAGGTTTGTCATATTTGTTTATCTTTTCAAAGAAACTGCACTTAGTTTCATTGATATTTTCTATTGTCTTTTAGCTTCTATTTAATTTACTTCCATTTTGATCTTTGTTATTTCGTTCCTCTTACTAACTCTGGACTTGCTTTATTATTTTTTTTAATTTGTTAAACAATTCCTTTAGGTGTCAGGGTGTGTTGTTTATTTGGGATATTTTTCTTGTTTCTTGAGGCATTTATGACTATGAACATCTTTCTTAGTATTTCTTTTGCTTCATGTTTTAGATTTTGGTGTGTTGTATTTCCATTCTCATTTGTCATAAGGTATTTAAAAAATTTCTCCTTTGATTTCTTTGTTTACCCAATGATTATTCAGTAGAATGTTGTTCAATCTCCACATATTTGTGAAGAAAAAAATTTTTTTTTCTTCTTGTAATTGATACCTAGTTTTATATCACTGTGGTCAGAAAAGAGGCTTAATATGATTTCAGTATTAAGTTTACTGAGACTTATTTCATAGCTATATGATTCACCCTGAAGAATGTTTCATGAGCACTTAAGAAGGTATATTCTGCTGCATTTGAATGGGATGTTTTATATATAATGATTAAGTATATCTGGCTTAATGTGTCATTTAAAGCTAGTGTTTCACCATTGATTTTCTGTCTGGATGATCTATCCATTGATGTAAGTGGGGTATTAAGTCATCTACTATTATTGTATTACTGTCTATTTCTCCCTTTAGGTCTACTATTATTTTCTTTACATATTTAGGCACTCCTATGTCGATTGCATAAGTATTTACAAATATAATATCCTCTTGTTGAATTGACCCCTTTATTATTATGAAATACTCTTCTTTGTCTCTTATTACAGTGTTTGTTTTAAAGTCTCTTTTGTTTGATAACAGTATATGTGCTTCAACTGTCTTTTGGTTTCCATTTGCATGGAATATCTTTTTTTCATCCCTTCACTTTTAGGCTGTGTGTGTCCTTATATCTGAAGTGAGCCTTTGCTGGCAGTGTATAGAAGAGTCTTTTTTTTAAAATTATTTCATTCAGCTGCTCTACTAAAGAATAATTCTTAAAGTTTTAAGACGACATGACCCACATATTTGGCTTCAGTACCACCATCATTTTTCGAGTTACGTCACTTGATCTGATTTTTCTAACTCATGTGCTTTCGTAGTTCAGTTTGGTGCTGAGTGATTTTATAAATTATGTTGATGACCTGGTCCCTCTGTTCCTCCCAAGAATGTGGTTTTGATAAGTAAACAACGGTTATAACGTGTTTGCTTCTATCACATGTACATCCAAAGTTAAAAAATCTCAATATTGCATAAGCTCAGAGTTTCACCACATATAGTGTTGGCTTAGCCTGTGTTGGCTTTGTAAGCCTTTTCTCTGCTAGACTGAGAAATCTCCTAAATGTGAAGATTGGTAATTTTTGTTTTTTATCAGAGTCTGTCTTGCTTCTACTTGGTAGAATTAAGGAAGCAGGGCTGAGGATCACTGTGCAGGTTTTTCTGTGATCCTAGTTCATGGTTGAAGGATATGAAGAGCAGCCCTGGTATGGGCAGATTTTATTTTACAGGTGCAGTTGGTTGCTGTGTGCTCTGGTAATTTTAAAGCTCAAAACCCAGAGTGGACGTGCTATTTACCTCTCCCCCTACCCAGTGTCTTTTAAAAATACTTACACTTTTAAAAAATGGCAGTTTTAGATATGCAATAAAATTGGAAGGAAGATACATATATTTCCCATGTATTCCTTGCCCATACACATGCCTCGCTTCCTCCATTATCAACATCATTTACTAAAATAATCTTTTTTTTTTCAGTTTCCAAGGATGAATCTATACTGATGCATCATAATCACCCAAAGACCATAGTTTAGAGTTTAATCTTGGTTCTGTACATTCTGTGGGTTTGGACAAAAGTATAATGATGTATATCTGTTATTATAATAGCACACAGATTATTTTCACTCTCTGAAAGATCCTCTTTGCTCTGCCTATTCATATCTTTCCCCTCACCCCGGCAAACACTAATCTTTTAATTGTCTTCATAGTTTTGCCCTTTCTAGAATACCATATAGTTGGTATCATATAGTATTTAGCTCTTTTAGATTGGCTTCTTTCCCTTAATTAAATGCATTGACATTTCCTTCATGCTTTTCATGGGTTGGTAGCTCATTTATTTTTAGCACTGAATAATATTGCATTGTCGGGATGAACTATAGTTAATGTATCCATTCAATTACCGTAGGATGTCTTGGTTGCTTTCAAGATTTGGCAATTATAACAAAGTTGCTATAAATATCCATGTACAGGCTTTTGTGTGGATAGAATTTCAATTTTTTTCTGGGTAAATACCAAGGAGAATGATTGCTGGATCATATGGTAAGAGTATGTTTAGTTTCTTAAGAAAATGCCAAATCGTTTTCCAAAGAGGCTACATTATTTTGTATTCCACCAGCGATGTATGAGTTTCTGTTGCCCAACATCTTCAAAAGTATTTGATATTGTCAGTGTTCTGGATTTTGACTATCCTGCTAGGTGTATGAAAGTGACAGTGTTAGTCACTCAGTCATGTCCTACTCTTTGCAACCCAATTGACTTAGCCTGCCAGGCTCCTCTGTCCATGGAATTTTCCTGACAAGAATATTGGAGTGGGTAGCCATTCCCTTCTCCAGGGGATCTTCTCAACCTGGGGATTGAACCCGAGTCTCCTGCATTGCAGGCAGATTCTTTACCATTAGTAGTTTCTTATTGTTGTTTTAATTTGGATTTCCCTGATGACATGTGACTTGGCACATTTTTTCATATGCCTTTTTGCCATCTGTGTACCTTATTTAGTGAGGTATCTATTACAGTCTTGGGCTCATTTTTAAAATAGACCATTTCTTTCTTATGGTTAAGTTTCAAGGGTTCTTTGTATATTTTGGATAACAATCCTTTGTTAGACATATCTTTTTGCAAGTGTTTTCTCCCAGCTTGTCTTCTAGTTCTCTGTGAGACGATATCATGTCTTTAGAAGAAAAAATAGTATTTAATTTTAATGGCATTCAGGTTATAAATTATTTCTTTTATGGATCATGTTTTGGTGTTGTATCTTAAAAGGCATCATCATACTGAAGGTCAGTTAGGTTTTCTTTCATATATTATCTTCTACAAGTTTTGCAGTTTTACATTTTACATAAGGTCAATGACCCACTTTGAGTTAATTTTGGTGAAGAATATAAGGTCTGTTTCTAGATTCTTTTTCTGTTTTTGTTTTTGCATGGGAATATCGGGTTGTTCCAGCACCATTTGTCGAAGAGACTATCTTTGCTCCATTGTACTTATTTTGCTCCTGGTCAAAGATAAATTGGTTTTATTTATGGGCTCTCTATTCTGTTCTATTGATCTATTTGTCTGCTCTTTCACCAATACCACAGTATCTTGATTATTGTAGCTTTATAGTAAGTCTCAAAGTCACACTTACCCCTTTTTAATTATAAAAAATCAGATGGCCCACAAAGCAGCTACATCTACTTTAATAGTCATGGGGTGAAGGGGACACATAGTGGCTTGCATCTGCTTTCCTTTTGAGTCTTTCTAGTGGTGGAACTGGCTTAGCCCAGCTCCCCAGAGCCAACTGTACACATCTCTTCACAACTCCATGTTCAGTGACATCAGTAAATCAGGATTGGCCATTATGGAAATATTTACATCATAGAAACTAGCAAATGTTACAAATGAGTATTTGTCTGGTTTTCTTCAGAGAGCCAGTTAAACCTATATCTGCATAACACTGATTTTATATCTAATTTGTTCTTCCCTTTGATAGTTCATCATCAAACTCCTTTTAGTTATCACAGATGTGGTTTATTAATCACTTTGTATGTGTTAGGCACTGTGCCAAGATCTTTCACATGTATTATTTAATTCTCACAACAATGTCTTGAAGTAGGGGTGTGATCTCAACTTGTAGTTGAAGAATGCTGAAGAGAAGTGACAGACAGATTTTTATTTTACAGATATAATTTGCAAATGAGTAAATTTAGGTTCAGCAAGAAGATGTCACTTTTCTGAGGTCATATAGCATAAACTGGAGACTGAGACTCCATATTCAGACTGGAGACCTAAGCTTCTGAATGACTCATGCTTGTAATCATCAAGCTCTATGGTCTTCCCCAGCATTGAAAACTGTTCTGGGCTCTGAATTATGACACCTTGCTTCTAGTGAAAACTCTACACCCAGCCTGATAACCTGACTTCTCAGAACCTCAGGGTCCTCATCTATGTAATAAGGCTGGTGATGATAACAATCCTGCCTAGCCCACAGGAGGCTTTACCATTTAAATGATACTTGTACAAGATTGCTTTGGAAAGCCCAGGCCCTGTATAAATGGGTGATATATATCATTACATGATAAGGAGTGAAGGGAAAAAAATATTTACCAAAAGAACACCACATCACAGTTTAGAAGATTCAGCTAAAGTGGATACTCAATATAAATGTAGGTTCTATGGAATTTTACAGTGAATGTTTCTTAGTGAATTGGAAGGATGTTTGATCTGGGAATGCCTGAACTTATCTTTTGGAATTCTTTGGTTTTGGGTCTCCCTAACCTTCCCAGACAGTCTGATTGGTAATCAAGGTAACCTTAGTTTCATGGCAGATCTGACTGGAATTAAGTTATTAACACAATAGGACAGTGCCGGAAAGTTGACATTTAGTAACTTTAGGGAGAATTTTTGCCATATTATATCCATGTTTTAATGAAGAATTTTCTTCACTTGCTGTTCACATAGCTATTTATACTTCCAACTGTCAGCATTATTCATTTTAACTACTTATTTAAGGTTTATATTCTTCCCTATACCCAACTCCTCTTGATGTCAAGTAACCATTTGATGACTATAGACATCCCCAGGACTGAGTACTGACATTAACAGCTAGTGTTGCTTCATAAATACTTATTCAACAAATGCATGGGTGAATTAACTATACCCAACTCTTGTTGTGTTCACGTATTCTTTGTACTGCAATTGTCCATCCACAGGCTTTGGAAATTTTCTTAATTTAAGTTGGAGCTAGTGTGCAAGGCAAGGTCAACCAGGTGGTGTTTCATGCTAGAGTTTATCTGTGTGCTGTTAGCATATCAGAGACAGTTGACAGCAATAGGAAAGACCCCATGTGTTCCCTAACTTATACAGTCCAAGCCCCTTGTTGTGTTTACAAGAATGACCTTGACCTGTTTCACCTCTGGTGCTCTCCATCCTGCCACTGTGTGAAATGATCTGTCATTCTTTCTCCTGGCCAATTCTTACACATTTTTCAAGAGTAGGTTTGAGTCTCATTCCCTTAGGAAATCATCTCTGAACTATGGGTTGAAATAAGGTTCTGTTTTCACTCACTGATGTATTTATTTATTTTTAAAAATTTTGTTATTTTTTGCTAGACAACAACATGAATCAGCTCTATAAATGCATATATCCCTGCCCGCTTGAGCCTCCTTCCCATCCCACCCCCATCCCATCCCTCTAGGTCATCACGGAGCGCTGAACTGAGCTCCCTGTATGATACAGCACCTTCCCACGAGCTTTCTGTTTTACACAGGGCAATGTACATATGTCAGTGCTGCTCTCTCAGTTTGTTCCACCCTCTCCACATCTTCTTTATCCATCCGTCAGTGAACATCTAGGTTGCTTCCATGTCCTGGCTATTGTAAATAGCGCTGCAATGAGCATCAGGGTACACATGTCTTTTTGAATTATGGTTTTCTCAGGAAACTTCCCTGGTGCCTCAGACAGTAAAGCGTCTGCCTACAAAGTGGGAGACCCAGATTTGATCCCTGAGTTGGGAAGATCCCCTGGAGAAAGAAACGGCAACCCACTCCAGTACTCTTGCCTGGAAAATTCCATGGATGGAGGATCCTGGTAGGCTACAGTCCATGGGGTCACAAAGAGCTGGACAGGACTGAGCGACTTCAATTTCACTTTTTACTTTCACTTTCAGGGTATATGTCCAGAAGTAGGATTGCTGGGTCATATGGCTTCCCTGGTGGCTCAGACAATAAAGAATCTGCCTGCAGTGTGGGAGACCTGGGTTCAATCCCTGAGTAGAGATGATCCCCTGGAGAATGGAATGGCTACCCACTCCAGTATTCTTGCCTGGAGAATTCCACAGACAGAGGAGCCTGGCAAGCTACAATCCATGGGGTTGCAAAGAGTTGGACATGACTGAGTGACTAACACTTTCAACACCTGTGGTACTTTTATTCCTAGTTTCTTAAGGAACTTCCATACTGTTTACCATTGTGGTTGTTATCAGTTTATATTCCCACTAACAGTGCATGAAGATTCCTTTTTTTCTACACCCTCTCCAGCAGTTTTTGTTTGTAGATTTTTTGATGATGGCCATTCTGACCGGTGTGAGATGATACCTCATTATAGTTTTGATTCGCATTTCTCTAATCATGGGTGATGTTGAGCATCTTTTCATATTTGTTGACCATCTGTTGCTTAGGTCTTCTGCCCAATTTTTGATTGGGCTGTTCATTTTTCTGATATTGAGCTGCATGAGCTGCTTGTATATTCTGGAAATTAATCTTCTGTCAGTTGCTTCATTTGCAATTATATTCTCCCATTCTAAGGGTTGTCTTTTCATCTTATTTCATCAGAAGATTTTATGTATTTCTTGATCTTAGTTCTGATATTATATTAAAATTATCTCCTATGTTGCTCATTCTCCCATGAGACTATGACTCCTGAAGGGCAAAGACTACCTTTACTTCCAAACTAAGAAGAATGTATATGGCTGGCATGCATAAGATGCTCAGTAAATGTTTGAGGAGCCAAAAGGACTAATTCCAAGTGGAATTTCTTTTTCCAGAAGAAGCAAGATAGTGAGATGAAATGCAAATCCTTTGAGGCTTCGTGGGGTGACAGCCCCAAGTGACCAAGCAGGATCCTTTTCCCACCAGCTGCAGCGGGTAAAGCAGAGCACGTCCAGGCCAGAGGTTCACTGTTGGGGTAAATCTGTGTTTTTCTGAGCACAGACTGCAATTCTGGTCTAACTGTAGTCTGGTTTACTCAGTCCCAAGGGAGAAGAGAACCAGATAATTTTCCATTCAATATCATACAGGCTGGAGGAACAGATTTTCACCCCTACAGACTATGAGAATATAGAAAATGCAGGGGCTAGAAACACTTACCTACTCTGTCCTTGGAAATTTTGAAAATCCCCGGAAAGACACACTCATGATCTCATGAAAGAGATTGGGGTGGCTGGCAGAGATTCTCAGAGAGATGTTAGCATACTGTTCTTCAGTGCCACAGTTTCTTCTCTTGGAATAGTAGATTTTTTAGTGAGAACAGGGGGCATTCATGTCCATTTCAGCAGTCTTAAATATGAGTTGAATTATAGATAATAAAAGCCCTAATTAATTACCAGGCCTAGACAATCAGTTAATCATCTTCTCTAACAGCATTATATCAGTACACCTCATAACAGACACCTGTTTCTTTTAACTGCCTTTCATTCCACTAGTTTCCTGAATTAATGAGCAAGAATGTACTATGGTTATATAGAGACCTCAGACAAACCTAAAATACTTCACCTGATATTATTCCTTAAATAAATGGTTTAAAAGAATTTCAGATGCTATTTCTACTTTCATGTCTGACTTAATTTATTAATAGCAATTTTCTAATGCTTTTCCACTGGTGGAAATTCTAAGACCCCCAGCTTCTGCATTTCTACCTACTGGGCAGCAGTGAAATCTTGACTTGTTTTGTAAATATAGAATATCAGCAACTCTCAACATGGTTTCACAAGAATCTGTATTTGTGAAAGTACCACATGTGATTTGGATCCCCAGGTAGTGTTGAGGATAGTGATGTCTTCATTTAGGCTGCTATAACAAATATACCATAAACTGGGTGTCTTCTTTTTTTCTTTTAATTCAGAGGATAATTGCTTTACAAGGGCTTCCCAGGTGGTGCTAGTAGTGAAGAACCTGCCTGCCAGTGCAGGAGACATAAGAGACACAGATTCGATCCCTGAGTCAGGAAGATCCTCTGGAGGAGGGAATGGCTACCTACTCCAGTATTCTTGCCTGGAGAGTCCCCATGGACAGAGGAGCCTGGCAGCCTAGAGTCCATAGGGTCACACAGAGTCAGACATGACTGAAGCAATTTAGCATGCATGCACCTGCTTTACAATGTTGTCTTGGTTCCTGCCAAACAACAAGTTGAATCAGTCATAATTACATATATACCCCCTCCCTTCTGAGCCTCCCTTCTTCCTTCCATCCTACACCTCTAGGTGATAGGGTGTCTTAAACAAAAGAAATTAATTTCTCACTGTTCTGGAGGCTAGGAAATCTAAGATGAAGGCACCAGCAGATCTGGTGTCCAGTGAGAATCCTCTTCTTGGTTGGCAGATGTTTGTCTGTCTTCTTATATCCTCAGATAATGGAGAGCAGAGAGAGGGGCTAGCTCTGTCCTTCTTAAAAGGACACTAATCCCATCATGAGGGTACCAGCCTTATGACCTAATAGTCTCCCAAAGGCCCTGTCTCCAGATATCATTGCATGAGACAGTAGGGTTCCTATAAATGAATTTGGGGGGTGGTGGGGAGTACACATGTTCAGTTCACAGTAATTGGATTAGAAAATTCTATTTGTTAAATATGCTTCTTTTTTTCATGGAATGAGTGCAGGGCAATGCTTCACCAATTATTTACCCTCCTCCTATAGATGAAGTATGAAAAGTGGTAATACAGCAAATAAAATGCAGTTATCCAGGTACCTAGTGAGGTTTCACACATACTGCTTGGACATCTTATTAAACTTTCATAATCATTTAAAAAGTAATACTTCTATATACTTCCTACAACTCCCAACTAGAACTATTTTAATACCCTTGGCCAATAAATCCTTTCTATTAATAATATAATTACTAAACTTTAGATTAATCAAACTAATCTAATAAGAAAATTCCATCTTCTGTGTAGTGTGTCAAGAAGTTAGAGATAAAATTTTAGACACACTATAATTTTAATAGCTTCCTTTGAGTTAAATAGACTTCCCGGGGGCACAGTGGTAAAGAATCCGCCTGCCAATGCAGGAGATGTTCAATCTCTGGGTCAGGAAGATCCCCTGGAGAAGGAAATGGCAACCCACTCCAGAGTTCTTGTCTGGGAAATCCCCTGGACAGAGGAGTCTGGTGGGGGTATGTCCTACCAGGTTGCAAAAGAGTCAGATACAACTTAGTGATTAAATGACGAGATAACTAAGTTATCTATATTCTATATAGAATATAAGTTCTAAGGACAAGTTTTAACATTCTAAATTAAAATGTTCAGAATTACAATTATAAGATTTTGGCAAATGACAAGCTTATTATCTAGTAACTTATATGCCTAGTAATTTATACCCCAACTAATATATACCTGTATATATGCAACAAATATGAAATAGTCTCCTCCTCAATTCTCCTCTTAAAGACCAGCAGATATTTACTAGTTGAGAGTAACTCCATGGTTCTGATACCATTAAACATTGCAGCACTTTTGTTCATAGGTCAGTAGATGGACATGATTGAGGCTAAATGCATTTTTGAAAATGAGTGAAACAAGCAGAAACTGTGAAGCAGGTAATTTACTGTTGATCTCACTAGGTATGTCTGCTCTTTTGAAAATCCACCCAGGTAATTTACTGTTGATCTCACTAGGTATGTCTGCTCTTTTGAAAATCCACCCACATAAGAATATGTAAAGCAGTAGTTCTTATACTCCTTTACCATACAGACCTCCTTGTGAAAACAAGCATACAACGAAAAACCCGATACTGATAGATTATGGTGAATGGTGTCGGATTCGTGATCTCCGAAGAAGAAGATTTAACTTTGGGATCAGGGACCAGTCTTGATCACTCAAGAGGTTTTGTATAGCAGAGTTTTATTAAAGTGAAAAGGGACAGTTTTATAGCAGAGTTTTATTAAAGTGACATAGACATCAGAAGGGGGACGGAGAATGCCCCCCTAGCTAGAGTTAGCAAGGGAGTTATATACTTTTTAATTAATTATTACCATAAATCAAAAAAATGTCTCAAGTTTGTGAAAATTTTTCCAGACCCACTCCCACAATTTACATTTTAGGATAACAGGCTTAGAACTTAACAATAGAAAGATCCTACCAGACCCACTCCCATAACATACATTCTAAGATAATCAGGATTAGTCAGAAGGTTTTCAGGAAGGAGAAACTGTCCTCAAGCAGGATACATTGTTGTTATACAGTCCCTAGTACAGAGTTTAAACTGAGTTGTTTGTTGTGTAGTCATCAGTTCGAGCCTTAAAGAAGGAGAAGAAGAAGGGAAAAAAAAAACAAAAACAGTTTTATGTGACTAAAACTAAGGAATATAGAGGAAAAAAAAAAATGTTTGTCCTTTCCTCCTACTCAAGAACCCCAGACCCCTCTCTCCTCAGGGACCTCCGGACTTCTTATCAACCTGCCTAGGAATTGAGTCTCTCAATACAAAACCAGAATATCACCATTATATTATTCCTAGTTATCACTTGTAAGTAAAAGGTAGAATTACTAGATTGGGGAGGAGTTGCCTTTGTTAAAAAAGAACATGTTATTTTTTAAATCACAAGTTATTAGAGACAGAAGAGAAGACAGTCTATCATTTTATGAAAGCATAGCTATTTTTGATACTTGTCTACAGAGTTCAGAGGAATAAGTAAGATTTTTGCCTGGGGGGTGAGTCGGGGTCTGGGGAAGACTGACTCTTGATGTTAGCCTCCTGTGTCTATCTAAAGGCCAGTCAACTTTTCTATCATGCATTCATTCTTAAAGCAGTATATACTAAGCATTTCCTGTGTGAATGTACTACCTCTACGTAAATTACAAGAGTGTGTAAACTACATAGACTCTGCCTATGTACTGGAAGAGGTACTGGGAGGAGGTGGTGGGCTCATAACTGCAGATGGCTTTGCTGGGAACTTTCAAGGCCTCCAAATTGTCTTCAGGCTTCCTCTTTCATCTGTTACATCTGACTACTGCTTCCTGCTGCCAAATTCTTAGTGATATAGTTATCTACAGGAATTCTCTGCTTTGTTTATGGTACTTAATAGTCCTGAACCTGCAATGAATAAGATGCTAAGGCAGCATGTGGTAAGGAGCTTCATTTATCTGGGAAGGTTCCACTTCTGTACTTTGGTAGGCATTATGGGTTATAAGAACAATCATTCTTATAGTTTGACTAGGTTTTATAGTCCAGGACCATGTGGCAATGCTCCTTTGCTTACTTTGGGGAACAGCTGTTCACTTCAGATGGGTGTCCTGGCCCTTAGGCATCAGAGGGAATAACATGTCTGGGATGTTACAGTCTTCTCCTTATTTCCCCCATAGGAATCGTCATTTCAATATTCAATAGAAAAAAAAAAAAAAGATCGTTTGAGGGGGGTAGGAGATTGCTATCTTTTGTAAAAACTACAAAGGCCCTTGTGAATTCTAAGGAAGTGGAAAGAGAAGAAGGCATGGATACAGAGTCAGCATGAGAAATATTTGTGACAAAGTAGTGAGGATATTTGTCACTTGCACTAAACATCCCCTTCCAGCTTCCATTTTGGTTATTTAAAAATACTGGAATGCATTAAATTGAATCTCAAATTAAATTCCTTTGGGGAAAGATGTTGCCAGAACATCTAATATGGGGTACTGGACAAGCATCTTAGGTGGGGACTCTGTATCAATTTTTTTTTTTTCCCATTAAAAACCTACATTCTTGCTATTTATACGGGTTTTCTTCTCCCTTTCTCCATCCCTTTTGTATCTGGTATTTCTCCCTCGACTCTTCCTTCTTTCCCAGGTGTGTTTGATAACTGCTCCCACACTATCAGTGACAAGGGCTGGGCCCTGGGGATCCGCTCAGGGAAGGATGTGGGAAGGCGAGATGCTCGCTTCTTCTTCTCTCTCCGCACCGACCGAGTGAAGAAAGCCACCACTGTGATGGGCCACAGTCGCTACCAGCCGGGCAAGTGGACGCACGTGGCAGCCACTTACGATGGACAGCGCATGGCCTTGTATGTGGATGGCACTCAGGTGGCTAGTAGTCCAGATCAGTCTGGTCCCCTGAACAGCCCCTTCATGGCATCTTGTCGCTCTTTGCTCCTCGGGGGAGATAGCTCGGAGAATGGGCACTCTTTCCGTGGACACCTAGGCACACTGGTCTTCTGGTCGACAGCCCTCCCACAAAGCCACCTTCAGCATAGTCCTCAGCAGCCAATGGAGGTGGAGGATTTGAGCACCCTGCTACTGACCGCCAGTTTTGAGCCCCTGGAAGAACAGTGGGCCCCCTTTAGAGACGGGAAGTACCCACGGCTTGAGGTTCTCCAGGGCTTTGAGTCAGAGCCTGAGATTCTGTCCCCTCTGCAGCCACCGCTCTGTGGGCAGACAGCGTGTGACAACGTGGAATTGATCTCTCAGTACAATGGGCACTGGCCCCTCCGGGGAGAGAAGGTGATCCGCTACCAGGTGGTGAACATCTGTGACGACGAGGGTCTGAACCCCACGGTGAGTGAGGAGCAGATCCGTCGGCAGCACGAGGTGCTCAACGAAGCCTTCGGCCGCTACAACATCAGCTGGCAGCTGAGCATCCACCACGTCCACAACTCCACCCTGCGCCACCGCGTCGTGCTGGTGAACTGTGAGCCCAGCAAAATCGGCAATGACCACTGTGACCCCGAGTGTGAGCACCCGCTCACGGGCTACGACGGGGGCGACTGCCGCCTGCAGGGCCGGTGCTACTCCTGGAACCGCAGGGACGGGCTCTGCCATGTGGAGTGCAACAACATGCTGAACGACTTCGATGACGGCGACTGCTGTGACCCGGACACGGCTGAGGTGCACAAGACCTGCTTCGACCCTGACTCACCCAGGAGGTAAGGGACCGCGGTTGGGGGGTGTCCTGCTTGGAGGGTGCATTCCTGACATCATTTTATCTTTTCGGCTTCTGGAGACAAAAAGAGTGTTCACGCAACCTCCAAATAAAACAATTATCTACTCCACCAAATATCAGTGAGCTTTCATCAAGTCCTGGATGTTGTGCTGGGTAATTAGGGACACATGGATGACTAAGATGAAAACACAACCCTTACCAAATTCAGTTTCTTTGAAGCACACAACTGTGGATGTGGTGTGAACTGCACATGCACCAGGTGCTTGAGATACAGGAAAGCTGAACGACTTTATCTGTCCAAGGAAGCCAGGGCATCTTTGCAGAGAACAAACAAGGTATACATTGATAGACACCGCTCATACATGAGTCGGGAGACCCAGGTTCAATCCTTGGGTTGGGAAGACCCACTGGAGGAGGAAATGGCAACCCACTCCAGTACGCTTGCCTGGAGAATTCCATGGACAGGCTACAGTCCATGGTATTGCAGAGAGTCGGACACGACTGAGCGACTAACACTTTCACTTCACTTTCACTCTTTTTACAGTCTTAGGTTTCCAGCAAAGTAGCACAAATTCATGAGGAGGCCCCATGTGTGCTTAATCTCTGGTGCAGATCGAGCAGTTCAGCAGCTTTATGAACCTAAAATGTTCCACATCTAAGCACAAGTGCAGTCTTCCTTTTCTGCTCCATTAAATTTCATTCTCCACACAGTATTTGGAACAATCCCACTGGAAAGGTAAATCAGATCCTGTCACTTCCCTCCTTACATGTTTTCCTGCTACACTTAGAATAAAATCCGAGCCCCGCTCCTGCCTCCTGGATCACAACCTGACCCTTGTCTACCTCTCCTGCCTCTCCCCCACCCCAACCTGGCTCTCCACACCAACACTATACAGCCTCATAGACTCTCATCTGTTCCGCTGAACACATCAACCTTGTCCCTGCCCCAGAGCTTCGCACTAGCTGTTTCATCTTGGAATCTTCTTTTCCTTAATCTTCCCTTGGTGAGTTTTCTCTTGTCATTCCAAAATCTATTTAAATGTCACCTCCTGGTGAGACCTTTCCTGATTGCCCAATCTAAGTTGACTAGTCAATCTCTATTATGTCAACTAATTTAAATTATCTCCAAAACACTTATCACCTCTGGTGTTTTTCTTGTGCACTTGTTTATTTGCCTTTCTCTGGCCTGGAATATCAGTTCTTATTACATTCCCAGCGCCTAGAGCAGCAGCTGAAGCATATTTGTCTATTTTATGTTTATTTTAATGAATAAATGAATCTGATGTGTCATCTGTTGTGAGAGAGAAGCCAATAGGATGATTTTTGCTTGGTGGTTGATGCCGGGGTTGAGGACTGTTAGAGGGAGTTAAGAAAGGATAGAGGTGGGTGGTAAACTTGTTAATTTGTGCATATGGACAAGGGTTCCCTACTTATAACTTGTACCTTTGTATGAAATATAAAATGCCTCACACCTGAGCTAGGGCATAGTGTTGGTGGGAGTGGGAGGATTGGATCTTAGTTTCCACCCAATACCTGAATGACTGCCTTTGAATTTTTTGGACAGGATTTGTATGGTAATTCATGGTCTTGTGTGTGGGCAGTCCTCTTGATGCCCCTATGTGTGGGTGGTTAGAACCAATTAATAGATTCTCCTATATCTCAGACATGTGATGTCAAAAATGGTAAGATTTGCAAAGAGGGAACAGAGTTGAATTCCAGAGTCCTTGCTACTTAACCAGCTATGTAAATTGTGCAAGTCACTTTTGGAAACCCAGATATCTTGTCTGTAAAATGAGGGTGGTTGCAGTAATACTTGGCATTACCTATATCTTTGGATTATTTTGTGAAGCAAATGAAATAAGATACAGGAAGTGTGTTAGTCACTCAGTCCTGTCTGACTCTTTGCAACACCATGGACTGTAGCCCATTCATGGAGTTCTCCAGGCAAGAATATTGGAGGGGGTAGCCATTCCCTTCTCCAGGGGATCTCCCTGACCCAAAGAATGAACTCAGATCTCCTGCATTGCAGGCAAATTCTTTACTATCTGAGCCACCAGGGAAATAGGTACAGTAAAGTACTTGGTAACTCTAAAGTTTTCAAAGTACAAAAATAGTTCTCAACTACCATTAGTTATTATCATTATTAGAACTGACAGATGGGAAGCCTTTGTTTACATAATAATACCCAGGGAACTGATCATATAACCAGAAATATTTGCATAAGAAAGATTCTGTTTGGGTTTGGTTTTTAGATTTTGATAACCTTAAGCAGAAGCTAAACCTCACTAACAACACTGTTTGCCAACTCAGGATCTCCAGAGAGCTCTCCAGGCAAATCAGGCTTGTTCTCATTTGTCTACCAGCTCATTACAACAACACACTGCCTTGACTGAGAAAGATGTCTTTCATGGGACCTATGCATCTTTCTCCTTAGAGTGGCCTCTTATCTCTCTGAATCCTTACTGCCACTGCTCTTACCCAGGGATTTATAGCCTGTTCCCCTTACTGCTTCAGAGTTGCCATGGTAACTTATCATTTTCTATCTGTGGACCCAGACGTGTTTTAAACTTTCTTACCCTTACATGCAAAACTTGCTTTGCGGAATAAAAGGAACTATTCATACTTTTTTGGTTGCTGTTGTTGTTTAGTTGTTAAGTTGTATCTGACTCTTTTGTGACTCCATGAACTGTAGCCCACCTGGTTCCACTGTCCATGGGGTTTCCCAGGCAAGAATACTGGAATGGGTTGCCATTTCCTTCTCCAGGGGATGTTCCTGACCCGGGGATCCAACCCGAGTCTCCTGCATTGGCAGTCAGATTCTTTATCACTGAGCCACAGGGAAGCCCAAATAAATGCCCTTGGTTAAAATATCAAATGTACCAAAGACAATTGTACGAAAAAATAAGGAATGGCAATCCTCTGCCTAACTCTTCCTCATCCTTCTCTCCTTTCTAGCCTTGCTCCCATCTTTAATTATTTTACTTGCCTTTTTGGTAACAACCTCCATATACATATATCCAAACATGATATTTATAGTACTTGATTCATCTATTTTATTTAAAGAAAATTTGGGCGGGGAACATGCACATGGCTTGTGTTAGTTCCCTGACCAGGGATCAAAGTGACGCCTTTGGCAGTGAAAGTGCAGAATCCGAACCACTGGATCAACTTATGTTCATCAATTTTAAACACTATGTTTAAACATTAATTTTAAATATTATGACTTGCTTTTATTAGAAAGATGAGAGTTTTGCTTTTCTCCCACATCGCCTCTGCATTTTTTAATATAGTAATTGTACTGTTTTTAGTTGACTCACTTATATATATTTATCATATTGTGACTATAAAATATTTTTCTTTTGGTTGCAGAACAAGGTTCTGTTCTACTACTATATTTTCTTCCTGGCATAGCTCTTCCACTTCCCCATACACAAGTACCCTATCCCTTGAGTCTCTATTTCCTCCTTCCCTTCTATCTTCCTTCCTTTTTGATATCTTCACTTTCAAATGCTTTATCATATCTACAGAATAGATAAATAGATCTGTAGAAAGTATCTCTTTTTTTTTAAACACTCCTCTGCAGTTCTCCCTTCTAGTTCATTCCATTTTTTCTCTCCTCTTCCAACTTTATCAGTTATATTTAGTTCTGCTGTCCAGTTGTTACCCTGAAATTTCTCATCACTGATTTTTTGGGGAGATTGGAGTCACTGTGTCCTGAATTGCATGAATACCTCTTAATTTACAGCTTAATTTTTTACTGGAAAACCTCCTTAAGTAACTTTCTAAGAAAGGATGTTTTAGGTAACTTTTCCAGAAAAGCATTTCTCAAAATGCTTTTATTTTGCCTTTACCAAAAACTGATAGTTTGTCCTGGTGTAAAATTATGAGTTGGGAAACATTTTCTCTTAAATTTTTGAAGAAATTCATTAATTGTCTCTAGCTTCTATTCTGATAATTCTATTCTGTTTTAGAGGTGAATTTTTTTCCTATTAAAAATCGTTTTGAATTTTTAGCCGTGTTCCTTTAGGGATTTTATGATAATTTTTTAAGGGTTGGCCTTTTACTCTTCTTTTGTTGATATTCAATGATCCTTTCAATTTGGACACATGGCCCTTGTTGTTGTTGTTGCTCAGTCACGTCCAGCTTTTTGAGACCCCATGGACTGCAGCACGCCAGGCTTCCCCGTCCTTCACCATCTCCCAGAACTTGCTCAATCTCATGTCCATTGAGTCGGGGATGCCATCCTTATCTCTGGCAAATTTTCTGACATTATTAGTTTGATGTTTCTTAATTCTCTGATCTCTTTTTCCCCTCTGAAACTTCTGTGGATTGATCTTCTGAATTTTTTCTGTCCTTTTTCCCTCATATGTTCTATCTCATTGTTATTTAGTTCTATTTTTTGGAGATTTCCTTGAGTTTATCTTCTAAATCTTATGCTGAATTTTTTTTTTTTAATCTTCAGTTCAGTTCAGCCGCTCAGTTGTGTCCGACTCTTTGCGACCCCATGAATCGCAGCACGCCAGGCCTCCCTGTCCATCACAAACTCCCGGAGTTTACTCAAACTCATGCCCATCGAGTTGGTGATGCCATCCAGCCATCAATCATATATTTAAGACTTCACTCTGATTTTTCTATATTAGTCTGTTTTGAAGGATGCAGCCATTTTCTGAAGCTAAAAGTAAGATGAATTCTGAATTTTTTTCCCAGTGCAGTATATCTGATTCATCTGTAGTCAACTTTTATTTTTCCTTTTTTTTCCCCCCTCTTAATTCTGATCTGTCTTTCATGCTGGTAGATTTTCTCAAGTATATAGTGCTTATTCACAATAAGAAACACACTTTTATAGCCCTATTATTATGATTTAAAAAAGGATACTCATTTGTGGATTTCTTCTTTTAGGGGGAGAAACCTGAAGACAGTGGAGAGGATAGGTTTTCTTTTTCTCAGTTCCCTTATACTTATTTCATGTACAGACCTTTTATTCATACTCCATCTTCTCAGCCTTGTATTTCTTGTGCTGAATTTTTGTTATTAAAAACATTGAATGTTTTTCATAACTCTTATTGGCAGGAACCATATTTTGAAAAACAATTATTTATTAAGTTTCTCTGATGTACCTGACACAGTAACACAAGCAAAGGGACAAATATAAAGAATACACAGAGCAAGTGTTCATATCTTAGTGGAGGGGTTTAATACTTTTATCTAAATCCCTGAGTTTAAATCCAGTCTGAGCCACTAACAGCAGAACATAGAGTGTAGACTGCTTTTCTATGCCACAGCTGAGATTATTTGAAAGGACTTTGGTTTCACAGAGATGTAGATCTCTGGATTTCTATGAGGGCCTATGACTTAGTAGAGTTAGTGGTTGTCTCTGAACTAAATTACCAGTATCTAGCATCCCTATTGGGCTTCCCTGATGGCTCAGCAAGTGAAAATTTGCCTTCCGTGCAGGAGACACAGGAGACATGGGTTTGATTCCTGGGTTGGGAAGATTCTCTGGAGAAGGAAATGGCAACCTGCTCTAGTATTCTTGCCTGGAAAAACCCCATGGACAGAGGAACCTGGTGGGCTATAGTCTAAAGGGTTACACAGCGTCAGACATGACTAAGCTTTCAGGTACCACATGGCAAGGCATGGCATACCATCCCTATTGTTACAATTAAATCACAGTTCTCAAGTTCACAGTTCCTTTATTCTGTGACTCTGAAGGACCCAACTTCAACAAATGTTTTATCAGACATTTTTTGAGAAGCAGCGTGTGCCAGACACAGAGTCCCTCTATTCAGGAACTCACAGTTTAGTAGGCGTTGGTTGGAAAGTGGGGGACACACCTACAGACAGGTTACTAACATGCAAGTACAGTGATGGCTCTATGAACAATCCTCTTCATTTTTTCAGTCCTACTTAATGTTCCCTCTTCCCCCACCCACAGCAAGAAACCAGAAATGTAGCCCAAAGGAGTTCCTCTCCCAAAGGCTCTGAGAGGAGGAGAGAATCTGAGGAGTCCAGCACCAAACATCTGTAACCCAGATGCACCTATCAAAGGGAGAGTATTTATCAGACTTGGGACTGGTCAGAAGGAGATATGAATTATAGATAACATTACCCAGGCAGTTGAACAGAATTACCAAGATAGAGAAACTTGGCTTGTGGAAAGCGAAGGCTACATAGGCCAGATGTCTATTTCTACATAGTAGCTGCCCTAAGAGAGGGTCTACAGTTGCTGTGGGAAAGAAGGGCTTGAAAGTCCTCTTTAGTAAAATCCCCAATGTCGTTGGCTACACCCTATGATGCATCTTAGAAAGCCAAGCCAAGGGAATGTCTATGCCCTAAGGGAAACCCAGCTTCCCTGACCTTTGCAGTCTGCAGCTTCTTTTTTGGTCATGACTTATTTTTGTTATTTTTCTCTCTAAAATTATGTCCCAGAGACGTAGGGTGCTTTGCTGCTGAATCTACTTTCCAGCCCTTGTTCTACCTCTTCTTTTCACATGAGTTTAGTATCCAACCAAACCTAGAACACGGTGTTTACCTCTTTGCTTTGGTTTCTGTCAGATTTCATCACTCCATTATCATGTGGAGGAGGACAATCACCAAGTAAAAATAAACAACTGAGCATAGTTTAAGCGAGTTTTCAGCCACCTAGTGTCACATGATCTGAAGCAGACGATGGGATGACGATGGCATGCATTTGTTTTCTGATGCCTGTGGTGGGCTGCGGTTTCTGTGTCTTGGGGCCTCATTGCCTCTTCTCTGCCTCATTGCCTGAGTTTTGATGGTGAGGAGTGTAAGGGCAGAAAGACTATTATATATAGCAAAGCTAGAGCATGGTCCATGCTTGCATTTGTGCTAAGGTGCTTTAATCATGTCTTATTCTTTTGCAGCTCCATGGCCTGTAACCCACCCATCTCTGTCCATGGGGATTCTCCAGGCAAGAATACTGGAGTGGGTTGCCATGCCCTCCTCCAGGGGGCCTTCCCGACCCAGGGATCGAGCCCTCGTCTCTTATGTCTCCTGCATTTACAAACAGGTTCTTTACCACTGGTACGACCTGGGAGGCCCCAGAGCATGGTCCACTTCCCTCTAAATGAGTCCTCAAGAGGGTGGACTGGGGGGTGCCCTAAAGGAGCGTGCCAGAGAGTGGTGCCTGCCGTTGCATGCTCTTGGATGTGTATCTCAGGACAGGAGGGCAGATGCATATGACATCCAGGGGAACAGGTGGAGAAATCAGCGCTGCATAGAGCTGGGTGCTCTGCTTTAGCTCTGCTTTGCTCACTCACCCTCTGTGCCTGTTGAGCCAAAGGAACGGTTGGACTGGGCCCCTGCAGTGGCGGATCTGTTAAACATCAGCCAGCCTTCATTATAGGTTTCTTTTGAAGTTGGGATTCAAAGTTCCCTGCAGCCAAAAAAAACATGGATGGGGAAAATAAGTGTAAGGGGGTAGAAGAGGGCAGAGAGGAAAGAAATGAAGGAGAAACTTGAAAACCAAACAGCAAGAAAACCTCTGAACCCCTCCACTGCAATATGCACAGGCCACACAAACTCTAAAGAAACAAATCTCCCTTTCTCATACACACTTTACCTGGCAAAGGGAATAGATGGGAAGGAATAGGAGAATAACTTGCAGAAAGCTCAGAAAATGTGCTAACAAATAGAAATGTCCCTCAGTTGCTTTCCTACAGGCCAATTTCTCCATAGTTTCAATAGGTACTATTTTACGGAGTAAATCACATCCACAATTTTTCTGTTCACCTAGCTGACTCAGTGAATCTTTCTCCCCAGGTGAGTGGGGAGAGGTTGTTTTTCTCCTTTTCGGGGCTATTTTCTAGCCAAATAGGCCGTCTTGTGAGAGAGCCTTGTGGTATGTCTGGGTTAAAAATATTTACTCTTAGAAAAATTTTAGGAGAGACCCTGGTCTCCAAACACATTCAGTTGTTCAAGATACTTGGGTATTTTCCTAGGAGCTGGGGTGCTGGCTCTGGTACCCTGGCCAGATGCCAGTCTGTCTCAGAGGATTTCACTTAGGGATCTTTTCTTAGAATTTAAGCCTAGGAATCTGAAAGACAGCTGCAGACTTACACATGTTTTCCTTTTTTTTTCCTCTAGGAACTCTGTTTGCATTTTAGTTTAGTGACTGCATGGAAGTCACAGACAAGTAGGTTGGGGAGCGGATGGAATATGTAGTTTGGCCATCATGGGTTTTTCTGAAGATTTGTTTCACTCTCAGGAGGGAGATGCTGACTCACTTATTTTCTGAACCCTGGTGCATCTCTCACTTCTCATCAGGAGCTCTATCTGCAGTGGTAGACCTGATTCTCTTCTCTTGATGCTTGGCTAATTCCTACTTTCAAGTCCAGTTCCCATGTCACTTCCTCTTTCCTAGGAATAGTCCTTTGTCCTCAAATAGAGATTGGTTTAGTCGCTAAGTGGTGTCCGACTCTTGTGACCCCATGGACTATGGCCCTCCAGGTTCCTCTGTCCGTGGGATTCTCCAGGCAAGAATACTGGAGTGGGTTGCCATTTTATCTCATTTGATCCCTCGTGACTCAGATGGGCTTCCCCGATGTCTCAGCGGGTAAAGAATTTGCCTGCAATGCAGGAGACACAGGAGACGTGGGTTCGATAGCTGGGTCGGGAAGATCCCCTGAAGAAGGAAATGGCAACCTGCTCCAATATTCTTGCCTGGGAAACCCCATGGACAGAGGAACCTGGTGGGTTACAGTCCATAGGGTTGCAAAGAGTTAGACACGCCTGAGCGACTAACACACACACACACAAAACATTTCATTCATACCACTTTTCATCCCCTATTGCCATCACTCTGCATTAATCCCACTGTCTTTCACCAGTGTTATTACAGTAGCCTCCTAAGACGTCTTCCCACTTTTGCTCTTGCACCCCACCCCTGCCCCGCCCAGGTCTGTTTTTAATATAGCAGCCAGAGTAACCCTAGTAGACTACACTTCAGATCAAGTCATTCTTCTGCCCGGATTCTGCAGCAGCTTCCCAGCTCACTCAGAGTCAAAGCCAACAGCAGGGCAATGACCGATGGGACCCTCACCGGTTTGGCACCAGTTATTCTGTGGCCTCATCTCCCACCAGGCCTCCCTTATTTACTCCATTCCAGCCACAGCAGCCTTCTCGTTGTCCCGTGGCTTAACAGACACGCTCCTGCTGCATAAAATTTTCAGTGACTTTTCATTCTGCTAGAATGTTCATCCTCCAGATTCCTACATGGCTAGTGTTCCCACTTCCTTCCAGGCTTTTTTTTCAAAATCACCTTCTACTGAAGCCTTTCCTGGTGACCTCACTTAAAATCCCAATTCCTCTAACTCTTCATGATTTCTTCTCTGTTTTATTTTTCTTTTTAGAATCTGACACTAACAGGCTACATATTTTTAATTTTTGCTTAATGTCCATATTCTCCATTAGAATGCAAGTTCCATTAGAGAGCGAGTTTTTGTATGTTTGGGTTATTATTTTACCCTAGCACTTGGAAAAACAAATGCTATGAGTGTTCAACAAATAACTGTTGAGTAAGGGGATATTCTTACCCTCACATAGTGGTTGGCAAACTATGTCCTGTGGACCAAATTTATCTAAGCACCTGTTTTTGTAAATTAATTTTTATTAGAATGAAGTCACATGTATTTATTCACATGTTGTCCATCACTGCTTTCACATGGCAGAGTTGTGTAGTTATAATAGAAACTGTGTGGCCCACAAAACCTGAAATATTTACTATTTGGCCTTTTACAGAGAAAGTTTGCCAACTCCTTGAGTATGTGTTTACCACACAATGTTATAATTATGTAAGCTTCCCAGGTGGCACTAGTGGTAAAACCTGCCTGCCAATACAGGAGACTTAAGAGACTCAGGTTCAATCCCTTGGTCAGGAAGAACCCCTGGAGAAGGAAATGGCAACCCACTCCCATATTCTTGCCTGGAGAATCCCATGGACAGAAGAGCCCAGAAAATTATGGTCCATAGGATGGCAAAGAATGGGCGTGACTGAAGGGACTTGGCATGCACACATTCACACATTATCATTCTCCTTCGTTATTTGTCTCTTGTACAAAACTTTAGGCTATTTATTCACAGGTCTTGTAACATAGGAAATACTCAATTGATATTTTGTAAATGAGTTGGCATATATATGAATGCAAAATCAGTGACATGGGGGAAATGACAGTGTTGGGTAAGGCTTTGGGAAGGGTAGAGTATGCTACGTGGTATTGAAGGAAGACGGGTATTCAGAATCTATATTCTAGCCATCCTTCCTACTGGCTCCCTTACTGTAGTAGGATTGCCATATTCAGATGTAAGTGAAATAACTAAAGATACCCATGAAAGGTGAATGTGTTAGCTGAGGGAAAGGCTGTAAGCCATTTTTAAAACAGTTTTGCTTATTTATTTTATTTTTGGTTGCACGATGTCTTTGCTGCTGTTCATGGGCTTTTCCCTAGTTGCTGTGCACAGACTTCTCATTGCAGCGGCTTCTCTTGTTGCAGAGCACAGGCTCTAGGCATGTGGATTCAGTAGCTGTAGCACATGGGCTCAGTAGTTGCAGCTCACGGGCCCTAGAAGGTGTGGGCTTCAATAGTTCCGGCTCCCAGGCTCTAGAGCACAGGCTTAGTTGCCCTGCAGCATATGCAGTCTTCCTGGACCAGGCATTGAACCCATGTCTCCTGCACTGGCAGGCAGATTCTTTACAGCTGAGCCACCAGGAAAGACCCCTGGATAAGCCATTTTACTCATTGTCTCATTATTTGAGTGACTGAACTCCCAGATGACTCTGAAACTATGAAACATGGAGCAAAGTTTACAATCAGAGAAATAGTCAGTTACAGTAGCCAGGAAGTAAGATGCATCCTCATTAGCTGGGGAGACAGTGATTGAGAGAAAGAGCAGATTCTGCAAAGGGGTGCAGGGCCCTTCAATGAGACATGGCCTCTTTGAGGTGATGTCAGAGATTAGCCAAGTTCCTACCAAACAATTAGCTTTTGTGGTTGTAAAAAACAGAAATTCACTCAAGTTAACTTAAAAAAAAAAAAAAAAGAAAGGATTTACTGTACAATTGCAAATGGGCTGGAGCTACAAGGCTGCTAGGGACTAAGGCAGGTTTTGCGCTCTGTTTCTTTGCAAGGTTCTCTATAGCTTAGTGCATCTGCACCATTCACACCTTGTTCCTAGTTTGCTGGATTACTCAGAGTTCCTATTCTCTTATGGCTTTGTTTTAAAACTAGACTCAGCTTTCTGCAGCTCCTGCTTTATCTCATTGAGTTTTAAGATTCATATCCAATTGCTAATTGCCTCAGCCTCTTGCAGAACTGTGGCTCAAATTCTGCAGATAATCAACAGTGACTTGGCCTAACTCATCTCTACACATCAGTCTAGAAATCATAGGTTTCTGGCCAGCTTTGAATTTAAGCAACTGTGGCCAAAACACAGAATGACAGGGAGGGCTCCTCAAGGTTCCCAGGCAACATCTCTCAACTGGTGCCAACACTCTGGGTAGAGCAAGCTGGTTTTTCATCTTTATTTCTTGGAGACTCCTGACATGCATAATTTCTTAGACCTTGGTATTCCTAGTAATGTAATTCCCACAGAATTTTAACGCCAGTTTTATTCTTAGGATTTTGTGATTTTCAATTCAAATCTCAAATATGTCATAATACAGGTAAATTACCTTTTCATAGTTAAGATATACACACATAAATATATATATACATATATATGGTACTATGATAGCTTTATATTTATCTACCATGTATCTATCATCTACCTATTTTATCAATAAAACATTTGGCATAGTTTATTTTATGTAATGCTCATTATAGCTCTAAGAAGCAGATATTTTGATTATCTCCATTTTATGTAAGAGAGAACTGAGATTGAGACAGTTAACTGTTATCACACAGTAACAGTACAGTGACTGAACTCTGACTCCAGAGCCTGTGTTACTACCATTCTACGCTGAGTGTCAGCTATAATAAGTCTTACAAGCCTGGCAAAGTACTTAGCTCATAGTGAGTGCATAATAAATATTAGCTTGCTTTAATTATAGAATGATTGTTCCAGAGGATGTGTATCTCAAGGGATGAGGGAGAGAAAATGGAAATAACTGTGTGTTTAATACTTAAGAAGGATGTTATGTAAAAACGTGGATTCTTAAAACGTGAATAGTGAAAAGCAGGAGAAAGAGCTTATTAAGCAAGGACAAAGATATGACCCAAATACAAATACTCATATGCAAACATATTCAGGCCACTATGAGTACAATAATTTGAAAGGAAAGGAAATTTTCTAGAGAAAAATAAGAAAGAGAGAATATTGGAAAAGTGATATTAGGAAGGCCTTAGATGTTGGGCTAAGGGATTTGAACAGTAAGCAACTGGTAGCCTCGAGCAGTGTATAGAGATGTCTACTGATTGTTTGATCAATCAATAAACAGACAATTTTAAAATATGTATCTGTTTTAATATCTACCATCTCTCTTAAATTTTACATCTTTCTTCTAGAATCATTTTGCTTATCTCTGAAAGACCTTTTTTAAAGAATTTCCTTTGTTAAATGTTTGTCATATGCTTTCTTAATTTTAATTTCTACAAAAATGTTTTTATATTTTGTCAAACATTTTTGGGGCTTCCCTGGGGGCTCAGTTGGTGAAGAATCTGCCTGCAATGCAGGAGACCACTTGCAATAAGGAGACCTGGGTTCAATTCCTGGATCAGGAAGATCCCTGGAGAAAGAAATAGTGACCCACTCCAGTATTCTTGCCTGGGAAATCCCGTTGACAGAGGAGCCTGGTGGGCTATAGTCCATGGGGTCACAAGAGTTGGACATGACTTAGCCACAAAACCACCGGCACCACCAAACTTTCTTTGGGGAAGTGTGTTTAATTTTTATTAGAATATAGTTGATTTACAATGTTGTGTTAGTTTCAAGTGTACAGCAAAGTGAATCAGTTTTACGTTTACATATATCCACTCTTTTTGGATTGTTTTCTCATATAGGTCCTTACAGAGTGCTTATAGAGTTTCCCTGTATTATTAGTTATATACACATATTAGTTACCTTATTAGTTATCTATTTTTTATATAATAGTGTATATATGTCAATCCCAATCTCTCAATTTATCTCTACCTGCGTTCCCTGCCTGGTAACCAAACTTCTTAAAAAATAGCTTTTCTAGGCAAACTATTTTAGATTGGCTATTTGTTTCTCTTTTCAAGACATTATACTACAGTCTCTTGGTTTTCATTAATACTACAGAAAGGTTAGCTATCTAATTGTCTTTCATTTGTATTGATATTTACTCTGTCATTTCTCTTAAATATTTCTATTTTTTCTAATTTTTGTATTATCTCCTGCTGAATTTCCTATGAAATACGTATTATTCTTCCCACTCTGTCTTTCATGTCTCTTAATAGTGCTTCAACTTTTTAATCTCTGCCTCTCTGTGTTGCACTTTGAGTAACAGTTTTTGGATTTATTGCCCAGTTGATTCTTTTTCAGGTTAGGCTAACTTGCTTTTAGAACCTACCAATAAATTTTTAATTATTATTATTATACTTTTCATCTCCATAAGTTCTATTTAGCTCTTTATTATAAATGCCTAGTCATTTAAACAATCGATTTATGCTACTTTGGATATGCTTTTTTTTTTTTTTTTTTGGATATGCTTTTATGCTTTTTTAGTTTTAAAAACAATTTAAGGTGATGGGTACATGAATTTGCATATGTGACAAAATTTCACAGAACTAAACCCATACAAATTACTATGAGTAAAATGGGAAATCTGAACAAAATTGGTGTATTGTATCAATTGTCAGTATCCTAGTTGTGATACTGTATTATATTTTTGCAAGAAGTTGTTATTGAGAGAAGCCACATAAAGGATATTCACTATTACTCTGTAATAGCTCTTATATGTGAATCAACAGTTATCTCAAAATAAAAGTTTAATTGAGGGAGGTTCAAAAAGGAGGGGATATATGTATATACCTATGGCTGATTCATGCTGAGGTTTGACAAAAAACAACAAAATTCTGTAAAGCAATTATCCTTCAAAAAAATTAATTAAAAAAAAATAAAAAACTGGAATAAAAAGAACATATTAAGTTAGATAACAAATAATAACCCCTGTATAGCACAGGGAACTCCGCTGTAATGACCTGTTACAGTATTACAGTGAAAAGTATCTAAAAAAGAGTAGATGTATGTATATGTATGAGTGATTCACTTGGCTGGATAGCAGAAACTAACACAACTTTGTAACTCAGCTGTACTCCAAAAAAATTGATTTATAAAAATATAAGCATACTTCTTTTATGTCATCTAGTCTGATTCTGTTGTTATTTCTTCTGGTTATTGCTCACGGTGCCTTGCTCCCTCATATGTAGTTGGATTGTAAGCCCATGTTCCTTGCAATTTGACTATCGAGTGTCTTTCAGGCCTAGATTGAAGATATGCTTTGCTTAAGCCAGTTGACTGGGGCACTATGAGCATGAAACCACTTTATGTCTATAACTGGCATAAGGTTTTTTAGACAACAGGGTATTATGAACTTGGAGGGCAAACTTGTGAAGGATGACTTGTGGCTATTTCCCAGAGGAGATATTCACCTTACTTATTGGGCTGAGATTGGGAGATGTAAGTTTCCTTGCTGTCCTCCTTGATGAAACGAGTTTTAAATTTTTTCTTTTGGTGATTTGTTTTACTGGTGGTATAGTCCTCCAGAGTCCTGGCTTTGTGTGGAGCTCTTCCATAAAACTGCTTATCTTTGCTAAGTTCCATAATTTTTTTCCTATCTAAGATGCTCACAATGGCCATCAAACTGAAGGTCAAGTGCGCCAGGAATGAGAAGAGCCTTCAGGGTAGCCAGTTGATTCAGAGAATGTTTACTTTTCTGGATTCTTATTTTTCCTTTGTTTGTGGGCTCTAGAGGTACCCTTTAACTTCATCTTTGTAACTATTTAATATTTATATATTAAAATAAGTATTTAAATTTGTTTTCATATTTTATCAAGAAGTTATAGTTATTTTGACTGGAGGGGATGATCAGGGCTTCTAAACTCTTTCTACCAGAAACAGAAATAACTTTCCAGAAAACCAATTTGGAGACAGCATGCAGAATCAGTATTACGAACCAGGGAAATTGGAGGTAGGAAGATTATAAACTCTTCCAGTAGTCTAAGCAGGAAAAGGTAACAGACTGAAAATGATTAGGGAAATTATTGTGGCATGGTAAAAAGAACTAGGAAAATAAAAATAAGAAAAACTGGATTCTAGTCCTAGCTCCATCCTATTCACATAATTTAACCATATGTTCATTCATATTCATTGATATTCAACAAATGTTATTTGAGCATGTAATCTAGGCCAGGCACTCTTTTAGACACTGCAGCTGGTAAAGAAAAAAATTCCCTCCCTCGTGGAGCTTATAGTTTAGCATGAGAAGACATGCAATCAACAAATAGCAAGTTGAATACATGCTATGCCAGATGGTGATAAGTGCTGTGGAAAGAAATTCAGAAGAATGAGGGAGACAAGGAGTAATGCTTGTTGTGTAAGGTGTCCAGGGAATGTCTTACTGAAAAGATGGCCTTTGAGCAGTTATCTGAAGGAAGGATAGGAGCGAGCCACACGGAAACCACCAGAGGAGCAGCATAAGCTGGAGGAGAATGAGCTAAACACAGATTAGTTGGACAGGAAAGGCCACACAGCCTGTTAGGCCATGGTGTGGATTTTAGGTTTGATGAGCTGGGAAGCTTCAGTAGGCTAGTAGAGTGACTTAATCAGTGAAATGATGCAAAGAAGAAGCAAAGAAGCACTACTTGCTCTGACTACCTCAAATGAATATTGTGATTTTCCAATGAGGTGATACTTGTCAAAGATGCTTTTTCAGTTGAAAATACTTTATAACTGAAAGTGTTTGGTGAGACATGGCATGGGGTTCAGCAGTAAATTCGAAGAAATGGTGGACATCCTCAAGGAGATGTTGAGCATGTGATTGAAAAAGAGATGTGAAGGAGGTATTCATCTGTGTGGCATTTACAGGGGCAAGATCGTGCCTTATATAGTAAGGAGTCATCATGAAATGTAAACCATGAGATGTCATTGACCCACAGAGAATGTGTATCTCCCCTCCTAAGCCTCTTTCATATGTGGATATAAAAAGGCAAAGCTAAGTACAATGAGCATTTCCTCACTAATAAGTTCTCAAAAAGATTTATTGTTCAGGAAGGCCTACGTCTATCATCTGTGTTCAGTATCCAGTAGGGACTCATAATTGCCTGCTGGATGAACGCTGCAAAGTTGAGGGGATGGTCATCGCTCTGAAGACCATGACAGAGTTAGGGATTCAAACTTATTGCAGGTAAGAGTTAAAGGATTGAATGGTGGTCTTTACACAACACCGTGAAAATTTACAGGGGTGAACGTAGACTGTAGGATATAAAAGCTATGTAAACCAAGCTGATGGATACCTATGCTTATAGTAATCAATGTGAACATAATTGTAAGCATATGCTTTGTCTGAATCAAAAGTATGCCAACAGTTTGGAGTTCTCTTAAAAAGGGGTTAGATGTTCAGATGACTGGAAGAGATGCTCTGAGTCCTGATCAGGCTCTATCTGGAGCCTAGGCTCAGTTCTGGGCAGCAGGTTTTATGAGGAACACCAGCAACCTGGAGGACATCCAAAGTTTGGGGAAGAGAATAGTGATGAGCAAGATGGTAAAATGGCCCTGTTTCCCTTCAGATGTGGATTTTTAACTTCTCCCTACTTGAATAAGGAATGAACCTAAATAGTCGTTTGTTTGTTTATTTTTAAGAAGTCACAATGGCCTCTTTTATATCTTACTCATTCTATTCATTCATCTACTCATTCATTAATTCATTGTTTCTAACAAATGTTTATTAGGTGGCTACTGTGTTTTAGTGGAGAAGGAAATGGCAAACTTACTCCAGTATTCTTGATGAGAAAACTCCATGGACAGAGGAGCCTGGCAGGCTACAGTCCACGGGGTTGCAAACAGTCAGACGCAACTTAGCGACTGAAAACAACAGCTATGTTTTAGACACAGTAGCTTGCTCTAGGGATATGATTCTTGTCTGCAAACGAGTTCAGGTGGGAGAAGCAGACATATGAATATAACTGTAATACTGAGTAGAATATAGCTAAGTGCTATTGCTAGTCATCTTTGGTCCCCCTAAAGCCAAACTCCTGCATCAGCTAACTGACTTGTCTTTCTATTTTCAGTCTTTTTCCATCCTAACCTAAAAATTAACTCAATTAACTCTTGCATCAGAGTAATCATTCTAAAATCATTTATGTGGAAGCACTCAATTAGGTAATAGAGATCAGAAGGGGGAGTATGCTAAGCAGAGGCTCAAGGTAAACAGAGAATTGGCAACTATCATATAGCATAAGGGGCTTTCCTGGCAGTTCAGTGGGAAAGAATCTTTCTGCAATGTAGGAGACACAGAAGATACAGGTTCTATCCCTGGATCAGGAAGATCCCCTGGAGGAGGGCATGGCAACCGACTCCAATATTCTTGCCAGGAAAATCCCATGGACAGAGGAGCCTGGTGGGCTACAGTCCACAGGAGCACAACGAGTCAGACATGACTGAGCTTGCATGCACATGTATAAGAAGATTTAGGGTAACAGCTGTAATAATAGTTGCCATTTATTCAATGACCTAACCATTAATTATAAAAATGGGACATAATCATCATCAATTGGCATTCACGGTATAATACTGGGAGAACAGTTTTTCAGACTGACTCCATGTGGAGCATAATACTTTTCAGTTAAATACATTTTGTAATTACTTCTAAATCTAACTCTTTTGTTCAATAGTTTGGTCTACTTCTTTTCCATAGATTTTAATATAATAGAAAAAACTCATCATCCCTAATTGTCATTCTGGGACCTTTTTGCATTATCATGGATCCTTTATCAGCAAACAGATACAGTCACATTTTTCCTTCCCTTGTAGCCTAGTCCATTACATGTAGTTTTGGAAAGGGCACATAGTGAAAATGGCCTTTAGAGTCATGGTCTGTCCTGCATTTAGAGTTCTTAGGGAATTATCACAGCATCTTTATGCAATTAATTTGAGTGGATCAAGTATTTTATTTTAAATTTAATTATTTTATTTTATTTTTAATTTAATAATTTTAATTATTTTCCCAACCGCACCTAACTACTCAAGCTGCTAGGTAGCAGATGAAGGTGAATCTGCCTCAGTGTCTTCATTTCTTTCCAAGGTCTACTTCACCTCATAGTCTCAAAACTATCTGGGGGTGGAGAAGGAAAGATTTGAAACCACAGATTCCTTATTGGATTCCCTTTATCTATGTGGCCATGTGCTTATCTGGTCTAATAGTTTCATATAATATAATCATTGGTAGAATAGATGATGACAGGGAAAGAGAAAAATAAGGAGATTGAGAAAAAGAAGACATGAAGTAAAGTTCAGAATAAGAATAAAGCACAGAACTGCCCGTGACTTTGGGTAATATGACTCCCAGGAAATTAGAATGGACTGAGTCTATGGCGTCCATGGCTGGAAGCCCTGGCAGGCGGCTGGCTTGGTGACCAGGCAGCTCTTCTCTTTGCAGCTGGCATGGAGAACAGCATGCAAATCCCAATTTAAAAGAACAAAGAGCAGTGTGCCCATGCACCACTGCAGTTGCCACAGCAGAGGTTGGGAAATAAGGAAAAATTCCAATGATAAGTGGGCCGAGAAAGCCATATCATATTTCCAGAGCAGGCGGTATTCTTCCACCTTGAAGAATGAGTAAATCATTAACCCAAGCCAAGGTGGGGTGCAGGGAGAAAGGGCAAGAGAGATAAAGAAGGTTGGATGGTGAAGGGAAAGAGGGGGATGAGTGGAGGAAGGAAAGAACCAGAATATAGAAACCATTTTTGTTTTTCCTTTAATTGTGAACTTGCATCCTAATTTTTAAAAATAATGTTATACTTCATTTATAGTTATCACAAAACATTGGCTGTATCCCTTGTGCTACTCAGTATGTCCTTGTGACTTGCTTCTTAATTTACCAGGATTTAATACGAGCTAAATGGAGATCAGTTAGTCCCTTCATTGCCACATGAAGGGTAAACCATAGCCATTTCCCTAGAGATATGGAAGCTCCATTAACTGGGCCACATGCTATACTGTAGCAGGATCTGGTATTAGGTTAGGCTCACCTGAAGTTTGCTGAATAACCTTTGTTCTTACATGTGGATACTTGAAAGGTTGGTCAGAAACAAATATTTTGAGTTTATCTTTCCTTCTTAATTCACTCCCTGCCAAATGTATGTAAGGGCCTCCTCCAGCATCTAGAACCCTTACATTATGTCTAAGCAGAGTTTTAAGGCAATAATTAGTCCTACTTCTGAGTAAACTGTGGTGTGTGGAGAAGCCTCCTAGTCAAAGTAAATTCCATAGGAGATTGAACAGGCTCTCTTTCTTAGAGAATCAGGACATCTTATTGGTTATAATGATCTGTCTGAAAATCTGACAAGTGCTAAAGACCTAAAAAATACTCTTATAATTCTTCCTTTTATAGAATGTTAAGACCTATAAGTAATGGCTTTGGAGCTGTGAAAACAATAGTTGGATCACAAGCTAGAATTTAAGAAACATAATTAAGTTGTGTCATGAGAAACAATCCCTAGCATATTTCTAGTCCCAGTAAGTACTGATTTTTGTAGTCTCTTAGCTCTAGCTCCTCCATTTGGAAATTTGAGATATTTTAATATTAAGTTAAACATTGAACTCATGGCCACTATAGAATCAAGCTGATGACCTCTGTTCATGGATCATATTTATTCTGAGAACTCTCTTGTCCAAGCTAACTTTTCCAAATGGGCCACCTGGATCATCAGATGTCATCAGATCCATGCCCTATCTTCAGAAATGGGCCAATATTTACTACTAGCCATACGAAAATACCTAGACAAGGAGATGTTGTCATATTTCTATCAACCACTCAAATGCACCAGCAAATAAAAAAGGAATTCTTCCCATGGCAAAATGTTGCTTTTGATTTGTTATTGCTGTTCAGTCACCAAGTCATGGCCAACTTTTTGTGACCCCACAGGTATAGCACTCCAGGCTTCCCTGTCCTTCACTATCTCCCAGAGTTTGCTCAAATTCATGTCCCTTGAGTCAGTGATTCTATCTAACTATCTCATCCTCGGCTTCATTCTTTTCCTGTTGCCTTCAACCTTTCCCAGCATCAAGGTCTTTTCCAATGAGTTGACTCTTTGCATTAGGTGGCCAAAGTATTGAAGGTTCAGCCTCAGTATCCGTCTTTCCAATGAATATTCAGGGTTGATTTCCTTTAAGATTGACTGGTTTGATCTCCTTGCAGTCCAAGAGACTCCCTAGAGTCTTATTCAGCACCATAATTTGAAAGCATCAATTCTTCAGCACTCCGCCTTCTTTATGGTCCAACTCTCACATTCATACATGACTACTGGAAAACCCATAGCTAATATCTCAGTTAACAAACTTTGGTTAGTATAATCTTCTATAGTGTTGTAAAAAACATAATGAGAAAGATTGAATAATGAGGCCAAGAAAGTTTCCTGTGAGACTTCATTGGTTTATTCATTTACATAAACAACTTATATGGGGCATACATGATGTTCAAAGTACTATTTCTCTGTGAAGTTTACTATAAGGGGTAGCTTTAACTATTAGAACTCTTATGATCTATTTATTAATTCAACAAATGTTTCTTTGTGTCTAGTATGTGTGAGTCAGTAGGGATTAAAGATTAAATGAAATTTTGTTTGCTACATGTCTATTTTAGTACCCTTGTATAGTGAAACACAGCAGCCTTCAGAGTTCATGGTCTAGACTGGGAAGTGGATTGTGGAAGCATAAATAATAACTAAAATAATTGCTCTATGTTACATAATTTGTCAACTATAAGCTACTAATTACTGTAGGAGTGTTAGGGAAAGGAGAGAAGCCTCTTCCAAATTGGATGATCAATCAGATGACTATATAATTTCTCATACATATTGGGACACCATTGAAAAAGAAAGGAGGTATGGTTAATAATAATGGTAGGATAAGAGGAACAAATTTTTCTGTAAGTCTAGGTGTCAGAAACTTTTTTCTATAAAGGACAGATAATAAGCAGTTTAGACTACAGTCTCTGGCTCAACGACTCCACACTGTTGTAGCATAGACACAGTCCTAGACTATATGAATGTATGGTTGTATGCCAGTCAAGCTTTATTTACAAAAAGAGGCACTGGCCTGTCTTGTGCAAGGAGATTTTGTCATCCAACATCCATTGCTGAATAACATGTTGGTAGCTTGAAATGATAAGCCTTTGTGGTCTCACAGTTTCTGAGGATCGGGAGTCAGGAATGGCTTAGCTAGGTATTTCCGGTGCTTGGTCTCTCTGGAGGCTGTGGTCACGGTATCACACTGGGTCGTAATCACTGATGCTTAACTGAGTCAGTTTCTAAGCTCACTCATGTGGCTGTTATGAAGAGATGTTTGTTCTTCATCGTGTGGTGCTCTCAGTAAGGCTGCTCCACTACCTGGCTTTCATCAGAGCTGGTGAGTAAAAACAACAACAATAAAAACAAAACAAACAAACAAAAAGCCAAGATGGGATCTGCAGTCTTTTTATAGCCTAATCTTGGAAGCACACCCTGTTCCTTCTGTCTTTATCCTGTTCTTTAGAAGTGAGTCATGAAGCCCAGTGCACACTCAAGCAGAGGGGGTCATACAAGGTTGTGAATACCAGGAGACAAAAATCATTGATTCATGATGTCTATCGCACTCCATTATGGTGATTCTCATTAGACAATTTTTTAGAACTTTATGAGTAATGGATTAATCATTAAGACTATTTGAGTTTAGCTCTATCTCATGTTCTGGTGACCTCAAGTAATGAGAATTAGTGTGAATATATAACTGTTGTTCCAGAAGTGGTACAGAAAACAGTACTAGAAGTGACTCCAGAAATTCTGTTTCATGCTCTGTGTTCTCCTCCTCCCCGTACCTTCACCTTCCCCAAGCAGAGAAGATCTGATTGGGCCAATGAGTCACAACCCATTATAGAACATTGTTATTCGGTAGCTCTCAATTCACATATTAATTCCTGATCTAATCTGTTATGGCTGATAAAATAAAGCCTATTCAGTCTAAGCAGATGACTTTGCAATGCATTAAAAAATGGTGCACTTTCTCAGAAAAGAGCGCTAAAACTAGCATACATTTAAGACTTCACTGCCTTTCCCAGAAGGGGGCTATGTATATACAGCAATGTGTATAGAAGGCCAGTTCACTCAGTGAAAATGCTTTCTGACAGTCAATGCAAAGTCACATGCTAGACATATGTTCTGGAAGATGTTTATTGACCTGTTTCTGTTAATACATCTTTTGGTAAAGAAGTGGCTCTTGCGAACTTATTTACCCAATTAATTCTCAAGATGACAGGTTACTGCCTGACACAGTCAATTTCTTTAGACAATGGAAGAAAAGGGGCAACATTGCAAGGGAGACTTGATTTATAGAAATTTGTTCTAGAAGCAAATATGCTCAGAAGGGATTGCATACCAAGAGTAAAAAAAAGTTCAATTTGCATTATGTGCACTGTCTCAAGATAGTCATTACTTAATATCTCTTTTCCCATAGTATAATAAAAGTATAATAATATCCCTATGCATGCTAATTAAAGGCACACTCTGCCTTTAATTATGGAGATATAAACAAAGAGGCAAAGATTCCACATGGGCAATTGAGAGAGAGGAAGTGGGGTGGGGCAATGAAGTGGCTCCTAAGTGAGAGAAGACAATAGCAACAGAAAACCCCAGGCCAAAAGGATTGTTGAAAGACAGAAAAAGGCACAACCCTTTTTTAAAAAGTATATATATTTATAAGAGGGGAAATATGTTGCTTCATGAGTATGGTAATAATTCAATCTATTCTTTGGAGGTTGAGGACATCTGGTAAGTCATTCATCTGAAAGCTGCTTGGGGTCTTCTGGGATGTACCCAGATTGTCTTGTTTTTTAAACTCAACAAGCATTCATTTCAATGGAAAAGTACAAGCCTAATACTAGGAAGATATAATGGGTTCACCTAAAACACAAATGCCTTGGCTGCAATCATGGACAAAGCAGGGGACCTCCTACTTTGGTGGTCAAAGCTCCTCTTCTTATGGTCATCACCCTGGGTCCCTGACACAATGTCTGGAATGACCAATACCCTTAGTTTTTATTCACGTTTCCCAGTCAGACTTCACTTTTCTAAGTAATTTAGCACATGAAATCTTAATGTTAAAGAAAATGTAAAAGAGAAAAAAGTTACTTTTGACAAAGCCAACTTCTCAGGAGTAAAGATTAAAATTCCACTCAAAACACCAGGAAAGACAAGTTGATGGCAGTGGTTTTTCTCTGGCATAAACGACTCCCATGAGGCACTTGCTCTGTCAGTAAGGGCTCAATGTTGGGATCAATGGCCTGTCTGTTGTAGTAACTGCATCTAGTGGACATAAGACCTCTTCATGCCAGGAAACATTGCTCTCTCTTCCTTTTCCTCCTTCTCTTTTAAAAAAAATAGTAGTTATGAACAATTTCAACAAGTTACAAAGTATCTTGGACAAGAGCTATTATTCAAGCCCACTGCCATTTGACAACACTCTGGTGAGGTCCTCACTAATCACTTATATTTAAACTTAAAAATATTCCATAACTTTCTTTTAGTACCTCCGGGGATGTAGAGTTAGGGTCTATAAGGCATGCAGGAGGAAGCTCCATGGGGCTCTCAGCCCGGAAGACTCAGCATTAAGTTTTGACCCAGCATGGCTGCTCAGAGAGCCCAGGAAGGATCAGGTGGTACTTCCAGGATGCAGGGTTGGTTTCAGGTTTGGTCTATACTCTGAGTTCCTTGAAGGAAGAGAAGTGTGCCTATTTATGTTTGTACTGCCGCGGTTGAAAGAAATGACTATTAAGCTTTGATTTTGTATAGGCACTACATGTATGCTAAGTCGCTTTAGTCGTTTCCGACTCTGCAATCCCATGGACAGTAGCCAGCCACACTCCTCTGTCCATGGGATTCTCCAGGCCAGAATACTGAAGAGGGTTGCCGTTTCCTTCTCCAGGGGATCTTCCTGACCTAGGAATCAAACCCAAGTCTCTTATGTCTCCTACATTGGCAGGCGGATTCTTTACCACTAGGCCACCTGGGAAGCCCCAGGCACTGAGCTGTTTTATATTTATTGCATCATTTAATTATCATTCTGAGAGATGAATACTATCCTCATTTTAGAGATGAAATGATCAATCTCTCACAGTTTGCTTTATATAATCTTGAATAGAGAATATGATCGGTTCTTAATAATATTGTGCTAAATAAATTTGCTAAAGGTATAAATACACAAACTATGATATAAGGAGATCAAGAACATCCTCTGAAGATCTAATGAGCCCTACAATAACAACTATAGACCAAGGACTATCCTTGGAGGCTATTTATCCATGAGTTTTCCTTTTGTTTGCTATCAGGCTGTCAAAGTACTTTACTAGCAAACTTGATCATAGTAAACTGTAAGACTGCTCGGCTTCTTCTGAGGTGGGATTTTGAGTTGGAGCACACTTGAGATACAGAGAGTTGGTAAACCATGAAGGCAGTCTCTGATATAAAGGAATGTCCAAAATCATCTGCTCTCATCCACTCCAGTTATGCCCACCTAAGACCATGAGGAATAAAAGTGGGGTAAAACAATAAGGAAAGTCATTGACCAGATAAATAGCTTGAGATATTTAGTTTCTTTTATTCTTATTAGAACCGTTTTGCATCGGTCTCAAGAACTTCCATTTTGATTCCCACTTTCAGGCCTAATAAGTTTTCCCTTTCTCATTCTGTTCTGAACAAAGTCCTCTTGGCTGGTTGAGTCACTGTGTCTCTAATTCAGAGAGGTGAACAGGTCTGTGTGTGTCTCTGATGATTCACTATTGGCGTGTGAATCACTGGGCAGTGAAGAGATCCTGGCAGCCTGAAATGAATAGTGTAAACTCCAGCAGTGCCAGCAAGAGTTAGAGCCAGTCTTCATTTTCGTTGGGTCCAGAAAACAGCCAGTCCTCATTTCACCTGGACTGTCCTTGTTGAAGACCTCCCTTCCCGAGCAACTACCTTTTCTACGTGGATCAGGAGAGAGAGCTGTGCTGACATTCAAAAGAATAAAATTAAGTGTATGGAACTCTGGGGAGATTTCCCAAAGGCTCAGGGTTTTATTTGCTTCAGTTTAAATGTATTCACTAACAGTTGGCTGAACACCTCTTGTTCTCCTTCTATCACCTTAAATAAGTTCATTAAAATCGCTGTGCCTCTGAGCAGGTGCTGTACCTACAGCTTCTTCTACTGTCTCCTGCCCAAGAAAATGGTGTGGATGTTTGAGGTTATATTAAAAAAGCTCAGAGTTCCTTGAATGCCAAGCCTTATAAATTATGAGTGTGAGTAAGCCCACACTAATCTCCAAGTAACAGAATGCATTACTTTGGTTCAGGTCAGGTCACTTCATCGTTTGTGATAGGGATGTATTAAATGCATGCCAAATAGGGCACATTTTTTATTAGCGAGGCGCTACAGAGCTTTCTTCATTTTCTTATCTATTGCTCTCTTCTCATATCTCATCATTCCTTGAATGCACAAAACTTCTCATCATTTTCCAAACGTGTCAGACTTCTACCCATATTTATGTCTTTGAAGAAGTTGTTCCTTTTTGCTGGAATACTCCTTTGCTCCTTCATCTGGTACACTTCTTCTTGTGACTCAGCTCAGTTGTTTCCTCCAATCCTATTCCCTTTTTCTGAGCTTTTATATCACTCTGTAGGCACTTCTATTGTTTTATTTATTACATTGGCATCATAATTTCAAGGGGTTGGGAGCAACGCCTACTGAGACTGCTCAGGGAAAAGGCAGAGAGAATGAGAACTTGGCAAGTCTAGGACTGGGAGACTTAACTGGGTTGCATGACGGACCCCCATAAGGGTCAGAAGGAAGGCAGAAGGGTGCTTGGTGGATATGAGTGTGTGGATATCAACAACAGGCAGCCCAGTCGTGAAGAACACTGCAGCCAAGGATGCTGAGCCTTTCAGGATATACACAAGGGAGGTGTTTGGAGGCCACATGCTCTTAGATCACTCAGATCAATGGTCAGTGGCAACCCAGCCTATTGGAGGAGTTCAAAGACTGTGCTAGGAGGAGAAACTAGATAGTGGACCTGATCGATGTCACAGGGGTAAGAAGCCTAAGACTCACTCTGCCCTGATGGATACTGAGTCTGACAACATGATCAGTTCCCACACTTCACCAAGAAATGGTTCCTGAGACTGCTGGTGGAACTGTTTTCCAGGTAGTTGGCTTGGAAATTAGAGAATGAGACAGCAGAAGAGCATGAAAACCTCCAACTAGGAAGAGTGGGAGGGTCAGGGGGTGATTATCACTTTGAAAAATTGGAAAGGTGCTAGTCTTTAGCAGTAGATCGTATGCTCTTGAGAATAGAGTTCACATCTTATTTCTTTTTTATCTCTACTGCCTAACACTGTGCCTGGCATGTACCAGGTTCTCAGTAGGTGTTGATTAAAGTAGTGAATTAATGGATAAATGAACAGTCCTCAGCTCCTATAAAATGTACACACATGCACACAATCTATTAGCAGTTGTATGAGAATACTAAACCAATACATAGAATTGTTTGAGTATGAGTGCTCTTTCCATGTTCTAAACCCACTGTTTCCCCAAACTAAAAAGTTCAAGAAGTCAAATTCACTTTAAAACAATGTTGGTGCCTATTTGTTCTTTTTTATAAAAATGTTAAAGAAGAGTTTGTAAGACATATGTACGTGATTTTTAAAATAACTACAAAGTTAGCATCCACCACTCAAGTTGAGACATAGATCACCAATGCCTTAGAAAAGTTCTGTTTACCCTTCTGTCTCTAACTTCAGCCCTCCATTCCCTGATATCCTAATGTTTGTGATAATAATTTATTTACTTTTAGTTAGGGGCTTCCCAGGTGGTGCTAGTGATAAAGAACCTGCCTGCCTATGCAGGAGATGTAGGAGACACGGGATCGATCACTGGGTCAGGAAGATGCCCTGGAGGAGGGCATGGCAATCCACTCTAGTATTCTTGCCTGGAGAATCCCATGGCCAGAGAAGCCTGGTGGGCTACAGTCCATAGGGTTACAAAGAGTCAGACATGACTGAAATTACTTAGCACGCACACATAGTATCACATTCATATATTCCTAAAATATTTATTTAATTTGCCTGGTTTTGAATTTTATTTAAATAGAAGCTTCCTGCATACATTTGTGTCTGGCTTCTTCTGCTAAACCTTATTACTATATTCATTAATCCGTGTTAATTTGTGTTGAGATTTTATTTTTAACCTTTTTGTTGCTGAGATGACTGGAGAATATGCCTGCCTTCTACCCTTTGGGTAAATGTCTGAATGAGCTATAATGTGCACCCATGACCCTCTTTCAGGAAAGGCAAACTGAAAAATATTGAGGGTAGTTTGTTTTCTTTTCTTTCCTAAATGATTTACCATAGCAGCCATTTAAAATTTAAAATATTATTGGATTAAAATTAAAACTTAGTGTTTTGGAAATTTCTATCAATACAGTTATACCTGAATTAATTTCACATGGAGAACAAAAGTAAATGCATTTGAGGGTTGGAGAAAAGAAGAGTGTACAATTATAATAAGGATTAGGGAGGATGCTGGAAGCTTTATGTCCAGACAATAGAAGGTGACGAGAAATCTCACTACATTTCTGGGCCAGGTGTATGTCTTATTCTTCCTCAGAGAATAAAATGCTGTTTTTTGTTTTTTTTCAGTGAAGTTAGATATATGGGTGGCCTCAGATCACACATTTTTTCCTCTTTTGTCTGAAGAGCTTCCTGTATTTCTTCCTATTTCTTTAATGATTCGAGCCAATACATCCAGACCCATACTACTGGGAACCAAGAGAAAAAAAAATTGGCACTGCTTTCTGAAGGATTTAGATACAAGGAAGTTGAATTTTCCTGTTAATTCTTCAGCTAACTTCAGCTATGGATTTGCTATGACTTTGTCTATATGTGTTCTCGGTTTGGCATCAAACCCGATTTGTACCAAATACCCAGTTGTTCTGATTACAATTATTTGGATTAAGTCAGCAATTTGTTTTCCATAAATTGCACTGAAAAAATGCAAGTGCTAGATAAGAAGAGAGGTGGATAGGACAGCAAAGATCTTTAAGTCTAATCCTTTGAGAGAAGCTTAGTGGACTGCCCAAAGGACAGGGACTAGATGCTGGTCCAGAGTTCTTTCTCCAACCTCCAGTTCTGATTTAATTTGGTTAGGGTGTGTAAACGGAATTTTATTTTGATGTTATTCTTTTCAACAGAATCTAGACACAGATGACATTTTCATTACTGTAAATAGCCAGTTTCATCCTTCCTTGTAGGGAAATATTATGAGGAAGATACTCTTGGAAGCTAGAGCGTGTCATTTTGAAATTTAATTTGTCTGGGGGAGAACTCCTAGAGACGGTGAAGAGGGATTAAAATCTAGGGCACAATAGGAGGACTAGCTTTAGGCCAGAGCCTGACTGATTCACTCACCTAACAGTAGGAATAGGAGACATCGTGTCCAATGGACAGGTAGGTTAATGGCAGGAGCTAGTCTGAATGGTCTTCTCCATTCTGCATCCCCATGAAGGAAGCATTAAGGTAATCAACTGAGAGTGAAGATTTGAAGAGGAAGGTATTGAAGGTTTGAAGGGAGAAAATAAGTTGTGAAATAATTACTAGGTGAACAGGACAGTGAATGAACCAGGAAAATGTGTTAGGATCTGGACAGCATAAGAGCCCAGGTGAGGTTAAAGGCCATGCATTTAAATTGAAACCAGAAGCATATTCGTGTGTTTTTCTTTGATGATCTTAAGCTACATGGATGCAAACAGCACCTGCAACAAGATTGATTTCACTAGATTTGGTGTTTTGCTGAGGAAGTGCAGTGAAATAAGAGAAAGTCAAGGCAGAGGCGTTGAGAAGGTAAGCAAGGGAGCAGTCTAATGATGAAAAATGGTGATGTCTGTGTCTCAGAAGTCTTTGTTTCCTATGGTAACATTTGCCAAATTCAGAAATATCTTCAGACTGGGACATAGTGGGCACTTGGTACGTATTTGCTGAAGTATGACTTTCAATTAATGAAGTCATTATTAATCATAAGTTTGTACTACCATGCTAAGCGCTCTGGGGACTATATAGAGAAATATGCCATGATTTCCACTGTAAAGGGATTTATACCCTAGTCAAAAAACAGAACATAATGTACAAAATGTAATAAAATATGGAACAAAACCTTTTATAAGTATTTATCTGTTTTATAATGTTATTACTTGATCACTACTGGATATTTTTTGAATAAATGCTATCTCTTGAATGAATTCAAGCACAGATTGATCTCTAATTGATAAATGCAAGGGACATAGAAGAAGATACAATGAGTCTGTGTAGGCTGATTTTTCAAATTTCTTTTAAAAACATAATCTTGTATTTGCTTTTCATTTAGTGTATCATATGGAATTGAAACTCTCAGTGTTGAACAAGGATTTTCAGGCTCCTATTTTTAAATAACTTGCATGCAGATAAAATTCAATTTTTCTTTCTGGTTCTGCTCTTCACAAGATGTATTACATTTGACATATCTTTTATGTTAAAAGCTGAATATGGAATTTTAGGCTGCAGTTGCGATTTATGCTTCCCATAAAACTTAAGACCTTCACCAACAATGGAAAAGCAATCAAGAAATGGTGTAACAGGCCAACTTGACCCCTATCTGTTGTGGTTTATAGTATATTCCCAGTGAGAGACATTTACTCCAATAACTCCCTCTGATATTAATGGAAGGTTATACACAGTCAGAGTCAGCCTCCTTTTGAGTAGTGAATATAGGTAGGCACACAAATGGAATGAATTCAGAGTTTCTAGTAGGCCCTTGGTCCATTAGAAAGTGTTCCTCCCACTAGCTGATAATGCCCCAAATTCCATAAATAGAACATTATTTACAAGATTTCAATCAAATAAGAATTTGTTCCCTATTAAAAGGAAATGTAACCTTATTTATCATTTAATGACAGATCAACATGTTAAACAACGGAGTATCCAAGTGTGTAATCACAGGGATGATGGGTAATATATATAGCTCCTTGAAAGTCCAGACATGCAGGTAAACATTGGGCAACTGGTACCAAATGAGACTGTTAGAACCTCAGATATCAAGATGGAATTTAGAATTTCAGTCCCTGAAAGAGATCTGTGTAGGAATTAGGCTCAGGTTGGGATCCAATTCTGTGTGAGCTTAAGCTACTCAGCAAGTAATAAGGAAATGAACCCAGGGAGAGTGTCGTAAGTACAAGTTCAGTGATTAGGAGTGGCAGACACTGGGTCCTATGATGAAGACTTTCATTCATGCACTCATTTTCATTCACGTATTCCTTAGTTTAGCAAGTACTTACTAAACATCTACTGTGTGCCAAGCACTGGTGATAACACTGGGGTATGTAAAGGTAATAATTATCATTCAATATGACAGATATTGTGACAGAGTGTGTCAGTTAATATTCTAGAAGTACTTGGGTGAATCATGCAAAGAAGACAGGAGAAAGGGAAAGAAAGCTTCATGGAAAATGTAAGATACATTTTTGAACATTATTGTAGGTCAAATATATGCCAACCAAGGTACTAGGCACTCAAAGGACACAAAGTTAAATGGGAGGTAAGTCCTGCCTTCAAAAACTTACAGTGTATCGTGATCAGTACTTAATTAGCACCAATGAGAGTATTTGCATCAGCCAGGAATGTGTCTTAGAGGAAACTTCCCTATGTGGTGAACTTTGAGTGATAAGAAAGAGTTATTTAGGTAAAGGTTATTAATATATGCATTAATGTATTTATATCCATTGATCTTTACCTAGCTAAATATATTTCATATATTTGTGTAAAATAAATGTTTGTTTTTATAAGTAAATATATTCTAGGTAAAATGAGAAGTTTGTCAAAAGCACATGAATGTGAAATTGCAATCAAGGAATTTCAAGCTGGAGCAAAAAATATATTGGGGGGGAAAAAGCTGTTGATGCCAGAGAATTAGGCAAGGAGCAGATAATGAAGAGCCATGTGTGCTGAGCTTTGGGGGAACCATTGAAGATTATTTAAGTAGATTATATGACAAGATTAGCATTTTGTAGAAATAAGGAGAATGGATTGGGGGGCAGATGTTGTAAAGATTATTTTGGTAATACTCATAGGAAATGACAAACGCTTAACCTAAGAGAAGGCAGTGACAGTAAAAGCTGAGAGAAAATGATGCCATGTATGAAGGGCATTAGGGCTTCCCTGGTGGCTCAGCAGTAGAGAATCCACCTGCACTGTAGAAGATGTGGGCTCCTGTCCCTAGGTTGGGAAGATTCCCTGGAAAAGAAATGTTAATCCATTCTAGTATTCTTGCCTGGGAAATCCCATGGACAGAGGAGCCTGTCAGGATGTAGTCCGAGAGGTTGCAAAAGAGTTGGGCACAACTCAGAGACTAAACAACAACAACAGTGAGGGGCATTAATGTCTATATGGGCTTTGGGAAATGATGAAAAGTGAAGAGGAGCTTAGGGATGGGATGACTCATGTATTTATGGCAGAGATAAATAAATGGTGGGCAATTTCACCATAGTGAAGAACTGATGAGAAATAGCTGGTTAGGGATTAAGAAGTGGAGGTAAGAGATAAATTCAACTTGGACTAACTGAATTTGAAACATTCAGAAATACAGCCAGGTGAAAATGTCCAGTAGAAAATTGGCTATGCAGTTTGAAACTTAGAGAATAGTCTGTGAGTTATAGGTATTGCTTTCACAGTCATCAATAAATTGGTGACAGATGATGCCATAGATTTTTGATGAATTCATCCATAGAAAGTCTGTAGACTGTAAACACCAGACAGTTAAATGATGAGAAGTTGGAAGAAAAAGCCTTTGATGAAACTGGGGGGAAAAAACAGGTAAAGGAAATCCAGGAGGGTATGTTGTCACAGACATTAAGGAGGAGATAATTTCTTAAAGGGTTGCAAAGTTGATAATAAAATATGGTATGTCCATGCAATGGAATATTATTCAATCATAAAAAGGAATGAAGTATTGGTATACATGTCAGAGCATAAATGAAACTTGGATTATTATATCAAGTGAAAGAAGTCAGTCACGAAAGATCACATATTATATGATTCCATCTATACAAAAGGTCCAGAATAGACTAGTCTATAGAGACAGAAAGCAGACTAGTGGTTGCTTAGAGTTGGGGAAGATGGGGGAAATAGGGAAATGGTAGCTAAGCAATACAAGGTTTCTCTTCATGATAATGAAAATTTTCTAAAACTGCACATATTTGTGAGTATACTCAAAACATTGAAATTCCCCTTCAAATGAATAAATTGTATATTATCCAAATTATATTGCAATAAATCTGTTTAAAAGAAAAAGAATATGGAGTAAAATCACCAAGTGTAGCATGGAGGCCTAACAAAATAAGCATAGAAAAATCTCAGTTGAATTTGAGACTGCAGAGAGATCATTGGCAAATTTAATGCTATGGGGGTGTAAAGTACAGATGACTGTGGTAGAAGAGTGAATAGGAGGTAAAAGTGATGATCTTTTTGAAGAACCTTGACTGAGATAGGAAAAGAGATGAATGCTAAGAGTAATGAAAATATTTCTCTAAAAATGGAGAAGAGCTAGGAGAACATGAATGTTTCAATATACAGGAGTGAGGAGGGGTGATTAACGAAAGGAATTATGAATAGGTAGAAAGTGATAGGATCTGTTGCCCAGGTAGAGGAGAAGTTGTCTGTAACTGAGAAGGAGGAAATTCAATCAAGTGTTGCCATGCAGGTTCTATATTTCCATTAAATTGGGAAACAAATCTTTTATGGTTGAGTGGCATTTATCTTGGTTGATGATTTAAGTGGGGAATAAAGATTTTCAGTAGTGAAGGAATAGAGGAAGGAGCTTACTTGAGACATGTTGGATTGCTAGGCAGCAGTGAACATTCCACTGAGGCTGAAGACCAGAATTAGTAGTATATGTGTGTTTTATTATCATCAGCTCTCAGGAACCTGGAGAGAAGAACAAATGCTGGAATTGATTCAACTTTGAACATTTATAGAGCACTGCATGCAAAGAGAAGCAGAGAATCAAATTTCAAGATAAATGACTGATTAACATGATGGGTCAGGAGAAAGAAAGTGAAGTCAATGGATACTGATAGTGGTCTAGTGGTCTAAAAGGGTTGTTCAAGCCTTATTTTAGCAATGGAACCATTCTGTTTAGTGAAATCAATTAAAAAATTAAAAATTCAATTTTTTAATGAAATCAATTTAAAAAAAAAACAGCCCCCCAAAGTACACACAGAGCTTTCTTATTAGTGACCTGGAGACACACCTCTCAGCATGTTCTTCCCTTCTTCAGCAGTCCCTGAGTAGCTTCTTGGGGGCCTGTGGCTCTTGGAACAGAGTTTGAAAACCACTGGTCTATGGAGGACTTCATGAAGTAGAACATGGAAAGCAAGATATATGAGATTAATGACATTAACAATAACAACAATAACCACTAACAAGATGAAGATGGAAGAGGTGGAGAAGAAGGAGGAAATAGTAGAGAAAGGGAAGAAGAAAAAACACTTAATGAGCACCTACTTTTCACCAGGCACTAGCCTAAGTGCTTTATATCTAATCTTCACAATAACTAAATGAGTGAAGAAAAACTATTATCTCTGCTTTCACAGATGAGGACATTGAAGCATAGGAAGGTAATCACTTGCTGAGGGGTAATTGGCTTAGCAGCAGCTGGAGCACTTCATGAGAGTGGCTTAATGCTTACCTCTGAGATGAATGATATGCTGGTAAATTCTTCTACCTTGACTCTAGATGGAACTCAGTCTGAGAATCAAGTGACATCAGAAAGTGAAGTTAATGGATACTGATAGATCAATAGAGACGATAAGGGATGTAGAAGTTTGGAAATAAATTAGACCTGATAGGATCAATAGGACTTAGTAAATGATGTGGGATGAAAGGAGGGCAAGGAATCAAGGATTATTCCAATAATTCAAGTTCTGGAGAAATGTTGCATTTTGTAAAAATTTGGAAATTGATGAGGAATTTGGTTTGAGGGGGCAGGGAAATGTTAGGTATTATAAAGCACATAATATATCCAAAAAGCCATTATACTTAATATACATTATTATTTTTAATATAAGAAAATATTACTATCCATATTTGATAGATGAAGAAGTTGAAGTTTTCAGAGATTTATTTCCCCAAAGTGACACAGTCAGTAGATGATGGTATCAGACTTTGGATCCAGGTGATTTTATTTCTAGGTACATTCATTTTGGGGATTGACAGGGGAGTGATATTCAATAGGTACCTAAGGCTAAATGGTTGTAATCTGGAAAGAGATACATTTGGGAGACAGAAATTTCATATAGATCCTCTTGGAATTGGTAGGTGTAGTGAAAATTTCCATGGGCACAGCATATACATAGCAGAGCAAAGAACTGAGGACTAAATTTTGAGGGACTGCTCATGTGTCAGAAGAGAGGAGGGAAAATATGAGCTCTCTAAGAAAACAGAAAATGATTCAAGAAGTAGAACAATAGCTCCTATAGCATTATCTTTCATGTTTTTACCCTGACTCCCAGTTAGAAAAAACATTTTGTCTGGCAACCCAATATGTATATATGTGTATGTTTATGTATATGTGTAAACCCAAAGTTTCCAAATGCAATAGTTACTGTTAACAGTGCTGATATTTCCCCTTCTATTCTTCTTCTTTTTTTTTAATAAAAAAAAAATACTTGTTGATTAGCAGCACACTAAATTTGTTTCATAACTTAATAATGGTCCACAATCCAGTGTTTGAAAATACTGCCCTATAGCTACCCTCAAACATTCGGGATACCACGATGACATGTGGGCACTGGGAATTCTCAAGTTTGGCTGATCATCTTGGAATAATAGCAAATATTAATGACTCTCAATGACCACCTTCAGTAATTTATCATGGGGGATTGTGGCAATTGCCCCATCTCTAAGGCCTGTTCTCTTTCTGTTTCCCTGTCCCAGTGTTTGTTTTCCCCTCCTTTAATTTCCTGTTTTCCACTCAACTTTCCTTGGTCCCTTCGGTTTGGAAATTAATTCTTCCTGGGTTTGTTCTTCTTTTTATTGTTGTTTTTTCTAAATGAATTAAAATAATTTTAAGGCTGACCTTTCCATGTCATTTTCAATTGTCCCTTGTGGCCGTTTTATGCTTAAGTATACTGTACCACAGTAGGAGAATGAACATTTTATTGTGTGGTACATAGTTTTCATTATATAATAATTTAATTATATGACAAATGAGGTTGCAAAACTAGTGTTACTCACAGCACCTCGTGCAGTGCTGCCAAATGCCCTGAGCTAACCTGACATTACCAGGAATGAATCTTGGAGACCCAGAATTCACAGATCCAGGAATGCCAAGTGAAGTTTGTCATCAATTCTGAAGCCAGGGAATCAGAGTAAATAACATGAAACAACTTTGCCTCAATATTCTTTCTTCCTCTGTGGTACCCATATAAAAAGATTTCTTGTTGATGCACTCTGCTGTTGAGACTATGACAGGGACTCTGACAACAAGCACAATTGTAAAGTGACAATTTTATAAATTAATGGAGAATTTCTTTGGGGGCTATCACATTTTGGAGAGGCAACTGTAGAATTTTGAAGAGGTACTGATTTTGCTTATTTCTTTGTTTCCATATTTTGTCAGGGAAACCAAGGCTTGGGGTCCTACGTGGCTTAAACTAAGGAATGCCCAGCTACGAGTTTAGACAACCTGAATTTAGAATTTAAGACTGGCAACTGGTTAGACTCTAAATTTAAATAGCTAGCAAATCTCTCCAAACAAATACTTTCTCAGAAAGGTTGGCTCTCTACTTGTTAGTTACTTGGAGTAGCCAATTAGATGAAAGGTCAAATGGGGAATATTGGGCAAACAAATTAGATTTTGTTAGCATGGACTGCAGATGGGAAAGTTGGTAGAATCTGTAGGCTAATTTCAACTTCTGACCTGAACTTAAATATTTGGGATCACTAACTCACAATTTTTTCATCATGAAAATTTTATAGACTATGGCCTTGCAAGTTTTATAGTACATCAGAATCATCAGGTTTTTAAAAATTCTCATGCTTACACTCTAACCGAATATATTTTAAAACAAATCTTAGAGGTGATAGTAGTGCATAGAAAAGTTTGAAAATTCTCAGTGACTCATTTTGGGCAGATAAAGATCTAGATTCACTTATTTGTAAAATAAGTCAGTGCTGAGTGTATTCAATGAGAACCTCTGTTCTTCATGGGAGAAAAAAGAGGTAAGACACATAGTTGATGAACTCACAATGTGGTAGGGAGGCAAGTGCAAATATAAACGTGAAGGAAGGTAAAATGTGGTTACAGGTTAAAATAAGCTAAGGGTAGTCCAACAGGAGTAAAGAGGTAGGGATTAGGCTCTGGTGGTTCAGTGGTAAAGAATCCGCCTGCCAATGCAGGAGACACAGTTTCGATCCCTGGGTTAGGAAGATCCCCTGAAGAGGGAAATGGCAACCCACTCCAGTATTCTTGCCTGGGAAATCCCATGGACAGAGGAGCCTGACTGGCTACATTCCATGGGGTCACAGAGTCAGACACAACTTAGCAACTTAGAAAAAAAGCAACAAAGCGATGAGGTTTTATTGTAGATGTAGTATAACAGGAGTGAAGAGGAGGGAATTAGGTCATACTTCTAAAGGAGGGCAAAAATTCATCTAGGTATTGATGGATTGATAAGACTTGGGAGGTGAAGGTTTGGGATTTCTGGCAATGGACACAGCACGAGTGAAAGTTTTTAGATAATTTCCAGGTATATTTAGGGAGTAGACAGCAATGTCATTCAACTGGATCAGGGTACTTACAGAAAGATAGAGAAAGAAGAGGCCAAAAGCAAGAGCATAAAATGTCTTCAACACAAAACTGAGGATTTTGAAACTAGTTACTGGAAAATGAAGAGCCACATTTGGTTTTCTGAGCAGAGACTGATATGATATGAGCAGCAGGGTATAGGATGGCTTGGTAGGGAGACAACCTGGATCTAAACAGATAGGTTGCAAGACTCGTACATTGCTTCAGACCAAAGCTTCCCCATGGCTTGCTCAAAATCTCTCCTTTATACACATGTACATAACACCATTTTTTACTTGCTCCTTCCGTGATTTTTGATTTGCTGAATCAATGACAGAGTCCTCCAGGTCAAGTACCTGGATCTGAACCAGTGGAAAGTGGTACCATAGTTTGTTTATATGTCACATGAATTATAATAAAAATAAGAGACTCTTGGGGTTTTAACAGAAACTGTACTGGATGAGAAAACCTGAAGATATGTTCCAAATCATAGTGACAGCATTGCATTCTTTTGAAAGAATTTCATGACTTTCTCTTGATACTTTGAAGGTGGGAGAGCATGAGATCTAATTTGAACTGGTTTTAATTGCTTTTCTTATACAAGGGTAGAAAAGATTGGTCTAATGTACAACAGTGATTTAATGGAAGGTGGCCTTCCCTATTATGAACATCTTTATTTTCTCTTTCTCGGCCTACTCTTTTGCTTCTTTTCTTATTTTATATTCTGACCCTAACTTCTTTTACTCTTTCTCATTTTTCTTTCTTTTCTTATGGCCAGCAACCTCTTCTTTTGGTCTGCCCCAAAGGGTCATCATGACCCTTTTCCTTGGGAGAAGAGGGGATGGGCGTTATTTGTTAATCATTGTCTAGGGTGGAGACCTTTTTTCTTAGTTAAATTATCTCAGTGTCATCCTGAGTGCCTTGCACAGTGCGAGGAAATGTTAAGTTCACAAAAAATGATTTTTGAAAGAAAATGCAACATACGACCTCAGACATGTTTTTGTCCTTAATAACGAAGGTTGACCCTACTTGAGTTTTTCAGGACATCTGTGATTTCAACTATACTATTCTATTGTTTTATAAAGTATACTTATTCTATAAAACCACATCTTGATTTTTGGTTTAAAAATATGCTCACCCTACCCATGAAAAGTACACATTAATCTGTACCCCAAACATAATCCATATTAAAAAGAGAACATTCTTTGGGTATTTTACATGCTCCTCTTGGAAAAGACCAAAATGAAAAAAAATATAAATATATGAAAGAAAGAAAAAAAATTGAGTGGCAAGAAGGAGGAGGTGGTGGGTAGAAATTTGGCGGGTTTTGTTTAGCTCCGGTAGAAGGCTTTCTGGAACAATTTAGCCAGCATTTTCATTGGCAGGCCTTAGTAGGGCCATTAGAGCTATTAAACGAATGTATTGTTTTGAGTTTTCTTTGGCCCAAACTCCCCTATTATTTAGGGAAACGGAATTGCACATTTGCAGAGAAGAGAGGAGACTGAATGCCAGCTAACTTGAACCTTCCTTCATGGCGTGCTGTGGATGAGCAGCCTGTAGAGCTGAGGATTGCTGAGAATTCCTAGCCCCTACAGATTCCCATGTGCCAAGTGCAATACTGAATCTGATCAGGATTCTTGGATGTTTTTTTCACTTTCTGGTTAAAAAGTAATCAGAGCTTTGTGAAAGTTCCTCTAATAAATTATAGAGGGGCCCTTTTCTATCTGGCAAGGAATCCCTTTTAGAATGTCTGTTCAGGAGCAGAGGGCCCTGATCTGGAACACCCAATCTCTCTAGCCTAAAAATAAACTTGGGTTTTAAGAAATCACATGTATGTGTGTGTGCATGTGCTTGTACCCGTATGTGTGCACTTGCGCCTCTGTGTGTGTGTCTGTGTATGTGTGTGTGTGTGAGGGGAGACAAATGGAGAATGCTGAATGTAAAAACTACTTTGTTAATAGATCTTGGAGTTGGAAATGCTGACTTTTTTCTTTTAAATAAAGGATGAGGCTTAACAGATGACCCATCCATCCTTCTTCTCAGCTTGTCAAGAGTGTCTTCGGAATGTATGCCAAGTGAAAAACACTAGGATGAACCCAGTTGGTCCTTACTCTTTTATGTTTTTCTTTTCTCTGTTAGTCTGTTAGTTATTGTTGGTCGACCCTTTTTCTGGTTCCAAATACTGGACCCAGAGTTAGAATAATAGAGATTAAGTAGCCCACACTCTGCCTAGGAAAGCTCTTACATAGGCAAGTGTTGCCTCACCTTATCTTCATTTGCAGAGCTTGATGCACTACCCTCTGGGTGCTGGCCTTTTAATTGTGGAGTAGCTTTTTTTTCTCTAGCATATAAAATGGTGGTATAGTATAGGGTGAATAGTCTAACAAGGTCTAATTTGTTCTTCTTCTTATTTAGAAATTGTTTCTCCTCTAGAATAATACATTCTCCTTGTAAATTTTCAAACAGCAAAGAAATAGTTATAAGTTCTACCTTTGTTCTACTTTCCCCATCTATGTCTTTCCATCTTTCCACAACTTTTGAAAGCATGCCTAATTCTGAGTTTAGGTCAGTTTGTGAAAGTGTATTCCACTGGTTTTTACATAGGCATTATTTGAAAAACAATAAAAAGTATGCCATTTTCATATATGATTGAGGAAGGCTGAGTTAAATCAACTGCTTTTCTACACCCTCTATGTCTTGCCTTGTACTTTACATACATTATTTCATTTAACCTGCGTAGTCAGTCTTAAGAGTCAATCTTGTTTGTATCCCCAGGCTATTATTATTCTAGCTTTTTAGGTTATTTTTAAGTTCATTTTTTAAATACTCACAATCATTCTTTCAAATTATGAAACCAAATCTTAGTGAGATTATATAATACTCCAAAACATTTGACAAGAAGATGGCAAAGCCCAAATTAACCCAGGTCATCTTAATTCAGAGCTGCAATCTTTATTTACTTATGCCATCTCCTACGAATTTAAACAGATTTTAGTTTTATTCAGTAGAGTTCTCAGAACATCTAATAATTTGCATTTAGAATAAAGGGGACAGTGTAGTCCTTTCCTTTTTTTTTTTTTTTTTTTTGACTGTGGTATTCCTTCTGTGAAACACATTTAAGGAGCCATTATTCTCACAGAACAGAATTTAGTCTGAATCCGTTTCATTGATGATGAAATGTGACCATTGATCTTAAGAGCTTCTTGGTGACAGTGATGTTACTGAGACCCGTGCCAGTCTTTTCATGAACACTGAGATAAGTCAAGGAGATTTAAGTTAGTGTGTACAATTTTATCGGCTTCCCAGATAGTGCTAATGGTTAAGAACCTGCATGCCAATGCAGGAGGCATAAAAGATGTGGGTTTGATCCCTGGGTTGAGAAGATCCCCTGAAAGGAGGATGGCAACCCACTCCAGTATTCTTGCCTGGGGAATCCCATGGACAGAGTCTGGCAGGCTGCAGTCCATAGGGTTGCACAGAGTTGGACATGACTGAAGTGACTCAGCACACACGCACATACAATTTTACAGCAAAGTCAGTTCAAATACCCACATTACTCCCAGAATTGCCACTTAACTTTAACCAAATTGCAACTTGTCTCTATAACTAAACTTATCGTGAGGAGGAAAGATTTGATGCTCCCAGAATTTCCTTTTCATTCCATGCCCCAGTGAAAGATAATTGCTCCACTTTCCTGGGCAGTGCCCAAGGCACGCTTACTTTTACAGAAATTGCTCTGAACGAAATGAAAAAATCTGTTGCCCAAAAGAGTAAATGGCTGAGAAAACCACGACTGTCAATTTTCTATGGTTTATTACAGTTTAAATGACAATAATTGCAAAGGATAGCTTATTGCATATTTGGTTGAACAAGATAAACGTGTTGATCAAAAAAATAATTACAGTGAAATACCAAGAGCTTAAGATTCAAAGAGTATGCATGCCCCAATTCTTTAAACTATTGTGTGTATATGCATAAAAATAGAAACAAATACATCAGAATATTAATAGCAATGATCTCTGAGGGATTAGAATTTGGGTACTATTTAATTTTCTTTTAATTCTTTTTGCACTCTTAATTGTCAGTTATAACCATGTAGTAGTTTTATTATTAAAAAAGAAGGGGTTAGGTAGAAGGAATAACAGAAACAAAGGATAATGGCACTGAACAATATAGCTGAGTGTGGATGGGGAGCTGTAAGTAGTTTGATGTTGTTGTAAGTAAAGCAATGAGCCGGACTGTGACAAGAGATGAGGTGGTTATAAGGAAGGTCACAGGTTGGTGAGAATGGTGACTTGGGTGGATAACTCTAGCAGCAATATGAGTAACAGTTTGGGGAAGGTAGGCAAGAAGATAGGCTTCCCTGGTAGCTAGATGGTAAAGAATCCAAATGCAATGCGGGAGACCTGGGTTCAATCCCTGGGTTGGGAAGATCCCCTGGAAGAGGGCATGGCAACTCACTCCAGTATTCTTGCCTGGAAAATCCCATGGACAGAGGAGCCTGGCGGGCTACAGTCCATGGGGTCACAAAGAGTTGGACATGACTGAGCGACTAAGCACAGCACAGCACAGGCAAGAAGACAGAAGACCACTGTTTGGGCAAGAGGTTATGAGAGCCCATGGCAGTGACATTAGAGTGAAGGGGATAGATCTGAAAATAATTCATAGGTAAATCAGGTAAGCTTCAATGATTGAATGGATATTAAGGTTGAGGATAAATATGGAAGAGAAAGGATTACTCTCAGGTGTCTGCCTAGGGTGAAAAGAAGTGGAAAATATAACTCTGAGGGCTTCTTCCATCAAAACAGTCTGGAGCCATATATGGAAGCATTTGTTCTTCTTTTCGAGAGTGAAGATACAGATCCAATCACAGGACAGTGAGGAGATTTGGTGGTGGTATAGGGGTGAGCATAGCTGCCTTCCAGGCAGTTGACCCGGTTTTGATTCCCACCCAACTCAGTGGGCCGATCTTAGGCTTCCCTTGTGGCTCAGCTGGTAGAGAATCTGCCTGCAATGAGGGAGACCTGGGTTTGCTCCCTGGGTTGGGAAGACCCGCTGGAGAAGGGAAAGGCCATTCACTGCAGTATTCTGGCCTGGAGAGTCCCATGGACACCACTGAGCGACTCTCACATTTCACACTGGTCTGAAAGTGCCTTGCCTTTCCTGCGGGTCGCCTTTACCTGTGTAAGCACACAAAGTGTATTAGCCTTCCCCACCAATCAAAAATAACAATAACAAAAATAGCTACTATTCATTCTACTCTTCTTACTCATGGACACTATGATAAACACTTTATATAGCAGGTCATTTTTGCCTTCCCATCAGTCATTGGAGTTAATTATTAATTTATGTTACAGATGAGAAAACTGAGGTTCAGCAAGGTTAAATACTGTGTCCAGGGTCACATAGCTAGTAAGTGACAGAACTTGACTATAAATTCACATCTGTCTGATTGACTCATGGACTTCCGTGGTGGCTCAGATGGTAAAGAATCTGCCTGCAATGAGGAAGACCAGGGTTCGATCCCTGGGTTGGGAAGATCCCTTGGAGAAGGGAATGGCTACCCACTCTATTATTCTTACCTGGAGAATCCCATGGACAGAGGAGCCTGGTGGGCTATAGTCCATGCAGTCACAAAGAATTGGATACAACTGAGCAACTTTCACTTTAACTTAGAAATTTCAGTTCAGTTCAGTTCAGTCGCTCAGTCAAGTCCGACTCTTTGCGACCCCATGGACTGCAGCACACCAGGCCTCACTGTCCATCACCAACTCCCAGAGTTTACTCAAACTCATGTCCGTTGAGTTGGTGATGCCATTCAACCATCTCATCCTCTGTTGTCCCCTTCTTCTCCAGCCTTCAATGTTTCCCAGCATCAGGGTCTTTTCCAGTGAGTCAGCTCTTCGCATCAGAAGGCCAAAGTATTAGAGTTTCAGCTTCAGCATCAATTTTTCCAATGAATATTCAGGACTGATTTCCTTTAGAATGGACTGGCTTGATCTCCTTGCAGTCCAAGGGACCCTCAAGACTCTTCTCCAACACCAGAGTTCAAAAGCATCAATTCTTTAGCGCTCTGCTTTCTTTATAGTTCCAACTCTCACATCCATACATGACTACTGAAAAAACCATAGCTTTGACTAGATGGACCTTTGTTAGCAAAGTAATGTCTCTGCTTTTTAATATGCTGTCTAGGTCAGTCATAACTTTTCTTCCAAGGAGCAAGTGTCTTTTAATTTCATGGCTGCAGTCACCATCTGCAGTGATTTTGGAGCCCCCCCAAAATAAAGTCTGTCACTGTTTCCATCATTTCCTCATCTATTTACCTTGCAGTGATGGGACCAGGTACCATGATCTTAGCTTTCTGAATATTCAATTTTAAGAACAGAAGTTGGCAAACATTTTTTTTTTTCTTCTGTAAATGGCCAGATAGTAAATATCTTTTATCTTTCAGGTCACATATGGTTTCTCTTGCATCCCCTTCTTCTGTTTTTTTTTTTTTTAAACAACTTTTAAACATATAGACTTGATTCTTAATTCGTAAGCCATACAAAAACTAGCCACAGGCTGAATTTGCATATCCCTGGTTTACAGTATACAAACACATGCATACACATATATACCTTTTAGAGAATATTGGTGGTGAAAGGGTCATATGAAGCATGCTGGGGGAGAAGGAGAAAAATGGAGAAATCGCTTATCTCTACATTTCCTGGGGAAAGGGAAATCCAGCTGGAATATAATATCAATGGTAAACACAGGGAGACCACAGGGTGTGAGTCATCACTCAGCCGTAGTCTGAACATGATCACTCAGCCAACGAATGATCCTCAGATGGCTTCAAAGCATTGATGTCAGGGGCGGCTGAGGAAGAGAGATTGAGGCAAAGAAATATGTTCCTTACATAGAACACTGGCCCTGGCCTTCTGGAAAAGGAAGCCCAGTACAGGGGCTGAAGAGGTGTGCCTTTCTGGGTCCCAACTCTCAGAGGAGAGGAGAGGGCGAGAGACAAGCCAGGGGGTAGGAGTGAAGAAGGGAAGGTGAGCAGGTTGCCTCTGTGTATATATACAGACTTCTCTTTCTTCAGCCACAACAACACTCGCCAATTCCAGATGGACAGGAATGGTCTGGCATCTTTCTGGAATCAAAGTCTACAAATGATAATTTTGGTTTGCAAAAGGCAAACCAAAACTCTCCCATCAAAAGAGGATACACATGTATTGAATATCCATATGGAGTCTGTGGGCTTTCAAGAACTTATTAGGTGAAAGGATGGAATTAGGAGCAGAAGCATCTCTGTCCCTTGAGAGGTAATGACAAGTGAGCCTTGGCTACAGGTTCATGAGAATTCTGGAGAAGTTGTGAGCACCACCAGAAGGGCCCAGAAAGCTTTGGTGGATTGGATCTTCCCATGCTGTGTGTCCTTACAACCAGTAATACTTGTCCTGGAGTCTATGAGTGACAGAATATTTTTTAAACATCTATTTTATTATCTAGTTATCTTTTGTACTTCATTGTTTCATCAAAAGGAGTTATATGGATACAGAAATGGCTGTTTTCTGCATTGCAATGTGTATGTCCCACAGTGGGATATGCTTTAATTCCTTTTAGGGACTCAATATTGAGAAATATTTAGTCAATCATGAGAGGCAATACTGTACCATAGAGAAATAGTTGTAGAATCAGACACATCTCAGTTGCAGTTTCTTCTCTCTGGCAGTCAGCAGCATAACGGAATCAGTGCTATGTTGGAGGGACACAGACTGAGCTAAGGTGGATTCAGCTGTTGGGACAAATGTCAGGAAATCTTCCTAGGAGAGGTGACATCTGTACCAATTTTGACAATGGGTAGTTATTGCAAAAGTACACTGGAAAAGAGCATTCTAGGCTAAAGAAATACATGTAAAATCTCATGGAACCAAGAGAGAGTCTAACAGAGGCACAGAACTGTAAGAGTTTGGGGATTCAGAAAAAACAATGGAAGAGAAATAATGGTGAGAGATGAAGTTAGTTACATAGCAAGGGCCAGATCACAAAAGGTTTGAAAATGTATTAAGGCATTTGGATTATGTCTCAAATACACTCAACACCATTGATATGTTTTAAACAGGAACATGGTTTGCTCAGATTTCCATAAGGGAGATGAAAGAAGATGGAGGAAGATGGGAGATAATCCAGGCAGTAAAGATTTTGCTCCATAAACATGAGAAAGTATGATAGTGTAAAGCAATAGTCAACAGTGGAAGGGAGAGATTTTAGAAATATTCAGAAAGTAGAACTTATTGGACCTGGTAAATGATTGGATATGGAAGTGAAAAAACGAGAAGCATTTAGGGTAACTCCTTTATAGAGTTCTGGATTAGATGCGAAGTATTGGTGAGGTCTGCTTCCATGATAGGGAAATACAAAAAGTGAAAATTGAATGAAAGGATGAGTTGAGTTTTAGACTTGCTGAGTTTGAGCTCTCTAGGGCTTTCCCAGTGACTCAGTGGTAAAGAATCTGCCTGCAATGCAGGAGACACAGGAGACACAGATTCAATCCCTGAGTCAGGAAGATCCCCTGGAGTAGGAAATGGCAACCCACTTCAGTATTCTTGCCTGGAGAATCCCATGGGCAGAGGAGCCTGGTGGGTAATAGTACATAGGGTTGCAAAGAGTCAGATATAACTAAAGTGACTGAGCAAGCACATAAGGCATGTCTAGGCGATGATTCATTTTATGTATATATATATACTTACCTGGAGCTCAGGAGACAAATCTAAGCTAGAGATACACATTTTAGAGTGATCATTGCAAAAAAGTGCTGCCAAAGTGAATGATTTCACCCTAGGAGAGTATAGAGAATGATAAGTCAGAAAGTGGAGGATGGGCCTTGGGGGAGTACTGCTGAAGAGACTGGGAGAAAAAGAAGAAGAGGTATATACATGAGAGTGTATATGAAGGAATGTCCTTAGAGATAGGAGGTAAAATAGGATATGATGACACCCTGAAGCCAAAGGAAGAAGTTTCAAGAAGAAAATGATCAACAATGTCAAATGCCCCAGAAAGATCAAAAAGAAGGACAGAGGGTGTCCACCGCATAGAAAACCTGGGACATTATTGATGATCTGCAGAGGGAAATTTTACTGTCAGTGTCGAAGATGAAAGCAGAAAATTTTTGAATTCAATTTATAATTAACAATTTTTCATTGTATAGTTTTTGTAAATTCAAAATCTGAAAGTGTTAGTTGCTCAAGCATGTCTGACCCTTTTGCGACCCCATGGACTGTAGCCCTCCAGTCTCCCCTGTCCATGGAATCCTCCAGGCAAGAATACTGGAGTGGGTTGCCATTTCCTTTTCCAGGGGATCTTCCTGATATGGATTGAACCTGGGTCTCCTGCATTGAAGACAGATTCTTTATCACCTGAGCTACCAGGGAAGCTCAAAATCTAGGAACGATCATACACTGTGAATTCATTAATAACAGCAGAATGTCCTCTTTGTCCTACTCTTTAGTTTTTTCAAAATAGGAGTTTAGCTAGATTTGGGAGAAGGTGGCATCAAAGTATTTGTTACTGAACCTCATCTAATTAATCCCCTTATATCTCTCTAGTAAGTTGTTGGTTTCCTTTTCTGTCTCCTCCCATAATTAATATCTCACACCTTCTAGGTCTTCTCAAGTTCCTATACTCATCACCTCATGCCATGCTCATAGGAGATACCCCCACCTTCTCCTTTATTTCTAGAGCAGCATTAATTAGAGAAGCATTCCTCAATGTCATGCCTGCCATCTACCCTAGAAACCTTGTGCATTCTTTCCTTCCTTCCCTTCTCCCTTTCTAATGCATGAGCAACTTTCTCTTGATATTCAAGGAGATTCCCAGAAAGTGATGCCAGAGACAGGAATTTTTGTAATTTACTGAGGGTTTCTTTTAGCAGAAAGGGATGAGGAAAACAAGATAAGGCAGAATGAAGGGCTAAGCAAGCATGTGGTCTCACAGTCCAATCCCACAGGGAGCTCTGGAGCATAAATTGCATCATGGATTTGGTCCTATCTTGGGGCAAAGGCTGGTTTTTTGTAACTTTCTATCAATTGGTCATTGTCTGCCAGCTGCCCTAGGAAGAGGCAGGCATACCATTCTTTGAGGCAGCTCCTACTTGTAGAAAAGAGAATTTTCCAAAGAAAAGCACCAGCAGTAAGCTGTTAGCAGCCAGTACTCACAGTAGCTAGGAATTGGTGGTACCTGCTTGGGCGGAGCACCAACAGTATCCACCATACTCCTGTGCACAATTTTCTGATGGGTTCTGCATTTAATTACACTAATTAAATCTTTCTTTTCCTTTTATATTATCTCACTTTACTGGTGTTTTCCTGTTAAACTATTTTAGTGATGCTTAAATCTCCTACCATAAATATTTTCCATCCTCCTCTACATCCTTACATTTTTTTCTTCACTGCCAAGGTCCTTGTCTTTGCCCATTATCTTCTCTTCCTTAAGAGCCACTCATTCTCCAACCCACTGCAGTCTGGTTTCTGCCTCTACTATTTTTCTGAAATTGCTTTTGTCAAAGTTACTGACCTTCTTGTTTTTAGTTCTGGTGGAGACTTTTCTGTTCTTCTGCTATTTCAATCGCCAGGAACATTTGGATTGATCTTCTCCCTGGGCTTTGGAGATGCCAACTCTCCTGGATTTCTTCCTACCTCTTCATCACTGCTTCTCAGACCTCTTTGCCAATTTCCTTTCTTCTGCCTATTCTTGAAGTTGCTATTCCTCAGTGTTTGATTTGGTACCTTCTCTTCTCACTCTGTATACCTTTTCCTGGACCAGTCTGAGCTTCTGAGACCATCAGAAAAGATCACCCTTTGCTATTCCATGATATGTAATTCAAAAGTAAGTACAGTTCTATTTCCAGTTTTTTAAGAAATCTCCACACTGTTTTCCATAGCGGCTGTACTAGTTTGCATTCCCACCAACAGTGTAAGAGGGTTCCCTTTTCTCCACACCCTCTCCAGCATTTATTGCTTGTAGACTTTTGGATAGCAGCCATCCTGACTGGCGAGTAATGGTACCTCATTGTGGTTTTGATTTGCATTTCTCTAATAATGAGTGATGTTGAGCATCTTTTCATGTGTTTGTTAGCCATCTGTATGTCTTCTTTGGAGAAATGTCTGTTTAGTTCTTTGGCCCATTTTTTGATTGGGTCATTTATTTTCTGGAATTGAGCTGCAGGAGTTGCTTGTATATTTTTGAGATTAATCCTTTGTCTGTTTCTTCATTTGCTATTATTTTCTCCCAATCTGAGGGCTGTCTTTTCACCTTGCTTATAGTTTCCTTTGTAGTGCAAAAGCTTTTAAGTTTCATTAGGTCCCATTTGTTTAGTTTTGCTTTTATTTCCATATTCTGGGAGGTGGGTCATAGAGGATCTTGCTGTGATTTATGTGGGAGAGTGTTTTGCCTATGTTCTCCTCTAGGAGTTTTATAGTTTCTGGTCTTACATTTAGATCTTAATCCATTTTGAGTTTATTTTTGTGTATGGTGTTAGAAAGTGTTCTCGTTTCATTCTTTCACAAGTGGTTGACCAGTTTTCCCAGCACCACTTGTTAAAGAGGTTGTCTTTTTTCCATTGTTTATCCTTGCCTCCTTTGTCAAAGATAAGGTGTCCATAGGTTCGTGGATTTATCTCTGGGCTTTCTATTCTGTTCCATTGATCTATATTTCTGTCTTTGTGCCAGTACCATACTGTCTTGATGACTGTGGCTTTGTAGTAGAGTCTGAAGTCAGGCAGGTTGATTCCTCCAGTTCCATTCTTCTTTCTCAAGATTACTTTGGCTATTCGAGGTTTTTTGTATTTCCATACAAATTGTGAAATTCTTTGGTCTAGTTCTGTGAAAAATACCGTTGGTAGCTTGATAGGGATTGCATTGAATCTATAGATTGCTTTGGGTAGAATAGCCATTTTGACAATATTGATTCTTCCAATCCATGAACACGGTATGTTTCTCCATCTGTTTGTGTCCTCTTTGATTTCTTTCATCAGTGTTTTATAGTTTTCTATGTATAGGTCTTTTGTTTCTTTAGGTAGATATACTCCTAAGTATTTTATTCTTTTTGTTGCAATGGTGAATGGTATTGTTTCCTTAATTTCTCTTTCTGTTTTTTCATTGTTAGTATATAGGAATGCAAGGGATTTCTGTGGGAGAATGTGAGGGTGGGATATTTCAAAAGAACAGCATGTATACTATTTATGGTGAAACAGATCACCAGCCCAGGTGGGATGCATGAGACAAGTGCTCGGGCCTGGTGCACTGGGAAGACCCAGAGGAATCGGGTGGAGAGGGAGGTGGGAGGGGGGATCGGGATGGGGAATACGTGTAAATCTATGGCTGATTCATATCAATGTATGACCAAAAAAAATAAATTAAAAAAAAAATAGAGATAAAAAAAAAAAAAGTAAGTACATATTTTTAAACAAAGGAGAAACAATATGGTCTCTCTAGTCTTTTAAATTGTACAGCTCTGGATATATTTTTGAAAATGAACTACCTAGCACACATGCTTGCTTTCTCTCTCTCCCTCTGCTGGTTCCCTAAGCATGTATTGTGTTGAGTAAACCTATTAGGAGGTCAGTAATGCATTATCTCATTCATTCTACAGTTTTCATTATTACCAATGTCTGAATTTGTATACTGCTCAGATCTAAAGAACCATATATACAAGTGTCTAATAAGCATCTATAATTTGATATCACAATGACTTCAAACTATCACCGAGATCTGTTCCTCTTTCTATTTCCCACTCCAGTGAATTGTGTTAAGCAGTTACTCAATTTAAAAACCTAGGAGTCATTTTGGACTCTTGTCTTGCTCACCCTAACCTCATCCGGTTCACCACCAGTTGCTACTGGTCCTTTCCCTAAATATCTCTCATATGTATCCACAGCCTCCAAATAGGCTTCTCTGCCTCCAGTTTTGTGCTCCTCAAATCCATAGATACACTTTCTGAATTCAGGAGTGTGTTATCCCAACCTACAAAGTCCAAGTATAAAAGATTTTCAGTCTTCAGTGTTCTTATAGAATTCATTCACCTGCCCCATGTCAGTAGAATAGAAAGTTGAGAGTTCAGTTTGGTGAACTGACTGAACTGTCAGTTCAGTTTGAATCATCAAAAAGAACTGACTTCTGTGGTGTATGTGTGTGTGTGTGTATGTGCACATGTATGACATAATATGGAAATAATGTTTTGCTTGAAAATAGGGTTTGAAATAAACCTTTTAAAATAGTCTAAAGCAGTGAGAGAGAGAACTAAAAGAGAAAAGAAGAGAAACACGAAAAAATGACTAAAATATGGAATGACTTCATGGGTCTTTACTCGTGAAGTTGAAACACATCATGTCTGCTCCAGTTACCCACAAGGACCACTTCTCTCGGGAAAAGCTTCCTATTTTTAAAACTAGTGTAATGCCTGTGGAATTACATTGCCTATTCCCACCCAGGCCCCCAGAGTTTATCATTACACACTGTTTTTGCCAAGAACCTGCTCTGTCTTTAGTTATCAACAAAGAGATGTCAAAGAGCATACACTTGGGGCTTTTGGTGTATTTTTATCTCTTGCTGTCTACCAGAGGCAGCAGATCCTATGTGCTACCCTTTGAAGTCCAGTTCTTTTAGATGTAAACAGGCCCTGTGGTTTAAGATGGTTCTGCAGCTGGGCAGTATTGGCAAACCTGGTAAGTGGGAAGAGTGGGGTATTCTCTGCCTCATCTTCAAGTTACAGCCCATCTGCACCATTCGTATATTCAGTTAGTATTAAATGAGCACTTAATAATACACAAGAAGATGTACTAAGTTGTTCTCACATGAATGTGGTACTTGACTTCTGGGAACTTTGTCCAGCTAATGAGATAAGGAATGCTCTATAATTTTTTTTTTTTTTTTGCTCTATAATATTAGAATAAAGAATGCTTGGTATGACATACACATAAATATATATGCACACATGTGTACATATCTATATGTAAAGACCTATGCATACCTATATGGGTAGTTTACACATATGCATACATATCAATAAATGTGTGTGTGTGTATGTGTGTGTGTAAAGACCAATACAGAAGAATACAAATAAAAGAGAATCACTTCAGATCCCATGACCTGTTTCATCCCCTTCTAGATATCTAGATTGACATTGTATACAGCTTAAAATAGAATTATATCATATTTATTGTTGTACAGCCAGCTTTTTCACTCAATAATATGTTGGGAGCATTTTTCCATTTTAATAAAAAATCTAGATTGTTTTTAATGACTTCATGTGAATATTATATATTTTTAATTTATCTTGCCAGATCCATGTTAATGGACATTTGCATTATATTTTTTGCTATTATACTCGGGCTTCCTATTGCACTATTCTATGTTATTACACTATATATTTTTTTTGCTATTATTGAATTATTTTTGGTGCATATATGAAGCACATACAAATATCTTCTTAAGTTAAATATACTAGAGGTAAGATTTCTACTGTTGGAAAATATTACCAAAGCAGGTTTATGTATTGTAATTACCTATTCTAATCTATTTGTTACAGATGAAACTAAATGACTTAGAAATTCAGATTTAGGGGCCCCTTTCAGTCTGGGGTGATCATTGTGGGGTTCATGGGAAAAGTGAGATAGAAAATCGGCCTTGAATGTCAGATACAGTTTTGATAATTGTACATGTAAGGGAAGGACACCTTAAACAAAGCAGTGAGGCAAAAAAATAAAATAAAAAACCAAACGAAGAAAAATGACTCAAAACAAAAAACTCAGGAGCATGTTTGACGTCGGTGAGTAAATCAGTTTTGCTCAATTGATGGCATAGTGGAGTTGGGACGATCCTGGAGGGTAGGCTGAGCGTCAGATGAAGGGCAACTTTGAGAGGCAACTTATAGGGCACCTAGGGGTAGGTAGGGCTCAGGGAACCTAGAGTGAACAGAACACCAGTTTGAATATCATCTAGCATGGGCTGGAGTGCATATAATATTAGAGGGAAAAAATTAGGAAGACATCTTAGTACATGACAAACTAAGTAAAAACGCTCTATTCCAGATAGTGATGGTGGGAAAGGGGAAATAGGAATGTATTCCAGAGACTTTGGGAAAGGAGACTCCATAGAAGCTGGGACTAAACATCCCACTAGTCACCAACTTCTATAGAGTCTTCTTTGACAAAGTCTCTAACCTCAGCTGCCATCACCAAGTCATGCCGCGTCTGCTAGATCCACACCAGCAATGAGGGTTTGCCTCACAGCCTTCTCCACACCCTCACTGCCGGTGGCTGGGCTGAGCACTGTAACGGAATGGTCCAGCCCTGCTTGGAGGCAAAGAAAGAAGAAGCAGTCAGAAGTGAGGTCTTCATGTTAATATCACCTGCCACCTAGAGCCCAGCTGATTGGTAGACTCTAAATCACATCCAGATCACTAGGTGCAAGGGAGCTGGACCAATGTAGAGTTCAACTTTTCTGTTCTCCAGAACAGGAAGACACCTCGAAGGAGGAAAGAATTGATGTGCACAAACCAATTGACAGAATTCACCACAAACTTCACAAAACCTTACTCATGTCTGCTTCTCAAAGCTGATTTTTCACTCTGTCTCCCATCCTTGCATACAGTTCTGGGCACCCTGTTATTATAATGCCTTGCACCTTGCATTATAATCATTTGTTTCCATGGTTGTTTTCTTCACTAGACTGAACTTCTTGAAAACAAGAGTCATGCCTTCTGCATCTTTTCATTGCCAAGGCCCAACACAGTGACTCACAGATCCTAGGGAAACCAACTGAAGAATAGGGGAAAGAATGTGGGCTTTGGAGTTAAAGGAACTCAAGTTTAAAACTTGCCTCCAAAACTTACAAGCTGTGTGGTTTTGGGCAAGTGACTTCATCTCTGTAAGTTTTAGTTTCTTATCTGTAAAATGAAATCATACTGACTTCATAGACTTGTGAGCTTACATGAGAAAATATATATGAAGCATCTGCCATATATTTGGCATTCAGTTCATTGTGATCACTATTATTATTAGGGGTATATAAACTATTGCCAAGTTAATGACTTATTCAGTGGGTTTCTTCCTGATTATTTGTCTTGGCAGCAAGGCAGACTTTGAAGAGTTCAGTTTTTTCCCTTCTGTATTATTATACTCTATTTTGCTTACTATTCTGAATGTAAATTTTGTAAATTTTAAAATTTATTATTGTTTGCATTTTTATGTTTATGCTGGATTTATATTTATTTTTTGACCTTACTTTTTAATAGTTTTATGCTATTCCTCTTTCCAAAATCTGCATATGTTCTCTTAAAATTTTAGCTCGGCAAGGAGTTCTTTTACAGAACCTCATTCTTCCTGTTACTTTCTGTCTCCTTTCTGCCTTATTGGGATAACCTAGAATTATGCTCATTTTCAAGGTTTATACCCTTCCATCTACAAAGGGTCATTTTCCCCTTGAGAGTCTTAGACTATACCATATTCCCTTTTAGAAATCTGTTTTACTTGAACTCTAGTCCCTGATGTTACCAGTCCTGGCCATTGCAAGAACTAAAATAGAATTTCTTTCACTAAAAGAACTCTCTTGTTCAATGTCACCATCTAGCTCTTTCTTATTAATATGAACTAAAATAAATTATCATAACTTTGCTTTTTTCTTGAATGTTTTTGAGAGATATTATTAGCAAGTCATAAAAAGTATTTACCAGATGTTCTGCCATTATATTAGCAGCACCTGTCTGCTCGCAGAGACATTCTCACCTGAAGTTCTGGATCAACACTGTATTTTTATTCTGTGCCAATTTTAGAAACTGCCTTTGGGATATATCAAAACTATACTTTGCCTGACCATGCCCAGCAGTAGTTTATGCCTAGAAAATTTTCATTGCTATTTTATTTTCACTAAATGTTTTCCATTGTGGGTTTACTTCAGGTGTCTGATTTCAGTTGCATTTCCTTCCTTTTTGCACTGTGGTATTACTTCTATTTCATTTAACTTCATTTCTGTCAAACCAGGTATGCCTGTCCTCAGACATAGTGGTCTGCAACAAGTGACTAGCTGCCCAGAGAGTCTTTAAGCTGATACTTGCTTTCCTGTATTATGATTTTTGAACTATGTTGCTGTGTAGACATCAGAGACCTTAGATATTGTTATTAATAATATAATGTTTATTGATGATATCTATGTGTGATTTTTATATATGTTACCTGATTTTTATTTCTAATAAGTATACACAGATAATACTTTCATTATTGTCATTTTGCAGATAAAGAAACTGAGAAGGAATGATGACAGGCAGCTTGTCAGTGCCACATGGCCAGTGAGTGGTAGAGGTGGGACCTGAGACTAAGTCATTCTGGCTTAAGCACCTGTTCTCCTTGGGGTGCTGACATGCTACCTCTGACTTTCGGTTCGACGATTTTCTCTTAAATTCTACTGGGTACTTCTTCCCTCATGCTTTTCTTTTTTCTTATCCTGACCCAATAAGCTATATGGGTATTTTTATGCTACCTTTCCAAATAAATTTCAGGGTATGACTCCCTTGCTCGGGTAAATAAACTACTGCCAAGAACTGGAAAAGTGGAATTTACTCTCTTCTGCCTTTTGAGCCAGTTATCTAGGCAATCACACCTTCTTTTTAAACTGGTTCTTTCCTTTGAAACCATCGTTTGATGCCAGAGGTTCATTCGCTGTATGCTCTTTTATTTTCCAAAGATATAATATTTAAGTGAAAGAAGATATATTCATTTTCTATTCCTGCTGCAACAGGTGACCACAAGCTTAATGGCTGAAAATGACACATATTGATTACCTTACAACCCTGTAGGTCAGAAGTTTGACATGGGTCTCACCAAGCTAATATCAAGGTGTCAGGGCTGTGTATCTTTCTGGAGGATCTACAGGAGAAACCACTTCTTTGCTTTTTCCAGCTTCTAAAGGTGGCCCACATTCCTTGGCTTGTAATCCCCTTCCCTTCAGCTTCAAAGCCAGCAATGTAAGATTTCTCTGACTCTGCTTCCATGGCCACCTCTTTCTGTGATCACAGAAGGGAAATGTTCTCATCTAATAGGATTGGACCCACTTAGAAAATCCCAAATAGTCTCCCCATCTCAAAGTCTGCACTCCTAAGCACCACTGCAAAGTGCCCTTTCCCATGTAAAGTAACATGGTGCCAGATTGCAGGGATTAGAACATGGACAACTTTGGGAGCATTATTCTGCTTAGTACAGAAGACATGATGACATTAGACTTCAAATCCTTTAAATTTCCAGTTAACTCTTATGTTTCAACCTCAAGTTATTACAACACATAAACCTTTCAGGAGAATAATTCCATTTTACTTCCAGTAGTACTACTCACTCCCATATGCATTAGCAGAAGTGAGTTAGTATTTTGGGTGTAATAAGTTTTGTCAAGTTCTCCATATTTGAATTACAAGAAAAAAGAAATATTGTTCCCAGTTGATTATGTCTGAGTGGTGATGATATCTTGGCTCTTTTGTGGCATTCAGATGAGAAACAATCATCATTTTGAGGTCTTTTCTTCCTGGGGTCATTAGTAGGTGGTTATTGAGAGAATTGAAGTGAAGGGTGAGGGAAGGGAATATTGAGGAAGATTCCTGGCTTTTCTTCTTGTGTCGTAGAGAGGTAATAGAGGTGGCAGCAATTCAGAGGGAGGCACTGGAGGAGAAGATAGTGCGGGGAAGAAGACTATGAGTTCAGTGTTAGAGACAAACTGAATATCCAGTCCACATGCCCCCTGAAAACGAATGGTGTCACACTGCTATTAACAATCAGATTACATGAGTAGAATGTATAACTATAAAATATCTTCATATATTGCCCCTTTCTTTAGTATTGCTGGAAGTCTTCAGAAGGGTGTGCCATAAAAATTCAAGCCCACTGGCATCTATGGTTCTGTTTCTGTTTGCCGTTGCATGCTGGCAATGGTATTTACCTTGTCTGCTGACACTCAACATTTCCAGCTGATGATCTGCCCTCAGTGTTTCTCTAGGGGAAAGCTGGCCTTATTAGTGAGCTGGCTTCTAATGCAACCCAAGGCTGTAAAACTCTCAAGTGTTAGAACGGTGCTGACATCCCTTAATTCTTTCCAGAAATGGAGAGAGTGTCCCTTATCCTCAACTGGTGCTTCATTTTGCTATTAGACCTTGAAGTATTGCTTATGTATCCTGGTTTGTACCAGTTTTCTTATGAAAAGAGTTCTTTTTGTTTCTTACTAAAGAACTTGAAATCCAGTCTCTAAAATAAAGTAATGGACAGAATGACATTGTGGTTCTTCCCTTGTTCTTGCCTTTTTGTTCTTCTGTGGACACCATCACATACTGCTTCTGCCTTTGGCCAAAATTCAAACCCTTCTTGCAAATATATCCATGGACAAATATCAACAGATTCATCAATTAGACCACTATTTCAGATGAATTAAAATTCAGCGTCTGAAATTTGTTTCTGCTCAGGTAGAACACCCATAATAATGACATGTTGACTTCAGGATGTCTGTGGGGGATTCAGATACACACACATACACACACACACACACATAGGCACTTCAAAGTTCAAGAGTAGAAAATTTCCCAGTGGTGAACAAGGTAAATGACAAAAGAATGGATTGCAATCATGACCCAGGAGAATAACTTATAAGAATTAGAAAGGGAAAGAGAAACCCACAGTGGAGACTGAGAATCTGTGATCACAAAAGCAAGGAAAGAATTGGGAAAGAACACTGCAATAAAAGCAGAGAACTTCAAGAATCACGAAGCAACTAACAATATAAACATGAAAGTGGTTCTCATGAAAACCAGGTTACAGTGGGATTGGGGGGTATGTGATGAAAACAGAAACAAATGGGAGATGAAGAAATTATCCTTTTAAGAGATTTGAATTAGAAAGGAAGAACCCTTCTTTATTCCTAGCTATTGTTTTCTCAGAAGCCTCATCCTGTAGGACAAGAAGAAAAGTAATAAAAATAAGTAAAGAAATAAATGTTTGAGTTTGTTTGTGTGTGAGGGAGTGATCAGTTCAGTTCAGTCACTCAGTCATGTCTGACTCTTTGCAACCCATGAACTGCAGCATGCCAGGCTTCCCTGTTCTTCACCAACTCCTGGAGCTTGCTCAAACTCATGTTCATTGAGTCGGTGATGCCATCCAACCATCTCATCCTCTGTCATCCCCTTCTCTTCCTGCCTTCAATCTTTCTCAGCATCAGGATCTTTTATTAACAGTCTATTCTATACATCAGGTGGCCAAAGTATTGGAGCTTCAGCTTCAGCATCAGTCCTTCCAATGACTATTTAGGACTGAGTTCCTTTAGGATTGACTGATTTGATCTCTTTGCAGTCTAAGGGACTCTAGAGAGTCTTCTCCAACACCACAGTTCAAAAGCATCAATTCTTTGGTGCTGAGCTTTCTTTATAGTCCAACTCTCACATCCATACATGACTACTGGAAAAACAATAGCTTTGGCTAGATGGACCTTTGAGGGCAGAGTGATGTCTCTGCTTTATAATATGCTGTCTAGGCTGGTCATAGCTTTTCTTCCAATTAGCAAGTGTGTTTTAATTTCATGGCTGCAGTCACCATCTGCAGGATTTTGGAGTCCCCAAAAATAAAGTCTCTCACTGTTTCCACTGTTTCCCCATCTATTTGTCATGAAGTGATAGGACCAGATGCCATGATCTTAGTTTTCTGAATGTTGAGCTTTAAGCCAACTTTTTCACTCTCCTCTTTCGCTTTCATCAAGAGGCTCTTTAGTTCTTCTTTGCTTTCTGCCATAAGAGTGGTGTCATCTGCATATCTGAGGTTTTTGATATTTCTCCCTGCCATCTTGATTCCAGCTTGTGCTTTATCCAGCCTGACATTCCACCTGATGTACTCTGCATATAAGTTAAATAAGCAGGGTGACAATATACAGCCTTGACATACTCCTTTCCCGATTTGGAACCAGTCTGTTGTTCCATGTCTGGTTTTTACTGTTGCTTCCTGGCCTGCATACAGATTTCTCAGGAGGCAGGTAAGGTGGTCTGGTATTCCCATCTCTTTAAGAATTTTCCAGTTTGTTGTGATCCACACAGTCAAGGCTTTGACATAGTCAATAAAGCAAAAGTAGATGTTTGCCTGGAACTCTCTTGCTTTTCTGGTGATCCAATGGATGTTGGCAATTTGATCTCTGGTTCCTCTGCCTTTCATAAATCCAGCTTGAACATCTGGAATTTCACAGTTCATGTACTGTTGAAGCCTAGCTTGGAGAATTTTGAGCATTACTTTGATAGTGTGTGGAATGAGTGCAATTGTGTGGTAGTTTGAACATTCTTTAGCAATGCCTTTCTTTGGGATTGGAATGAAAACTGATCTTTTCCAGTCCTGTGGCCACTGCTGAGTTTTCCAAATTTGCTGGCAATATTGAGTGCAGCACTTTAATAGCATCATCTTTTAGGAATTGAAATAGCTCAACTGGAATTCCGTCACCTCCACTAGCTTTGTTCAAGGGAGTGATAGAGCTCATGATAAGTGGCCTCCATTTTATCATCAAAGAAAGAGGCATGCTTGTCTAAGAGTCAGAGGAGACTGAGGTTGGTGAGGGAGAAGGGGCAAGAAAGAATGGTGAAGATTTTGAACAAGTCCTGAAGAGGAGATTGACCATAAACAATTTAGACAAGTGCCACTAAAGATCCACATTAGATCAGAAATAAAAAATCAATCTGAGTAAGGGTGACATTGAGAATGGTTGTGCAAAGGTCATTGGAAGTAAGGGAGTGAAAGATAAGACTGTCTTCAGTGGATGTTTCACATCAGTGTTGACATTTCTTCAAGGGACTCTAGGAGCTGGGTAAAGGGAAAGACTGTGAGTCAGACTCGGAGAAGGCAATGACACCCCACTCCAGTACTCTTGCCTGGAAAATCCCATGGACGGAGGAGCCTGGTGGGCTGCGGTCCATGGGGTCGCTAAGAGTCGGATATGACTGAGCGACTTCACTTTCACTTTTCACTTTCATGCATTGGAGAAGGAAATGGCAACCCACTCCAGTGTTCTTGCCTGGAGAACCCCAGGGACAGGGGAGCCTGGTGGGCTGCCATCTATGGGGTCACACAGAGTCGGACACGACTGAAGCGACTTAGCAGCAGCAGCAGTGAGTCAGACTGTGAAGCCCTTGATGTGTCTGGGACATCCAGGGGATGGGAAAATGAAAGAAAATGGAAAGCAGACAGTGGCATGTTAGAGTGCCATGTGCACAATAGCAGGAGCACTGTGACAGAGGTAGAAAAAACTAAGTTTTTGAAGTTTCCCTAAGCAGCTAGGAGAACACTAGTTAGTATTCTAGTATTCTAGAATTCTAAATTCTAATTCTAACTAGAATGCTAACTAGAATACTAGTTAGTATCTGGGGACCTGTAAGCCTTATGGTGTGAGAACAGCCCAAGGATTGGGGGAGCAGGTCGAAGGGGATAGTCATCCAGAGAAAGAAGCAGAACTGGCAAAGTGGTTAGCAGATGAAGGTGGCAGAGGGAAATCATTCTGTGTATTTTGTGTTGAGAACCAACTGATGGACAATAATGACAGAAAGATTTAGATTTAACCAAACCCAAATATCTAAGATTTGTCTCAGGTTGTTTCTGTGAGGGGAATTGGCTGAGGGCCCTTGGGGGCATCTGGTTTTGTTCTCCTGGAGGCTGCCTGACCACCTGTGGAGGGCAGTCAGCATCTTCCTCTGGAGGGGGCTTGCTCTGCCTGTGGGGAACAGTACCCTGCGTCCCAGTCTTAGGGCACACACGCATGCATCTTTTTGTGTCTCGTTTTTTAGCATGAGAATTTTTGATGCTCATTCAACTTTCTTCAGACAGCTCAGGATCTTTTTCTTCCTTCTGGCCTAAATTACTTTTCTCAGTTTACAAGGGAGCTATTTGACTGACTATTAAACTAGAACACGAGAGGCATAATTATTATATTCTTCCACTTAGTCGGAAACTAAGCAAGAGTTGGGACTTGCATGGACAGTTAGATACTAGGGATCAGCAGTTATGGAGCCCAACAGAAATCATCTGGGGGACAAAGGAATGTGGTGGGCTGGACACTGGACAATGGTTAATCTCAAATCAGTTGGTGACAGTGATAAAATAGTGAAACAAGTGTGCATTCTTTCAGGAGGTAAGCCAGAAATAATAGACTCAAGCTATGGCAGAACAACTTGCTATGTCAGCCTCAAGGAAAGCTTGATTTTGAGACACTGTTTATGAAGATCAAGGTGACACCTCACTTTGCTCTGTCTGAGCCCTCAGAGAGAAGTTCATGGCGAGTATTTCAATCTAGAGTGTGGAGAAGATGAGTAAAGGGAGATCTTGGCAGAAATTAAGTAGATTAATATAGCTCATCTCTCTTTTCAGGCTTCCTAGGTGGCACAGTGGTAAAGAATCTGCCTGCCAATGCAAGAGATGTAAGAGATGCAGGGTCAATTCCTGGGCCAGGAAGATCACCTGGAGGAGGAAATGGCAACCCACTCCAGTATTCTTGCCTGGGAAATCCCATGGACAGAGGAGCCTGGTTGGCTATAATCCATGGGGTAGCAAAGAGTCAAACACAACTGAGTGACTGGACACATCTCTCTTATCATACATAGTTCTGGTCAGTTCATGAACCAATGCTTTTTATGACATTTATGTATATTGGTCCCAGTCAGTTCATGATCCTATGCATTTTATGACATTTATGTATGTCATTTCCTCTTTGAGTATTAAGATATTTGGGATGACAAGTATATCTCTTAATAAATTATTTCTGAAGGAAGATGTTAAGGTTTGAATCTTTGAATAATGTCCATTTTCTGCACTGTAAGTCTGAGCCAGGCTCTGGTCATATTAGTGGACAAGCTAAGACATTTATATTATTAGCTGAGATTAAATTCTGAAATGACATACATGTATTATAATAGGTAAGGCAGTCTACATGCACAGTGAACACCCTTTGGATATCTACAATTTTACCCTTTTTTGGTTTAGGGAATAATCTGGACAAAAATGTTTGTCTCCAACAAAATAAACTCTCCTCTACCATTTGCATTAATGACTGTTTCCTACTGTCTCTAGCTTTTAAAAATGTATTTTTCCCTTATACTTGCCGACTTCTACCTGTCTTTTTGGAGTGCAGGAGTTAGAGCAACCACACCCAGTTTGCCACCAACATTACATAAACACTCTCATCTGGAAGAGTAATTTATGGCTGGAGAGAGGGATGGGCAAGGAAGAAAAGGGAGATGAGTAGAACCAACTGATGAGCTGGTGTTGGAGGAGGAGGCCTCTTGGAGAGTGGCTCAAGGGAAATTATTGGAACTGCTGGGTTGAGGGAGAACGGAAGGATGGTGGCCAAGATTGGTAAGTGGCAGACAGAGAAGCCAGGAACACACAGGTAGCCCAAGTAAGCCATGCCAGGAACAGGGGGATTTGGGGGAAGAGGGAGGAGAAAAGAGAGAAAACTGTCAAGTTCCCAATTCCTAATTTTAATGGGCTCTCTGAAAAGAAACAGAGGGTGCAGTTTTTCTTCTTTGGTACCCTAACTATGTGAAGGCTCAGTCACTGATCCCTCTTCTTTCTTTTCTAATCATTTCTTTTTTCCTTTTCTTTTCTTTCTTCTCTCTTTCCTCCTATCCACCCTGCCTCTTCTTTCATCTGACTGATTAGAACATCTCCATGTTGAAAAATTACTTGATGTCATCATAGCTCCAAACCATCGATTTGTCAATACAGGAAATTGTATTTGTTTTTAATAAAGGAGAAAAGGAAAGGGAATGTGACTAATGTCTGTGTAAAACCAGGCGACAATTCAAAAAACACTGAGTCTCCAGGAAAGCAGAAGAAGGAATATCCCTCTGACCACATCTGACATCACTTCATGGAATTTGGATGGCTTCTTGGGGGAGGAGAACTATTTTTCCAAGATATTATAAGTCAATAAGAAAGGATATTTTAAAACCCCCTTTCTCCCAAGCACTTTTGGTTTTAAAGCAGTCTTTTTGTGCTTCTTTATTCCTATTTTTGGTTCTGTGCCAAAGAACACAAATACAGTCTTCTTTGGGATCTCTATTTCTTGGATACTCCTTGCCGATATATCCTACATGTGGATTAAATAGATGGCATCAACAGTGTAGTTGGGAGGCAGAGCAAGCAAGAGAAGAGGGTCATGCTGTTCTCACATGAGCTTCGGGGTTCAGTGATTTCAGTGTCTGTAGCTTGTCTACCAGAGTAGTAAGCATAAAGCATCAGTCTATAAAGGATATTTTCAACTATGTTGAGAGAGCTGTCTGCATAGTTGAAGCTGTGATAGGATCATTGCTATTTTTGGAACGGCATTTCCAGTGAATCCAAGGGGCGACTCAGTTTTGGTTTAGTTGTTCTTTCTTAAAATAGCTCTCCATTGAGAATGATGAGGCTCTGTTTGCTCATGGTGAAGTTTTAAGTTTCACTCATGTCAGGAAAATGAAGGTCTTTGACTATATATGAGCTTTAAAAGAGGTCGAATGCTTGTTTCCCCTTTTTTATGGCCCATGGGGCATGTGGTTTTAATAGACTATTAAGTCTGCAAATAAGTACAAACATAATATTACCTAGTGCTTTGAAGGCCACCAATAGAGATACTCTGTGAGTATGAAGTAGTCAGAGTAGGGTTAGAGAGACTATGGATTAAGGTACTAGAAAGAGAAAAAAATATATAAAACTAATATTTCCTGCAGTAGCTTTATGTTATCCTTTCCTTCCTGTAACTAATTTCTTTCTTCCCTCTTTAACTTTGTGTTTTCTGGTTACTATTTACCTTGTTAAAAAATGCCCAAAGCAAGCAGATGCTGAAATAGAGATTTAATCAATCTTCTTATAGTAATGATTGTGCAGTGTGATAGAAAGAACGAGAGATTGAGAGTTGGAAGGCCTTATTCACCATGGATAAGAGAGTAATTCTCAGGGCATAGAATTAAGAGTATTATTGGGTTTATCTTGAAGAAATAATCTAGGTGTTAAGCGGGGAACTGAGTATGATGTCAGATACTGAGTATTCATATAAATATTATGGTGCCAAAAAAGGTAGGGTATTATTTATCTTGGAATAAATATTCTAAATGAGTATTAGTGTCTTTTTTGAGAGCACCATGACACCTGGTCTCAGCCTCTTTGCCCTTCTCCTCTAAAAGGCAACGATGGTTGGGAAGTCAGAGTCTGCTCAGATCTGACTCTGTTCTTGTCTATGATCCTTCGGTGTGACATTTCCTCTCTTATGTGCTCCCCAGGGCATACATGAGTGTGAAGGAGCTGAAGGAGGCACTGCAGCTCAACAGCACCCACTTCCTCAATGTCTACTTCGCCAGCTCAGTACGAGAAGACCTTGCAGGTGCTGCCACCTGGCCTTGGGACAAGGAAGCCATCAGTCACCTGGGTAAGTAAAGCCGAAGAACAATTACAGTAGGAGAAATGAGGAGGTTGGAAGGGAATCTGTGAAAGTTAGTTTGGGGGGAAATGGGGAGAAAAATTAATTTACTTAGTAAATTAGCTTCTTTGGGCTGAGAATAGCTTTGAGGAGAGTTTTTCAAAATGTTTTAATGAAGACAGGTAAGATGTATTAGGGCAACAGTGGCAAATACTCAGAATGTTCTAGACCAAATATTCAGAAGGTTCTAGACCAAATAATCTAGATGCAAATAAATTGCTGACATGGGATAAGATCCATTTTGTGTCTTGATTAATCTCAAGAGGGAACCAAACAAAAAGGTGGCTAGAATGTGAAATCTGATTTGCAGTAATCGCTATGCCAGAAGATTGCTGGTCATCTTGCATGGATTGGAATCCTGAGGAGATCCCGGGAACTACAAGCAAGTAGGGCTTGTCTGATTACCTGGGAAAAGGGTGACACCTTAATCTAAATGAAACTACTGCATACTTCAGACAGATGATTCCTTTTATAATATCATTATTATAAAGGAAATTTTACTAGCCAATCAATAGAATAATTAAATCAGTTTATGTGGATAAAGAGTAATTATTCAATATAATTTGTATGTATTTTCAAAGAGTCTTGAGTAGGGTTTATAAAAATTTACTTTAAAACTGAATTACCATAATTAGGAGGAATTTTTCATGTTGGAAAGAGAATTCTTAAAGGAAACCAGAAACCACTGTATAAATGATTTAAAAGAGATTACACAAAAATAATCTTCTTAGGAGTCAAATATGAAGCAGAGAGAAATAAATTGAATAAAGATCTCATAATACTGTGTATGTCAAATTCATCTGTGAGGGGGTCATTATGAAGTAGAGCCCAGAATATTGAAATGATAATCAGAGAATATATGAGCAAGTGTCTGAAAGATTGGGGAAGGAATAAGATAAGCAATAGGTTAACAATAAATGAAAAGATATTGTTCCTATTCAAGAGGAAACCAGAACATAAAAATCCCTATAGTGAATTAGGTTAGCATCCAGAAGGACTATATATCTCAAGCAAAGGAAGAGATAACAAAAAGTTAAACCTGTGGTGATCCAAACAGAATGCTTTGTTTATCCTGGGTTTCATTGGGTCTATAGTCATCTGATACAGTTTTAGGGCTCTCTTATCATTAAAGTTTGTATTTTCAGTTGTCAGTATATGATAAGTCAGAAATTTGTGAGGTGAGTGATGCTTTCCAAATCAAAACTAATGTGAGTCATTCTAGTCTTCATGCTTCTAAGAGGCAAGCTAGAAGGTTATATGCCAATAAGTCATTTAGCAGTGAGTTTGAGTATCTTGAATTATTCTCATGATAAACAGTGGTAACAGAGGAGCATGCAAAACTCTAAGAAAGTACCTCCAAATTGGCACACATCTGATTCACCAAATGTTACCTTTCAGTACATATGACAGCAAGGTTTATCAATAATGGTTTCTGAGAATCCTAGGTCAGTCACTGGGAATTGAATTTACTTGTTCAAAAAACCTTTAAAAAAATGATCTGCCTAGCCATTATGGAGACAAATCTTGGCCCCTTAATAAGAATTGTTGAGCTGGGAGCAGAGCCTTGAGTATTTTCTTACTTTTCTGGCACTAGGCCATTGACAAAATTCATGTAAATAAAAAAATGGACAAAATACCAAAAAATTAACTACTTGAAAACATCAGACATCAGCCAAAACAATGAGGATTTGAGAGAGCCAATCCCCAATTAGAAGAAAGCTACATTGACATGAACTCTACATATAGCTCAGTTTTTGTTTTTTTTTTTTTTCTCCTTGAGGGAAATTGCCAATTCTTAGTAAAAGTAATAGAAGCAGAGGAGCAGAGAGCAGCAGTCCAGAGCGTGCTTCAGTTTTTGCCACTGGGGAGGCAAAAACTATAAGTCAAAACTTCTAAGGTATCCAGACTAGAGGGATCAAGTTTCCAGAGAAATAGAAACCATGGAAAAAATAAATGTGATATTTTACTCATAATTTTAAGATATTTTCTGATTTCTGAACTATGCATTCTCCAAGTCAGTTACCAAGAAAACAAGTATTGATATAAAATATCTGCTATTAAATTAAAAAAACTGAAAAGTGATTTCAGGAGTCTTACAGTGGAGGGGACAAAAAAAAAAAATGGAATTGAGATCCTGTCAAGGAGGGGCATTGAGACACTTAATGAAATATTCTTCATAGACATTCTATGAAGGAAAACATAAATAGTGTAGCTTACACAAAGCATAACATTCAGCCTGAAGCACTCTTAAACCCCTGTTTGTAGGAGGGTCATCTTGCCTGGAGGATCCCATGGACAGAGGAGCCTGGCAGAATACAGTCTATAGAGTCACAGAGTCAGACCTGACAAGTGACCTAGCAGCAGCAGCAGCAGCATCTGCCTATATTTAGCTGCCTAACAAAAGAAAGTTAAATATGCTCTGGAGGAAGACAATATCATCAAAAACCTCTACAAATATTCATGCACAATGTCGAGAAATCAGTATAAAAAATTTTCCAGTTATGCCAAGAGACAGGATCAAATGATGGTAAACTAAACTAAACAAAGAAATAAGCAATCACTCCATAAATGCAGATCCACAGATTATCCAGATATTGGAGTTATGGAATATTGGCTTAAGATAATTATTATTAGTATGTTCAAGATAGATAAAAAGTTGTAGAGTGTCCTCAGAGAATTAGAATCTATATTAGTGAATCAAAGGGAAATTTTAGGACAAAAATACAGTAACTGAAATTAAGAAATTAATAGATTAGTTTGTGAGCAGGAGAAAAGATTTAGAAAACTGTAGAACACATACATCTTGAAGCTCAAAGAGGAGAAGTGATGTAAAAATATAGAAAACAGCATGAGGCATTTGAGACCTGATGAAAAATTCCTACTGTAAATTGTAGTTCTAGAAAAAGAAGAGAAAGATTTTGAGGCAGAAACAATATCAAAGAGCTAGCAGCTGAGAATTTTGCAAGGTGACAAAAACTTGATATCAAACTACAGATTCAAACTGTTTTTCAAACCCTAAGAAGGATAAATAGAAGGAAAATCACAACTTGATTCATTATAGCAAACATGCTGAAAATTGAAGGCAAACAGAAAATACTCAAAAATAACCAGAGAAAAATTATGCTACTTTAAAAATAGCAACAGTATCATTGGCACACTGATTTTTCAACAGAAACTATGGAGGTCAGTAAACAACAGATTGATGCATTTTTTAAAATGCTAAAAGAATAATTGCCAATTTATAATTCTATATTCAGCAAAAAATCTTTTAAAGAAAAATTAAACATATTTTCAGACAAAAATAGATCATTTAATACCAGCAGTAAAGTAAATATTGAAGAAAGCTATCCAAATAGAAAGAAAATGACTCCAAATAGAAACAGAGACATACAAAAAGAAATGAACCACACTAGAAAGGATAAAAATATTAAAATAAATAAAATATTAAAATAAAATATTAAAAGTAATAAAAATATTTTTTTGTTTTAAAATATATGTGGTTAAAACATGACAACAATGGCAAGAAAGACAAAAAGAAAGTAAATTAAATTAAATGATTTAAGGCACCTTCTATACCAATATTTAGAAAAATTACTGATTTGTTCATTTTAGATAGTTATACATACCTTATGTAAGAATTAGCTCAAAATAGATCATAGGTTTAAATATAAAAAGTAAAACTGTATAACTTCAAAAAGAAAACATAAGAGAAAATCTTCAGGGCAAGGTTAGGTGAAGAGCGCTTATATATGACACCCAAAGCATAGTCCATAGAAATGAAAATGGATAAATTGAACTTAATCAAAATTAAAACTTTTTCTCTGAGAAACACTCTATTAAGATGAACAAAGCAATGGCAGACTCGGCAGAAGGATTTGCAAACCATACATCTCACAAAGGATTTGTGTCTAGAGTATATAAAGAACTTTGAAAACAAGAGTAAACAAATATTCCAGTTAGAAAATGGGCCAAAGCACAGACATTTTGCCAAAGAAGATATACAGATGGAAAGTAAGCACATGAAAAGATATTTGACATCATTAGGGAAAAACAAATTAAAGCCACAATGAGGCTACACTTATTAGAAGACCGAAAAACGAATAATAGCAACACTAAATGCTAGCGAGAATGCAGAGAACTGGATATTGCATATATTGCTGATGAAAAAGTAAAATGGCACAGCCACTTTGGAGAATACTTTGGCAGTTTCTTGTAAAATTAAATGTATACTTACCATATGACCCAGTAACTGGACTACTGAATATTTATCCCAGAATAGTGAAAATATATGTCCCCTCCAAAACCTGTGTATTGATCTTCATAGTAGCTCTATTTGTGATAGAGCAAAACTGGAAATGACAAAAGTATTTTTTAGTGATAAGTGCTTAAGCAAACTGTGATCCATCCATCCAGTGGAACGTGCATGCGTGCCTGCAGTGCTCAATCGCTCAGTTGTGTCTGACTCTGCAACCCCGTGGCTTGCAGCCCACCAGGCTCCTCTGTCCATGGGATTTTCCAGGCAAGAGTACTGGAGTGGGTTGTCATTTCCTACTCCAGAGGATCTTCCTGACCCAGGGATGGAACCTGCATCTCCTGCTTGGCAGGTGGGTTCTTCACCACTGAGCCACCTGGGAAGCCAATGATACTACTCAGTAATAAAAAAGAACAGAGTATTGATACATGCAACAATTTACATGGATCTCAAGGGTATTATGGGGAGTGAAAAAAATCTCAGAAGTTGCATGCTTATGATTTATATAATATTCTCCAAAATTTATGTGGTATTCTCAAAGCTAGAAAAGAAAACTGGAGAGAGAGAACAAGCTAGTGGTTGTCAGGGGTTAGGAATAGTAGAGGATTGAGGAGAGAGGTATGTGTGAGGGGGGACATGAAGGATAATAGAGGAGCAATCTTAATGTTGATTGAATGTTTCAGTGTCTTGATTGTGGTGGTAGTACACCAAGGTATACAAACATGTGATAAAATTTCATAGAACTACACACATACACACAAGACTGCATGTAGAAACTGGTGAAATCTAAATAACGTCAGTAGTCTGTATGCATAAACAGAACATATCACATATAGCTCTTTGAAAGCTCACTGAATGAAGGCATGAATGAATAAATGAATGAAGGTGTTAAATTTAAATGGTTTCAAGAAGTGTTTTTTCAAACTAGGGTTCTGTAACAACCTAAGGGGTGGGACGGGGTGGGAAGTGGGAGGGGGTAGCAAGAGGGAGGGGACATAGGTGTACCTATGACTGATTCATGTTGATGTATGGCAGAAACCAACACAATATTGTAAAGCAATTATCCTTCAATTAAAAATAAATATTTTTTTAAAGAAGAGAAAAAAAGAAATATTTAAATTATGTCATTGGTCACTGACTCATAATGAATTAAAAAAGAAGCTAGGGATTTTAAATTTTATTCTTAAACCTTTTAAGAATAACTAGTTCCCCTACCACATGTTTCCTAATTTGTTTTTAAGAAGTAGAAGACTGAACAGCTGAAATGTCTGACTCAATATGAAATTTCTCATGTTCTTATTTACTTTTTCTTGTTCAATCATAACTGCGATTGAATAAAGGAACTATATTGACCTAAATCAGGTGTAGAGTAGTACAGACAGCTGAAATAACATGATAGAGGAAGACGTTTATGATTTTCTAAACAGAGTCTTTACAAAACTCAAGATAAGATTATCTGTGTCAACATTCAAGACTCTGTATTTTGAGGGTCACTCGAGTGACCTGGCAGATAAGTATGCTAGTCTGAAAGTTTGAAGATTGAGGCCAATTTCTGACTACAAATGGCTTAAGTCACTATGTGGAAAAACCAAGGTAATCTGTAGTCAACCCATTTCTGACCTTAGCATGATTTTGTACTTTCAATGGTGTGGTAATGCAGGGCAGAATTTTTTTATAAGTAAATGAGTAAGTGAGAGCCCCTTGAGCTCAGAGGTTTGAATATCTTTACCTTTAGTGTACAACACTTAAACTGAAAACATGTCTTCAAAGGCAGAAGTCTTAAGTTAGTGGTTGTTATTATTGTTCAGTCGCTAAGTCCAACTCTTGATGACCCCATGAACTGCAGCATGCCAGGCTTCCCTGTCCTTCACTATTTCCTGGACTTTGCTCAAATTCATGTCCATTGAGTCACTGATGCCATTCAACCATCTCCTCCTCTGCCGCCCCTTCTCCGCCTGTCTTCAATCTTTCCCAGCTTCAGGGTCTTTTCCAATGAGTTTGCTCTTCGCATCAGGTGGCCAAAGTATTGGGGCTTCAGCTTCAGCGTCAGTCCTTCCAACAAATATTCAGGGTTGATTTCTTTTAGAATTGACTGGTTTGATTTCTTTACTGTCCAAGGGACTCTCAGGAGTCTTCTGCAGCACCACAGTTTGAAAGCATCAATTCTTCAGTGCTCAGGCTTCTTTATAGTTCAACTCTCATATCCACACATGACTACTGGAAAATTGAATTGAATTTATTTCATGGCAGTGTCAAAGATAGAATAATTAGAAGTTCACTGTAGAGATATGCACAGCAAAATTGGGAGACAGACAGGCAAATACAAACTTATAGTAATACTATGTGATGCTGCCACACATGAGGTCAAGTAGGAACATGACAAGAAAGTGCTTGGTTATGCCAAAAATATCAGAGAAGAAGGGGAGAGTTTGCTGAGGGGCTGAGGCTTGAGGAGAGAGTTAAAAGATAAGCAGAAGTTTGCATGGCAGACAATGACAGGGCATTCCAGAGTGAAACAAAAGGTAGATGCTAATGTTTAGACTGTTAAAAACTTAGACTTGCTTAGAAATGGAATATCCTTGGAATCGCTAGAACAGAGCTCTTCAAACTCATTTTTGCTTTCCTGTAACTCCTAAAAGACTTTTGAAAAACCCCTTTACCCCTTCATAGATTTTAAAAGTAACATCTAAAAATTTAGCCATAAGTTTAAATTATAGCAAAGAATATTATCTCTGGTGTATTATCTAAATTATTGACATTTAAAAATGCTTTTTAAATCTCCTCTTCTAAATGTATCCTCACTAACATAACAATTTGGTAATTACTATCATTCATTTTAAAATGTATGGCCCATGCACTTTTTTAACATTGAGAAATTATCATTGCTCCTTTTTTTCTCTTTGGAATTGTGTTTCCATTTCATTGCTCCTGTAGAACTTTGTGGGCTCCCCTGGTGTCTCAACAGTAAAGAATCTGCCTGCAATGCAGGAGACATAAGAGATGTGGGTTCGATCCCTGGGTTGGGAAGATCCCTGGAGGAGGGAATGGCAACCCACTCCAGTATTCTTGCCTGAAGAATCCTAGGGACAGAGGAACCGGGAGGGTGACAGTCTATAAGGTTGCAAAGACTTGGACATGACTGAAGTGACTGAGCGCACGTGCCCTCACACGTACACACACACACACTCACGTAGAACTTTGCACTTAATGTAACAATGAAAGAAAGTGAAAGTGAAGTCACTCAATGATGGCCAACTCTTTGTAACCCCATAGACTGTAGCCCACCAGGCTCCTCCATCCATGGGATTTTCCAGGCAAGAATACTGGAGTGGGTTTAGTAAGTCACCTATTTATCTTCTGAAAACAGATTTTGAGTAAAACAACTCTTTTGTGATATCTTATAATTAAAGTTTTTATTTTGAGATAATTATATATTCACATGTGGTTGTAAGAAATAGTACAAAGAGATTCCACATATCCTTTACCCATTTTCCTTCAAGGGAAGCATCTTGCAAAACTATAATACAATATCACAAACAGGATATTAATGTTGATACTGATCATAAATTATAATGAGTTAAAAATTTCTTCTCAATTGAGTTAGCTTTTGAAATGTTTCCTTGTCCAAAACTGATCAAAACAATACTTTAAAATGTTGATTGATGGCTAGTACACAAAGTGGTAAATGCACATTTAATGAGTTGAGAATGGCTTTTCTCTCCCAGATTAGTTCTTATGTCAGTGGATGAAAAGTAATTACTGCTATAATAAGACAGGATTTAGCATCAGTTGTATTGCTTTATTTATTTTTTTTCTTTTTTAGCTCTAAGTGCTGAGAAATTTTTTTCACATAAATAAGTAGATGAGGGAGATAGAGTTGTGTTTACCTGAGTGGATGGTGGTACCAAGGTAGAAAATATAGAAAAAAAGAGGAGCAAAGAGTGAGGCAGTTTGATTTTGGAGGTGTTAAATTTGGGGTCTCTATCAATTTGACCATGCAAAGGATTTCCACAAAAGCAGAAGGAGGAGCAGGATTCAGAAGTGTACCAGACACCAAAGGAAAGAGGGGTTTGAGAGAGTCCCTTGTGACCCACAAATAGGCCTGCTTCAGAAAGATGAAGTAAGTACAAGGGCATCTTGGCTAGGTTAGAAAAGACAGTCAGTCATTCTCTGGCATGGGAGTTGAACACTTCAGAGTGTTCTGGGCCAACCATCTTTCTAATTGTCCTAGGGAATGTCTGTACTGCCAAGAACATTCAGAGATACTGATCAGATCACAAGCAACATGCCCCAGTGCGTGGGACCTAAGAACTGTGTGGGAGGGAACTTGAGCCTGGCTTACAATGGGACTTTAGACATATAGGATCTTCTGTGGAGTCCAGGTAATACGACCCTTGTAGGAAAAAATATCTTTGAGTGATAGAGTGGGCTATGGCTTCCAAAACATAGGAAGAAATATATGTTGAGCAAGTCACCTAATATATAAAATGGGGATAAAGGAAGAGAGCCTGGCACATGGACTACCCTGGTGGTCCAGTGGCTAAGACTCTGCACTCCCAATGTAGGGGGCCCAGGTTCAATCCCTGGTCAGGGAGCTAGATCCCACATGCTGCAACTAAGACATGGCACAGCCAAATTAATGAACTAATTAATTCTAAAAGTACCTGATGCATAGTAAGGCTTCAGTAGATATTAGCTCCACTGGTACTAGTAGTAGTAGCAACAGGAATAGAAGTTCCACATACCATGTGTCCGTGACTGACATTCTTGGTTGTGCCCTTAGCCTCTCACCTACCTCATCTCCATCCTAGAGAATTTTAGTGTCCCAGAAAGATGTTTGCTCCTTTGTAAAAGAGTAAACAATGTGTTTTAAGGGTCAAACTGTTCGTAGTGGCAAAGCAATTTATAAGAAGCAAGGAGATTCCATATATATGTGTAATATGCAATATTTATTTTTCTCTTTCTCACTTTATATAACAGGCTCTAGGTTAATTCACCTTAGTTCAACTGACTCCAATTCTTTCTTTTTTATGGCTGACTAATATTCCTTTGTATATATGTACCACAACTTCTTTATCCATTCATCTGTCAATGGACATCTAGGTTACTCCTTAAGCAGGAGAGGGTGGGCTTGATTGAGGGGCCTAATTGAGAAGATAGCCTGGACATACACACAGTACCTAATGTGTAAAGTGGATAGCTAATATATATAACACAGGGAGCCCAAGGAAGCTGCTCTATGACACAAGGAGGCCAGCCTGGCAGTCTGTGACCACCCAGAAGGCAGGGATAGGGGATGGGGTAGGAGGGAGGCTCAAGAGGGAGGGAATATATATGTGTTCTCTCTCTCTCTATATATATATGTCCTTCCCTAGTAGCTCAGTGGTAGAGAATCTACTTGCAATACAGGAGCCACAGGAGACATGGGTTCAATCCCTGGGTCCAGAAGATCTCTGGAGGAGGGCATGGCAACCCACTCCCGTGTTCTTGCCTGAGAATCCCATGGACAGAGGAGCCTGGTGGGCTATAGTCCATAGGGTTGCAAAGAGTTGGAGACGGTGACTGAAGTGACTTAGCATGCACATGTGCATATATATGTGTGTGTGTGTGTGTGTGTGTATTTTAAGTTTTAGCTGATTCATATTGTTATACAGCAGGAATCAGCACAACATTGTAAAGTAATTGTTGTTCTTCAGTTGCTAATTCATGTCTGATTCTTTGCGACCCCGTGGACTGCAGCTTGCCAGGCTTTGCTGTCCTTCACTATGTCCTGGAGTTTGCTCAGATTCATGTCCGTTGAGTTGGTAAAGCCATTATCCTACAATAGAAAAAGAAAACAGAAAAATTAAAAGAAGCCAAAGTCGTCTCCTTATGAGTCACAGAAGGAAAGAATAAGTGATTGTTGGCAGTTTGGGGGTGGTGGGGAGTACCGAGTCAGGGTCTGTGGTTATCACAGGGCCAGATGGACTGGAGGAGAGGAAAGGCCACAGAGGTGGTGCAGGTGTGGCATATGTCTGGTGGAAGGCAAAGCAGGAGCTGCATGGCCGGGTAGGGGAAGATGGAAGCAGCAGATGTGAGCTCACAGAGGATATAAACGTCCCTCACCTAGAATTTTCATAGGGGATCCCCATCCCCCCCTCAAGACAAAGCTCGACTTCCTCCTAACCAAACAGAAGACATTGAGATTGGACTCTGACATCAGCTGTGACACATGCATGCACAATGTGAGTGAGAAATGGCCATGGATTTGGCAAGTGGGAAGTCTTTGGTAATCTCAGCCTGATTGTCTCTGTGGAGTACGGATGGAGGAACCAGAGTGGAAAGGGTCGAAGGGTCTGCAGGACGTAAAGAGGGGCACCCTGGTACAACAAACCACCAAATGATGGGGCTAGAGCAAAACAATTTCATTCTTCTCCACCGTCTCCTCTTCACTATGCCAAAGTGGAGCGATTCTTATGTGCGATGAAGAGTAAACAAGACATGTAAACTGGAGCACGCCATGTTCATATAAGGACTTACGGAATCATTAATGAGAAAAGCTACAGGGCACGAACATGATAAGGGCTTTTACTGGCCGTTACCCACTGGCTGCTTCTGTAGATTATTGAATTATCAGAAGATGACATTCTGTAAATGGTGTTATTTTAGGTTGCTTGGAGTTTCAAACATAGTGGGCACTCTTAGACATTGAAAGCCTGAAAAAATTATCCTCTAGTATGAACTACACGTCCTGAAATTGGGGTGGCCCAAGGATAGATTTGAAGAAGTGGCAGGAATACACAGAAAAGCTATACAAAAAAGATCATAATGTCCCAGATAACTACAATGGTGTGATTGCTCATCTAAAGCTAGATATCCTGAGCTTGAAATCAAGGGGGCCTTAGGAAGCATCACTACAAACAAAGTTAGTGGAGGTTATAGAATTCCAGCTGAGCTATTTCAAATCCTAAAAGATGATGCTGTTAAAGTGCTGCACTCAATATGCCAGCAAATTTGGAAAACTCAGCAGTGGCCACAGAATTGTAAAAGGTCAGTTTTCATTCCAATCTCAAAGAAAGGCAATGCCAAAGAATGTTCAAACTACCGCACAATTGCACTCATTTTATGCACTAGCAAAGTAATGCCCCAAATTCTCCAAGCTAAGCTTCAACAGTATGTGAACTGAGAACTTCCAAAAGTTCAAACTGGATTTAGAAAAGGCAAAGGAACCAGAGGTCAAATTGCCAACATCTGTTGGATCTTAGGAAAAACAAAAGAATTCCAGAGAAACATTTACTTCTGCTTCATTGACTACACTAAAGCCTTTGACTGTGTGGATCACAACAAACTGTGGGAAATTATTAAATAAATGGGAATGCCAAACCACCTTACCTGTCTTCTGAGAAACCTGTATGCAGGTCAAGAAGCAGCAGTTAGAACTGGACATGAAACAATTGACTGGTTCAAAATTGGGAAAGGAGTGCATCAAGGCTCTATATTGTCAACCTGCTTATTTAACTGATATGCAGAGTACATCATGCAAAATGCCAAGCCAGATGAAGCACAAGCTGGAATCAAGATTTCCAGGAGAAATATCAATAACCTCAGACATGTAGAAGATACCACTCTTCTGGCAGAAAGTGAAGAAGTACTAAAGAGCATCTTGATGAAGGTGAAAGAGGAGAGTGAAAAAGCTGGCTTAAAACTCAACATTCAAAAAACTAAAATCTTGGCATCCAGTCCCATAACTTCATGGCAAATAGATGGTGAAATGATGGAAACAGTGACAGACTTTTTTTTCTTGAGCTCCAAAATCACTGCAGATGGTGACTGGAGCCATAAAATTAAAGACACTTTCTCCTTGGAAGAAAAGCTATGACAAACCTAGACTGTGTACTAAAAAGCAGAAAGATTGCTTCGCTGACAAAGGTCTATATAGTCAAAGCTATGGTTTTTCCAGTAGTCATGTATGGATGTGAGAGTTGGACTATAAAGAAAGCTGAGTGCTGAAGAATTGATGCTTTTGAACTGTGGTGTTGGAGAAGACTCTTGAGAGTCTCTTGGACTGCAAGGAGATCAAACCAGCTAATCCTAAAGAAATCAATCCTGAATATTCGTTGGAAGGGTTGAAGCTGAAGCTGAAGCTCCAATAGTTTGGCCACTTGATGCAAAGAGCGAACCCATTGAAAAAGAATCTGATACTGGAAAAGACTGAAGGCAGGAGGAGAAGGGGACGGAGTACGAAATGGTTGAATGGCATCACCGACTCAATGGACATGAATTTGAGTAAGCTCTGGGAGTTGGTGAAGAACAGGGAAGCCTGGAGTGCTGCAGTCCATGGGGTCACAAAAAGTCTGACACAGCCGAGAAACTGAATAACAAAAGACAGGTTTGAGGAGGGCATGGCAACCCACTCCAGTATTCTTGCCTGGAAAATCCCATGGAAAGAGGAGCCTGGCAGGCTGCAGTCCATAGGGTCACAAAGAGTTGGACATGACTGAAGTGACTTAGCATGCTTGCATGCAAAGATAGTTTTATGCATTTGTGAGTAGGTGGAATATTAATAAACAATCACCTTTACATGTGATACCTTGAAAGGTCTCCTCTACTAGAACATATCCTAGTAATCACTGAATCCTTTGTTTCCAGAACACTGTTGTTGGTCACTAAGTCATGCCCCATTCTTTTGCAGTCCCATGGAATATAACCCACGAGGCTCCTTTGTCTATGGGATTTCCCAGGCAAGAATACTGGAGTGAGTTGCCATTTCCTCCTCCAGGGAATCTTCCCTACCCAGGGACTGAACCTGTTTCCCACGTTGGCAGGCAGATTCTTTACCGTTGAATCACCAGGGAAGCCCTAGAACAGGACCTGACACTGTGTAGATGCACAATGAAGGCTGAATTGATAAATCAATTATAGAAAATATCTTTCCCATTCATACTCTGTAGTGCTTAAGATTTTGGCATGAGGTTTTGTGTGTGTGTGTGTGTGATGCACCACCCTCATCCAATAGCAAAGAAAAGATTACATCATAGGTCTCTAAAGCCTCAGAAATAACATCTTCAGTTTTCATTAATCGAATTACTTTTCTCCCATGGTATGGAAGTGGTTAGAAAGCCTGGAGTGCTTGAGAGTTGGGAGGTAGGAATGGCTGAAAGAGTGTAAAAGGAGAGAGAAACAACATCAAGCTCTGCAAAATCTTTACCCTCTACACATTCTACTCTTAGTTCAGTCTTGCCCAGAACAAGGACTTCTTTCTCATGAGACCACAGGCTGTAAAACCAAGAAGCCAACACAGGGCTTGGAGATGAATTATGTCTGGATTGGTCCTGTTAAAAATTTGCTTCATTTTCTAAGTGCTAGTGGCTTTTTAAAATATTTTCCATTTCTTTCTCTCCCCTTGTCTGTCAGTCCACCTCTGCCACTTTCCTCCCTTGCCCTGCCCACAAGTGCTCCTTCCTCAGACCCAAACACATCCTGATGGCTTTGTCCCTTCCTTGCAAAGAGTGTGTTTGGAGGAGTGTGTTTCAGCCAGTAACTGGAAGTAATCACAAGGCACCTGCAGACCAGCTCTCAACCTCCTTGTTTTATGGGCATATAATATTCAGCCCTAAAAGTTTTACAGAACAGTTTTAAAGTCATTTCAACTCATGTCCTTTTCCTCAAGCCACTAGAGGTTTTTTGTTTTTGTTTTTTTTTAGACAGAAGTGACTTTGGGAGTCATTTCCTTCCCACACACCACTCTGGCGGTCTTGTGGTGAAGCGGGGAAAAGTTGGAACTTGGGAATACAGCATCACTTTGGGAGCTTGGCTGTCTGCTACTGAGATTTCATCTTTTAATCAGCAACTTCTCTCGCTTTTCTTCCTCTGCACCTTCCTTCAGACCACACAACAACCCTGTCTTATTGTTTTAGTTCGTCTCTTATAATCAAAGCTGAAAGGTCTTCTAAGAAGGCACTGGCTCCCCGCCAGTCCATTAAGCAACAGCTGTGCCACATATGGCCACAAGTTGCTAAATCCAGGGAACCTCATTCATATTGTGTTCTGTGTATAAGTCAGTTGTACTGGTATGTATTGAGTTCAAGTTCCAGTATCATATTCAGATATGCAAGAAATGTAATCTTTATTTATTCTTCTATAATTGAATTTTATTTCTATGTTGAGCCTCTCTGTTGCTGGGTAGTAGAAATTTACTCTCAACTGAATTTCCTTTGCTTGGGACTGTATCTAACTGCAGATCTGGCTTATAAATGCCAAGGTCATAGAGGGAAGGTTCATTTTATCCTTAGTCATGAGGTGATGCTGATCGTCTGAAATGACCCTTGTTCCCATCACAGAGTCCTCTACCTTCAGGGATTCCCTGGTAGGCCCTCTGTTACCCTTCTCTCTTAACATCATTGGGCAGCCATTCTTCTTTAGAGCTAGGTTCCTTAATCCGGAACCCATCGCTGGAATGAGGCAAGACCCCTCCTGTTGCCAGATCATATGCACATATTTTGAATCTTTATCCCTTTACTGGGGTCTCAAAAGATAGGCGACAGTCCATTTTGTCTGGACCCACCATCATCTATACATTCTCATTATGTCCTTTTTATCTCTTCTTTCTTCCTCCAGCTTAAGAGAACCTTTCCAAGGCTAAGAGGATGGTGGTGGTATTGGTGATATGAGGCAAGGATTACCTTCCTGCATTTATCCACCATGCTAACTAAACCATAGAGTCCTCTCAACGTCTCAGTGGCATAGGCTTTGGAAATCTCACAGCCAGAAAAGGACTGCTTATTTCCTTGCTTTTCACTCTTTTATATACCTCCTAGTAAGGTTATAAATGAATGCAAGAGAGTCTGGGAGTAGGGTAAGAGGGAGGGAGGCAAGGAACCACTTGGTGAAATGTTAGTATTTACAAAATGTTGCTGAAAGTTGGCCCTGCATAGGTACACCTGTTCTGGTCATCAGTTCCTAGAAGCCCTTTTAGGACAGGTGTTGGAAAGTGAATGAGGGTAGAGAAAGTCCGACAGTGCCTTAAAGTGAAGATTGAGGGGTCAAAGTATGGTTAAAACAAACACTGGTATGTCTTTCTACTTCCTATTTCAATGTGGCGGGTGACAGCAGAGAACACAAAAGAAGGAATTCTATTGTAGAGGACATCCCATCCCTCCCAGAGGAGGAAAGACAAACATGAACAGTGGTTTTGATGTAGGAAATGACAATTAAATCTTTTGAAATTAGAGAAGTGGTAAGAAAAGGATTGACACTAAAGAAAAAAAGGTGTCTTGTTCAAATCTGACCTACCAGTAAGGTCTATGAAGCATTTAGCTTGCTTTCCCAAACCCTTAAAATTTTCTTTCCTCTTACAATCACTAATTTTAGGCCACTGCAAATCATTTTTGAATGCCAATATATTGTCTCTGAAGAGATTGGGCACTTGTCTATTTGCAACTCTGTTCAATTCATTTCTGTCTTCTGGGTGCCCATGGTCTCAAGATCAGAACAACCTGGAAGCAAAGTATGAGCATCTTAGAAGCAAATCAGAGCTCCTCATGTGAGGGTGTTTGTCTGCCTTGCTTGGTGATGTCTGCTATCACTCTGGGAGGTTTGCCCTGTTTGTGGCCTGACCTTAGCTTTCATTTTCAAGTTGAATGAAGATGGTTAGGTGAGAGCCAGTGAGGGGTGGGGGCAAATAAGTGCACGTGGCCAGGCTGCATTATGTAATTATAATAATATTGACAAATAGTCTAATACACCTTTTCAGTTACTTTGTTCTGGAAGATAAGTGAAATGCTTATTAATCTACATTACTACTTCAATCTTCATAACAACCCTTTAAGGTAAGAGCGCTTGTGACCACTGAACAGATTCACAAATAGCCTAACACTTTTACGCAATATCTTCCTAAATAAAGACCAATACATTCCCAGTGAATGTCCACAGCCAGAGAAGGAACCCCAGTCACTCCAAAGGCCATCTAGTGTGAGAGAGGCTTCTGTGCAGTGGTGTAAGGCCCCACTTATAACCACTCAGAGTCGGACCCACACGTGGTGCTGGTAATGAAAACGGAGGAAACTGTGGGGCGTAGGGATCCACTTCAGAAAATGGTGCTGATTTGTTTGAATATTAGTGCAAAATAGTGCTGGAAAGTAGCATTTTGTACCATCTTTTCCTTGTTTCTACTAAGTTTCTCCTGGAAAAGCATTGCTCATTTCCTTGAGAGGGTGAGAATTTGCAGCTTCTTGGATCTTCCCTGGTCAGACCCAAATGGCAGAGAAGGCAGGAAGGAGTTGCCATTCTGGCAACTGGACTTAGTGTTTACTTATCATATATCATGTCTTGTTCCTTCTTTTTTAAAAATCGAAGCATAGTGATTTACAATGTTGTGTTAGTTTCAGGTGTATATATGGGTTTGTGTGCCTGTGTTTGCTAAGTCACTTCAGTCGCATCTGACATTTTGCAACCCTATGGACTGTAGCCCGCCAGGCTCCTCTGTCCATGGGATTCTCCAGGCAAGAATACTGGAGTGGTTTGCTGTGTCCTTCTCCAGGGAATCTTCCCAACACAGGGATTGAACCTGTGTCTCCTGAAGTTCCTGCATTGCAGGTGGATTCTTTACCACTGAGCAACCGGGGAAGTCCATACATGTGTGTGTGTGTGTGTGTGTGTGTGTATACAATTTTTCAGATTCTTTTCTGCTATGAGTTATCACAAGATACTGAATATAGTTCCCTGTGCTATGCAGTAGGTCCCTGTTGTTTATCTGTTTTATATAGTAGTATGTATCTGTCAATCACCAACTCCTATTTTATCCCTCCTCCACATTTCCCTTTTGGTCACCATAAGTTTGCTTTTTATGTTTGTGAATCTATTTCTGTTTTGTAAATAAGCTCATTTGTATCTTTTTAAAAGTTATATTCCACTTATAAATAATAATATACAATATTTGGTTTTCTGTGTCTGACTTACTTCACTCAGCATGACAATCTCTAGATCCATCCATGTTGCTATAAATGGCATTATTTTGTTCTTTTCATGGCTGAGTAACTATGTATATATAGACACACCACATTTTCTTTATCGATTCCACTGTCAATGGACATTTAGGTTGCTTCCATGTCTTGGCTATTATAAATAGTGCTGTTATGAACATTGGGATGCATATATCTTTTTGACTGAGTTTTTGTTTCTTCTGAATATATGCCCAGAAGTGGGATTGCTGGATCACATGGTAACTCTATTTTTAGTTTTTTAAGGAACGTCCAGACTGTTCTCTATAGTGGCTGCACCAATTTCATCCCCACCCTTCCCAGTGTAAGAGAGTTCCCTTTTTTAAAAAAATTTATTTATTTATTTATTTTACTTTACAACATTGTATTGGTTTTGCCATACTTTGACTTGAATCTGCCATGGGTGTACATGTGTTCCCCATCCTGAATCCTCCTCCCACCTCCCTCCCCATCCCATCCCTCTGGGGTTCCCTTTTTTTACACCCTCTTCCGTTTCCTTCTTAATGAAAAAAAGTTGTCACCTTTTTTTTTTTTTTCAGATTTTGGATGATATTTCTCTTTAGATTCTGAATTTTTATGCTTCCCTCAGGCTTTGGCATGAGCCTGTGTGTGTGTGTGTGTGTGTGTGTGTGTAATTATTATGAAAATGTGGAAGAACTTTTACAAACTAAACCATGAAATAAATTAATGTCTTTCATCCTCACATGGGTGTATCAGTGTGTGTGTCTCTGAGTAACTAAAATACACTCCTCTAATAACTTGACCAGTTTGTCTTGGCTGGGAAAAGAGGGACTGAGAACAGCGTGGGGCCCCAGGGCGCAGGAGGGAGGAAGGGCAGCCCACAGGGGCGGAAAGGGTGTGAGGATGAACAGGCGGTGGTTGGACCACTTGAATGTCTGTAGCAGAGCGAGATGTACTGTCTGTGGCTGCTCATTCGCAGCCTTTCCCCTTCGCCTCAGGCTGCTTAGAGATGGGAACACAGCTTACCAAGCTGAGGTGGTGACAGTCGTAACATGAATTATCCACATGGTATCTATGATTGTCTCACTCAGTCCTGCATGTGAGCTCTCAGAGGCCCAGGAGGAGAACAGGAAGGACTCTTAAACATATACCCATGTAGGTTCCTCAATTTAGAGATGAAGAGGCCTAGGGGAAAATTAAAGAGCAGGGCCAGCATCACATAACTAGTTAGGGTCACATTTCAAGGTCCTTAATTTCTGATGCATAACCTTGAAGTCTAGCGGGCAGACTTCAAGAGGTCCAGGGTCTCGTACTTTTTCCTTAACAGGTATTGGTGTTCACAGCACTCACTCCTCAATGAGAATATGCACTACGCTATTTAACCCACATGTAGTAACTATGGGGCTTCCTTGTTTGGCTCAGACAGTAAAGAATCTGTGTGCAATGAGGAGACCCAGGTTCTATCCCTGGGTTGGGAAGATAGAAGAGAATGGCTACTCACTCCAGTATTCTTGCCTGGAGAATTCCATGGACAGAGGAGCCTGGCAGGCTGCAGTCCATGGGGTTGCAAAGAGTCAGAAATGACTGAGTGATTAGTAACTAATAGTAACTGAACTCATTACAAGGCATTCCATACAGATAATTTGGGGCTGGAATTCTCTGTAATAAAAAATGTAACTGTGAGTAAACATGTGCAAAGGCTTATGCTTTGCATTAAAATTTAAGTGCTGTCTGGTTAAATCTATATTCTCCTTCTTTGAGAATATATCTTAAAGGTACAGTGGAGGAGAACTCTGGCCAGTTGTCCTAAACATGGAGGAGACTTTCTGGCAAGGTTGAAGATTTGCATTTTTACACTTCTTCTTCCTTTTATAAATAACCAAGTTGACTGAAAGGAGACTGTGAATATTTTTGGATTTGGCAAAATCTTATCTAGACTTGAGGCACAGACTTCTAGAGGTTGAGAGGTTGCTAAGAAGCCCACCATTATCATGACCACACTCATATCCGCTGAGTGCCTCGGGGCCTCACTGACCGCCAGCCCTGTGTCACTGACACATGCTACTTTTGCCAGCTCTTCTTCCTGGATTCTTACTTCTTTCTTTCAGCTCTAGTTCCTTTCTCTACTGCTGGAGGAGATCCTAAGAGGACTTGGGCTAGACTGACCATAGGATGAGGAGCTATTTGATATTTGCTCAGGGGCAAGAATATGGATAGAAAATAACTACTGATTGGGAAGCTTTTTGGTCTTTGGATTAGTATTTCATGAATTGTGCTCCAAGTAGTTCAGTACTCCAGATGACAAAAACTATTCTGTCCCAAACAAGTTCTATGTCCAAACAAGTATGGGGCCCAAAGGATTAAAAAACATTGTTGTAGGACTTATTAGAATCCTTAATGTAACAGTTCTCAGGTACAATATGAATCTTCAAAAGGTTGGTATGGCACATTTTTCTCAAGCACATTTAACCACTGATACTACTTTTTTGTGTGTGCAAAGTATCACCCAGGACCAGAGTTTATAAACACAATTTGGGAAAGGCTATTCAGCATAGACACTCAAAACTTATAGGTAAGTTAGAGTCTTTCAAAGTTTGATGTCTGGCAAATTGGTGTAGGCATTTTTCAGAAAACAGAAATGTGCTCTCTTATAATCTTCATTGATGCGAAGGTTGATATTGCTGTTGGAGAACTGAGAGTATGAACTTCATAATGGAGTATGAACTTCAGTGATGATTATTACTAAAACTGGATATGTAAACATGAAAGGGAAGGCATCTTGAGAAGTGGACATATTTCAGTTCACTAGGTTTTATTCAAATACTAGGCACCCTGGATTTTTTAAAAAATAGATCTGTTTTCAAACTGCTTTTTAACTTTATATTGACATAATAATGATGTACAAATGAATAAAATGATACAGAATACATTTTTTATAAAAGACTAATGTTGATTTTTTTTTTACTGGAAGTAATAGAAATGATAAAAAAGGGACTAGTTTTATTTTAGATATGAAAGTAGATAGTGTATCTGAGGACAAGTCTAAACATGCCTTGGTTGATGTCAGCATGACTGACTAGACTGGAAGAAACTAGAACTTGGATTTAGAAACTGTCCTGCAAATAGAGTAGTCACTAAAAAGGCACGCTGAGCTGCCCATTACAGAAACCAATGGATATGACACTGGATAACCTGGTGATTGTGTTCTGCCCATAAAACCATGTAAAGTAGTTGTCTCTCGGGTATTGTATAGAGTTCAGGGTGGATCACATGGAATATCATCTGGCAAAAGAAAGGCAGGGGGATTCTTCTGGGGGTGCCTGCTCTACTCAGCAGACTACTGATATACAAAGGGCTTAGGTACGAGGAATAAAGCAAGTCCTGGAAACTAGGATTGGATCTAGGACACAAGGGTGGGGCCAGCCTGCAAACACAGCTAGGCTGACTTTGAATCCTAGGGTTGGTTAGTCCAGACCTGTTGACATATGCTGTTCCAGGTCCTGGAGATGAGGATTGGTCTGATCCTGATAATGTTTAGGAGTGAGAAAGGAAAGTCTTCCATGGGGAGAGGAGGAAAGCAGGGACTAGACAGAGTTAGGACACTCAGAGATCCTAAGCCTTTTCTTTTGTAACAACAGTGATACCACTGGGTGTTTCATCCAAGTCCATATTGGATGTAATGAACTCTTCTCTGAAATACCTCTCTTGGTGTTCCTGGGGAGACTGGGAGAAATGAGGGTGGTGCATATTCCCTGTAGTGCCTGTGGCATTTGAAATTTCATGGTAGTTCAGTTGGACCTCTCTTTTGTCTCAATGGTTGTTAGTTCCTTGAGAGCATGGGTCATAAAATCAGAAGCAACATGTACAACTGTCACTTGAACTCTTTCAATATGCCAAATGCTTTAAAAAAAAAAAAAAAGAGGAGTGTTATTATCTCTACTTTACAGACAACAGAACTGATCTTCTAGAATGTCAGATAGCTGTTCAAGTCCTCAGAGAACTGCATGTGCTTTCATTTAAGACCAATGGCTTTCAACCTGGGAAGTTTTAAAAAATATTGAGTCATGTACCCCATCCTCAGCTATTTGGATTCATTCCACTGGGGCTGACATTTTGACATCTGTATATTTCAACACCCTGAGGTGATTTTAATGTGCAACCAGGGCTCAGAATCTTGGCCTTCTATCATGTCGCCTTGTTGTATTGTTATCCCTGGTGTCCAGTACAACATTCACCCAAGACAAAGGTTAGGGACATGTTTATTGATTAGTTCAGAAGGTGTTTGTGGCTGAAGGGAAGAGCAGGGGCTGAATGCCACTAGAAGTTATAAACTGTTCCCGTTAGAGGTTGGAAATGAACACTGTTCCCAGAAGACAGAGGCTGGCTATTCATTATATGCTTAGAGATATTTTGCAAACCTTCCATTGCAGGTGGTGTTGTCCTCAACCCAGCCTATTATGGCATGCCTGGCCACACCAACATCATGATCCATGAGGTGGGGCATGTCCTGGGGCTCTACCATGTCTTCAAAGGGGTCAGTGAGAGAGAATCCTGCGATGACCCCTGCAGGGAGACCGTGCCGTCCATGGAGACAGGAGACCTCTGCGCCGACACTGCCCCCACTCCCAAGAGTAAGCTGTGCCAGGACCCAGAGCCTGCCAATGACACCTGTGGCTTCACCCCCTTCCCAGGGGCTCCATTCAGCAACTACATGAGTTATACAGGTATCACCATTGTCCTGATGGATTTCTTTTCTGTTAAGACTACATGGAAGCCTTTGTGGGCTGGGAGGGTGGAGGTATGAGAATCAGAGAGCATCACCAAGAGTCATTCATGCCAGAGAATTGAAGCGTATTTGTCATGGCATTTATTTTTCATGTCCTTGAAAAACTTACAGAAGTATTGAAGTTTGAAGCAGTCTCATTGACTACATTCTCCTCCACTAAAAATTAAAAGAAAAACATACCTCTGACACAGATAGTTAAAAAGGGAGACAAAGTCAAACACTCTCTTGAGAGCCCTTTGACCCCTAGAACTTGGTTACCCTGCTTCTCTAGAACTTGGTTATCCTGCTTCTTTGTCATATTCTTAGGGATTTACTATGAAGGAGATTCCAAAAGTGATTGAGAAAGAGGTTTTTGGGTCAAGGTGGCTGTTTTTACTGGTTTTGAAGTTGATCAGAAAGATGGCTCTGGTTAATGTTAGGCTCAGAGTTCCTTTTTCTTTCATGTTATTTTTAAAAGTATCAGATTCTCCTCTTCAAACACTAGCCAAGGGCTGATTCTTAGTCTTCCTATAAAAAATGGTGCTGTCTCACTTAAAAATGGTACTTTCCTGGTCCTGGGGACAACTTTAGTGTCTGGTTTTGTTGTCTTAGATTATGCTTCTTCTTTATCCTTCCATATCTTTCCTGTTTCTGTCAAAAAGCAATACTAGTCATCATCTCCTGATAATGGACTTAAATTTATCCCAAAAATTAAGGAGTGATGTGATATGATGACTTAGACCAGTGGTGAAGGAAAGAGGTAATTTTTCTATAGGGTTCAGGGACTTGTTAGTGATAAGTTCCAGAACCACCCCACCCTTCCGCCCAATAGAAAAAGGTAAATGATAAGATGCTGGCCATGCCTTTGAAGGGAAGAAAGAGTGTTGAACTAGTCCTGTCCATGACCCATCAATATATTGCTATCTAAGTCTAATCTAGGCACATGATTCAGGTACATAAATTTCATAAGGACCAGCCCTCCAGCCTCCCCCATCCAGCACACAGTGTCCCTTTCCAGGGCAGAGGGACCAGACAATGGGGTGCGGAGGGCAGAGCTCTTTAGGCACCACCTTTGAAGTGGACAGAGGAAACACCTGAGAAGGAAGGAGAGTGTTGGGTGCGCTTTCATGGAAAAAGACCTGGAAACTAAGATAACTCCCTTTCTAACCTTATGAAAGGTGTCCCTAATGGGGAATTTTGCCAGCTCCAAAGGGAAGCTGGGGATCACCAGTCCCAGGTGTGATGCCTCCTTGACGTTTTGGCTCTCTCTCCTCAAGCATCCCCACTGAATACTCACTAACCTCGGCCAAAGTCACCAGGCATAAAGCAGGTGTCTAACTCTACGCACGTTCATGGATAAAAGGGTCATATGCTGAAACACTGCCATCTTGTGGTTTCCTGAATAAACAGTGTCAGCTCAGAGCAACCTGTACCCCAGGGCTTGAGTCTCTCACTGGCCCAGCCCGAGGTAAACGTCAAGCCCAGTTTGCTTTAGAGATCAGCCACTGCTCTTCTCTGCCTTCTCTTTTCCATCTCCAGCCTAGATACTTTCTGGCAAAATCTATCCCTGCTGGGGGGGCTTTGCAGGGTAAAGCCTCCATCTCTCTCGTTTCCTTTTTTGTCTCCGCAGATGATGCCTGCACTGACAGCTTCACCCCCAACCAAGTGGCCCGAATGCACTGCTATCTGGACCTTGTGTATCAGCAGTGGAGCCAGAGCCGGAAGCCCACCCCCATCCCCATCCCCCCCATGGTCATCGGGCAGACTCCCAAGTCCCTCACTATCCACTGGCTGCCTCCAATTAGTGGAGTTGTGTATGACAGGTGAGAGGGCGCTGGCTGTGGGTGAGCTGATATCTTTCTCCATGGTGTTTTTTATGAATGAGGGAAAGAGCGTGAAGTTAGGGGAACCCCAGTTTGTAACGATAAGTGTGCACCATTGCTCAGGGCTGCCTCCGCCTCCCTGCTCCATCCTTATCTCCTGAGCAGGGTTCCTGGGGCTCTCACGCAAGCCAACACTGCATCACGTGTGCCCACTCCTTGGCCAGGGGCACCTCTGATGTTTCCTTATGTCCCATCTGGCATGATCCCAGGAGCTGTGAAGAGGTTGACAAATGTGATAACGATGACCTGACAAAACTGAGATGGCACTTGCTACCTGTCCAGGTCAGCTGTTCTGCTTGGTGTAAGGATGTGGACAACAGTAGCAAGGGGCTTGCTACTTGCACAGTGGTGTCTGGAAGAAGGGAAGTGCGGCGTCTTCCTCCAGGCAGTTCTGGGGGTGGGTGGGTAACTGGCTATTCAAGCCATGCATCAAGGGCTTAACTGGTTCGGGTGGGCGTTTCTAACGCCTCCTTTCTATCCTGTTGTACCCTGTGCCTGCCTGTTATGGCTATTATATCTTGTGCGATTGTCATTATCTGTTCATTTTCCTCTCTGTTCTACTACTCAACTGGCAGTTCTGAGTGGGCAGAACTGCTTTCTGTTATCTTGGTCTCTTGATCTGCCACAATAAACACCTAATTCATATTTAGTGAAGAGATTCGTTCTAGCTAAAGTTGGTTTTTATTCATCCTCTGCATATTGGGGTAATGATTACCGAGAACATTTCTGTGGCAAAGAGAGACGGAAGGAAAAGGGTGACCTCTGACAATTGGTGGGAAGATGGGGGGATGGGGTTTAACGGAGAAGGGTCGGAACCCCATCCATGACCTGCTCTCCATTTTCCCAAAACCTGCCACTGTATTCTAAATAACCAGTGGTTGTGGCTTCCTGGGGCCTTCTGTGTGAGAGGCATTCACTATGTGAGATATTTTACCTGAAATTATTTTCTTTAGTCCTCGCAGTGAGCCCAATCCCTGCTGTATCAGTGAAAAATCCGGGGCAGGGTAGAGGTGAACTGGGTACGTCCCCGGGAATTTCAGAACTGGAGGACGTGGAATAGATTGTTTCTTTGAATTGAGGGCTCTCTCACTGAGCAGGTGGATAGCTCCTCATCTGTGTGTGACACTGCTTTTCTGGGTATCAGATCCCTGCTGAGGAGACGAGTGTCCCTGAAGCATGTTCCCATGTACTCCGGCTTTTCTGAAAGCCTAGGAGAGAGGGCAGGCAGAGACAGGGATGGGAAGAAGCAGGTGAATCATTTTGCAAACTGGCTTTCCCAGCCTTCTGGGATCTTGGTACCTCTCCTTGCCAGCCTGATGTGCACTTACTACATGATGGTACTTAGACCCACAAGCCTATAAACAGTTTTGATTTTCACCAGCCCGCAAGCTCTCATGGACCCCTTTTGTGAGTCGACCTGTATCTCTGTGATGTGTGGAAGAAACTTCTTCCTGCGAGTGTGACCTTGGGTGGCTCTGGCTGAACACTAGGTCCTCCGTGGGTATGTGCAAACCCACGTATTTACATCAGTTTATGTAACACGTGTAAACAATTTAATCTTTCAATTCTCTCTCTGGTACAAACGTTACGATAAAGCAGACATCACTTCTGGCTGGCTGTGAGGCTGTTGGCAGAAAAGGCTGCAGTTGGCTTCCTTTTCTCAGCGAGGTGGGCCACAGCGCTGAGGCCTCACGACACGTGTGTCAGGGAGACTCACGTCACGTTCCCAGGGATTTGTGTCATGCTTGGAGTTGTGTTTACTCCTCCTCAGTAGGTATTTGGAATCCTTATGTCAGAGAGGAGCCCAACCACGCACTCAGCGGCGGCCCCGGAAGAGCCAAGTGCATCAGGGAACTGTGGTTTGGAATTGTGTCCGCAGCGGCCGTGAGTGCTGACTGCAGTTGGGGGTTGCAGTTAATGACACCTTTTCGTTGCCAAAGTACTGGACACTTGGTGTTTGGGAACTTGCTCAGAGGAATTAAGAAACTTCTGACTGTAGGCAGTTCATCTCTCTGAGCCTAAATATCCTTACTCGTAAGCAGGGATAAGAAATAATTTATGAAAAGCATCTCATGGGACAATGCCAGGTAGATACTGTGCTTAATACACTGCAGCTGGTAGTGAGAGGGTACCAGGTAGGAAGGCCAGAGGTCCCCAAGCGGCAGGAGGAAATAGGCTACAAGTGGCAGCGTTTATTTCCTTCTCTACACAAAATTGAAAGAGGCTTCTTTTAATTCTGTGTTGAAGACACATGGTTCTGCCTTGCGTTAACCAATGTGTTTTTCTTATGGAAATGTTTTTCTTAAGCTATGTTAATGAGACTCTGTTCTCTGCTTTGGAATCTGCCTTTGCTTCAAAATGGTTCCAGCTAAGACTAACTTTTTTCCTTTTCTCAAACCTTGGGTTGATAATGGCTCAACAAACCAGTATTCATGTCAATTATTATATGGCCAGGGGATGACACACCTCATGTCCACCTATCTCAAAAATGCATATTGTGGAAGAGCAGCCTGGTGAAACTCCTTCAGGCTTAAGGTGTTTCTTTTATCTGATTAGAAGCTAACAGGCAATGGCTCAGCTAGTAAAGAATCCACCTGCAATGGGAGACCTCAGTCCGATCCCTGGGTTGGGAAGATTCCCTGGAGGAGGGAAAGGCTACCCACTCCAATATTCTGGCCTGGAGAATTCCATGAACTGTGTAGTCCATGGGGTCGCAAAGAGTTGGACAAGACTGAGTGACTTTCACTTTCACTTTCAACAGACATAAAACACCTTGTTAAAAACTAGCAAGCAGGCACTCTTTCTGTCCCCTTCTGATGTTTATTTCAGAAGTTTTTCCAGTCTCTGTTATACTTTAATAAAACTTTGCTACACAAAAGGCTCCAAGTAGTCAAGCCTTGTCTCTGACCCCAAATCAAAATCCTCTCTTCCGGAGGTCACGAATCCCGGCATAACACACAGCTCACAGCAGCAAACTTTCAGTAGCACAATCATTACCCTTATTTGACAATACTGTTTTCTAACATGTTATCAGATTTTACTTTTCTCTTGCTGCTTCTTGAGAGACGGTGATTCGGTACCTCCGTTTGCAGATGGATCATTCACAGTGGGGTTTCCACAAACTATTATGTGTAAAATAAGCTACAAGGATATGCTGTACACAATGGGGAATATGGCCAATATCTCATAATAGCTGTAAATGGAGTATACCCTTTGAAATTGAATCACTGTATTATATATTTAGAACTTATATAATATTATATAACAACTAGACTTCAGTAATTTAAAAAAAAATCTTAGTATCAGAAACAGATTTATCAAGTGATTTACCCTTGCTATTTAGCTATTGACATTACTCTTCAAGATCTGGTGCTTGAAGAGCTCTTCATAGTCTTATTAATAGCCTCAAGGATGCCCACAGAACAAGCTCTCACTGGGGGACTGCCTAGATCAGTCTCTGTCCTAACTGCTGGGCACAGAAAGAAGAGAGTTCGGCCTGGAACCTCTCCAGGAGAAGGAATGGGAATGGGAATTGTCAACATCAAATATCAGTGTCCCAAGATGGGAGCTAGAAGTTGCAGTGGGTGCCCAGAGGGGAGAGTGCTGGTCATCCAGAGGAGTGAGGCTAAGTACCATTGCAGAGGATACACTTGCATGGGTTTGAGGGATGAATAGGAGCTTGCTAAACAAAGAAGCTTGGAAAGTCGACTTAGCAGGAGAGAGAACAGCATGTTTCATGGAACTGTGTGATGGGCAGGACGTTTTTGTGAAGTGGTGATTTGTTATTGTGATGGGAACATAAAATTCATGAAGAAACTGAAGGAGGTAAGGCTAAAGCTCTTCTCTGAAGGATCTTGGGTCATGAGCAGGAATTTAGGTGTATCTCCATAGGTGTTGGAGAGCCAGGAGGCGTTACATTTCATATGACCCTTACATGTGTGATTAAAAAGTAGAGCGTTAAAACATAAGACCACATGTAGCTAGTAAGTTTACTGTGAAAACTGCTGTTTGTTTTACTCAGGGGAATGCAAGGAGCCTCTGGCTGACTTACTGAGAGTCAGCATAGAAGCTGTTTTATGCTGAAAGATTCAGATGGTAATTATTTTGTGTTGACCATTGCTGGGATAGAAGCCCTCTTTCATCTCCACAGGCCTCCTTTATGACTTAGTTAAATTCTTCTGCTTCATAACCTTGAGATTTTCATGTCACTCTGAATTTTGCAAAGGTGAGGTCTATACAAGAAGAGAGTGAGTTGCAAAAGAGTTGTGTTCCCAGTTACCCCCTAGGGCCTCCATACCCACTGTCACTTCCCTGCCCCCAAAGGTCTTCTGAATTTTGTTATCCCAGTTCATCTGACCTATTCTTCCCATTTCTACCCCCTGCATTGTGTTCGCAGGGTCCTGGGCAGCGTGTGTGGTGCCTGCACTGAAGATGGGACGTTCCGTCAGTATGTGCACACAGCTTCCTCCCGGCGCGTGTGTGACTCCTCAGGTTACTGGACTCCAGAGGAGGCTGTGGGTAAAGGACCATGGCTTTTTCATTTACACCTCGGTGGCCACTGAGAATGCGGGTGGAGGTTAAGGGTGAAGTGATGGCAGTGAGAATAAGGTAGTGTGTGTGTGTGTGTGTGTGTGTGTGCATGTGTGTGTGCGTGTGTGTGTGTGTGTGTGGTTTGCTGGAAACCTCCAGGGGTCTGGAAGTGACTCTGGCTGGGATCTTTGTGTGGATGGCCCACCTGTGATTAAGGTGGTGATGGCTGTGCTGAATCAGAGGACAGCACGGAGGACAGAGGGAGGGAGAACTCTGGGGACGACTTCAGGATAAGCTGGCTCAGGCACGTCATGTTACTTGCGCCGCCAGCCCACGGAACAGCCTTGCCACAGGATGATGTAAGCTGATCTCGTCCCCCCCAATCAGGGAACACTCATGCACACTTGCTGAGCCAGCCCGGGTGGGGGTGGGGTGGACTAGGTGTTCCAAACTCATCGTTCTCATCTGTGCTCTTTTATGAGTGTGTTAACCTCTGGTGCTGGTTGTGCTTTGGATGTGATCTAAGCTAGGCTCTGGGAGGGGGAAAATGTTTTTAGCTGTCTCCTTTCCTGTCCCTCCCCCCGACTTCTCAGTTACATATTCACTCACATACATATATCAGTGTCTCACAACAAATTAGAGTATGAATGCTATCCCAATTCAAGTCCCAAATATGCTGTTGACATGAGTTGCAGCATCTTCTGATGAATGGCTTGACTTCTTCCATCATCACTGTCCTATTTGGTCCATCAAACCATCGTGTTTACCTAGTCATCATCTTCTCTTTTTCTTTTATTACGATTGTGAAAACAACTCATAGTCATCATCTTCTCTTTTTCTTTTATTATGATTGTAAAAACAACTCAGTCAGATGTGTTGGACATGGTTCTATTTGAGTTAGTTTGCAGTCTTGACTCTGATATGAAAAAAAGGAGAACGTTGGTCTAAGAGTCTACCATGTCCCCTTAGGCTCCCAGTTACTCAAACAACAGGAGCCTGAAGGAGGAATCTGGAGAGAGACAGTTGACCTGACTGATCGTATAGAACTTTTTTCAAATGAGTTTTCAGGGAAGAATGGAAAGTGACTATAAAATTTACATTGGCACTGCATAGGACTCATTTAGAGATTGGCATTTCATAAAAGGCCATTCTTGTGGCAAACAGTTTGTCCTGTGCTAGTGTTTTAATGCCTATTTGACTGTCTGGCCCTGTACTTTTTCCTTTTTAATTCTTGGAAAAATTTAAAGTTATCTGGTAGAGGTGAAAGGAATTAGAATTTCTGGGTTCTAACTCTTGTATTGTGTCTCCAGGCAAACCAAATTAGCTTTTAGGGCCTCCACTCCGTCTTTTCACATGAGATCATAATAACAACTTTCTGACAGATAGTGCTACTGTTGAGGAGTTGGCTTCCAAGGGCCTGCAGTCTGCTAGTATTTGGGGATGACTATTGGAAAATACTGCTGGGAAATACTGGTATTCCTTTGTTTTGAACAGGTGAAGAATCAAGTCATATTTTAAATATATAAAATGAATTGACTCCCTAGCAGAACATACACAAACACATATAATTAGAGATATGATCAAAATGTATTTAATGACACATTGGACAGTTATTGATCACCAACTACATTCTGAGTGCTATGAAGAATAGAAAATCGAACCAGACATATTCACTGCCTAAATATCATCTTTTTGGAGAGAACTTCCCTGGCTGTATGATCTAAAATAGCCCCCAGTATCACCCCATCATTCTCTAGTCCTTTTTCCTCCTTTATCTTTCTTCAGAGAGGACATTACCACTTGGAATTATACCTCTTTATTTACTGTTGCACCTATCACCTATGGTAAGATATATGTGGTCAGTACCTTTATCTTGGTCATTACTCAATCTCTGATACCTAGATTAGTGCTAGATGTAAAAGAGATATACAGCCAATTTGTATTGAGTTAATGAATGAATGAATGGATTCACAATATAGGGAAAAAACAATAGGGGTCAAAAGATGTAACACACACACACATGCACACACACACATTTGAACTTATTTCCTCTGGGATTTGGAGTATTGGTTTCCAAATCCTGAAGGGCTAAATCATTCTATTTTTGCACATATAGTTTGCAGATATTTCTATGAAACATCATACAGCTCTTCTATACTAAGTAAGTGAAAGTGAAAGTGAAGGTCGCTCAGTTGTGTCCGACTCTTTTTGACCCCGTGCACTATACAGTCCATGGAATTCTCCAGGCCAGAATACTGGAGCGGGTAGCCTTTCCCTTCTCCAGGGGATCTTCCCAACCCAGGGATCAAACCCATATCTCCCACATTGCAGGCAGATTCTTTACCAGCTGAGCCACCAAGGATTAGTAAGTAAGGCAGGGGTTAAATAGTCCTTATTTTATACATGAGGACACTGAGGCTTAGAGAGACTGGCCACAGTCACACAGATAATGCACAGCACCAAGCAGAGCCTAACTATGGTTTTTTAATTTAGCAGTTTTCTTTTAATTCCGCTGTGTGATATAAAAGGAAACCACCTTGTATATAGATTATTTCCACAGAGATGACCTTAATATGTTAGTGATATTTTATTTTTCACCTTTGCATTTTTGGCTCCCGGGCTACTGAATCTCCTTTTTCTTCTACTCAAGAAAAGTGTTTCTATTTCCCACAAGCAGTTTTCTGATCTCCTGACTTACACATATCTGAATGAAAGGAAGTTTCAGTGTCTGGCTTTAAAGTTTGACTTACAGTCCTCTGGAAGGCTTGTTAAGGTATGATCTTAGGGAATCAAATTTTTGTGAAGAGCCTAGTCAAACAGGGTAGCAACAGCCTGAAACAAACATTGGCCTTATTAATAAAACAGGGCTTCAGAAGCATTACTTTATCATAAATTATTAATAAACTAAGTACAAATAATTCTCCTTGGCTCAAGGATTCTGTTTTTAATTTTTTTTTAAAGTTTTAAATTTATTTATTTATTTATTTTTGGCTGGGCTGGGTCTTCACTGCTGCATGTGGGATTTCTCTAGTTGCAGCGAGCAGGGGCTACTCTTCGTTGTGGTGCTCAGGCTTCTCATTGCAGTGGCTTCTCTTGTTGCAGAGCTTGGTTCTAGAGCGTGGGCTGAGTAGCTGCGGCTCATGGGTTTAGTCGTGCCACAGCATATGGAATCTTCCCCAGCCAGGGATTGAACCTGTGTCCCTGCATTGGCAGGCAGACTCTTAAGCCCTAGACCACCAGGGAAGTCCTGCTCAAGGATTCTTTGGGGCTTACCTTATCTCCACCAGCCTCATGTTTCCACTTAGGATCGGGGTCACTCCATTCTCAGTACCATGCTGGGTTTCTCTTGTTAAAGGGCACCAGATAGAGGTGATTCGGAGCATAATGCTTTAGAATTGTTAGAGCTTTATCTTCAGTAAGGGCTTCCTAGATGGCTCAAGGGGTAAAGAATCCACCTGCCCAAAAAAGGAGCTGCTGGAGACACAGGTTCAATCCCTGGATCAGGAAGATTCCCTGGAGGAGGAAATGGCAATCCACTCCAGTATTATTGCGGGGAAAATCCCCCAAGCTACTAAGCTGACAAGTTCCTATGAGAATATGCTCAAAGTTCTCTTCTTCTTCATTTTCTCTCCTGACTATTGATAGGGGTGACTCACCTTCAGATTTTTATTGGTGGTTTCTGAGGCATCTTTCTTTCTGCCCATCTCCCTCAGGCCCTCCAGACGTGGATCAACCTTGCGAGCCAAGCTTGCAGGCCTGGAGTCCCGAGCTCCACTTATACCACATGAACATGACAGTCCCCTGCCCTGCGGAAGGCTGTAGCCTGGAGCTGCTCTTTCAGCACCCGGTCCAAGCTGACACTCTCACCCTATGGGTCACCTACCTCTCCATGGACTCCTCCCCGGCGCTCTTTGACACGGAGATCTTGCTGGAACACCAGAAGTCTGTGCACCTGGGCCCTTTGGACACTTTCTGTGATGTACCGCTCACTATCAAACTGCATGTTGATGGGAAGGTCGTGGGGGTGAAAGTCTACACCTTTGATGAGCGGATGGAGATTGATGCAGCTCTCCTGACTTCTCAGCCCCACAGTCCGTTGTGTTCTGGCTGCAGGCCTGTGAGGTACCAGGTTCTCCGCGAGCCCCCATTTGCCAGCCGCTTGCCTGTGGTGGTGATGCATCCTCACCGGAAGTTCACAGACATGTGAGTTGGGCAGCAGGGCTTTCTAAACCATGGGGCCTCCTGAGGCTTAGGGAGTGGATTTTACTTCCTTTTTCTTTGTTGTGTTTTTGTTTTATTTTACATTCCAACATGCCCTTATTTGGAGAAACATTCAGACCCTCGGAGGGGATTTTATTCTAAAGTGACGTCTCTGAGATGAACAAAAATATTTCCCAGAAAAGGGAAAGTGGATGTCCTGATTGATGATGTCATCATTATGATTCTAGACAAAAGAGGTCCGTGAATGATATGTTGGTCTCCCCTGGTGGCTCAGATGGTAAAGAATCCACCTGCAGTGCAGGAGACCTGGGTTCAATCCCTGGGTGAGGAAGATCCTCTGGAGAAGGACATGGCAACCCACTTTAGTATTCTTGCCTAGAGAATCCCTAGGACAGAGGAGCCTTGCAGGCTATAGTGCACAGATTGCAAAGAGTCAGATGCAACATGCATGCATGTTTCAGTTGGGCTGAAAGTAATTGCCAGAAATAAGTTGATCAGAGCCAGATACTCCTATCTGGTGACACCATCTAATTTTTTATCTTTGCTGCAACTTTTAAATAATCTGCCACAGCTCCTATATCATTTAAAGGTTATAGTCACCTCTTCCACAGCTAAGTAGAGAAGCCAAGGGTTCCTGAAACACTATACTTTTATGACTTTCATTTTTCATTCCTCCCTTATTTCCTCCCTCCCTCCTCTCTTTCCTTCTCTTTCTCTTTCTTCTGTTCTTCCTACATTTAGTGAGTTCTTAAATGTTCCTGGCACTGTGAGCTCAGTGCAGGGGATACAGACTAAGATAAGATCATTGGCTTAGAGTTCAAGAGTAGGAGGCTGGTATCTCCAAAAGCAAATTTTCCTCACCTCATAATTTTTTCAGAGGCTGCCCTGAGGGCAGAACTCTGGGTAAAACAAAAGTTTTAACAGAGGTGCTGTATTGGTTAGTTTTTGCCACATTAGAAATCATCACAAAACATAGTGGTTTAAAACAACAAACACATTTCTCATGGTTCTGTGTGTTGGCTGGGTGCACTCATCTGGACCAGCTTGACTGAGGCTACATGGCCCCAGATGACCTCATGCACACATGAGGCTCAAGGAAGATGCTGGCCTGGCTGGGAGGAGGAAGTTCTCTTTCCACATCTCTCCTTTACTGGGAGGCTTTGCCTGGGTTTGTCCTCATGGTGCTTTGCCGTGGTCAGTCGCTTCAGCCATATCTGACTCTTTGCAGCCCAATGGACTATAGACCACCAGGTTCCTCTGTCCATGGGATTCTCCAGGCAAGATTACTGGAGTGGGTTACCATTTCCTCCTCCTGGGGATCTTCCCTATCCAGGGATGGAACCTACATCTCTTATGTCTCCTGCATTGGTGGGCAGCTTCTTTACCATTCATGCCACCCGGGAAGTCCTTATGGTGGTAGAAGGCTTTCCAGAATCAGGAAGGGCAAGTCCCCAAATTCTCATACTTTTCAGGCCTCTGCTTATACCACTCATGATACCATTTAACTAGCCAAAACAGGTCACAAAGAATTTCAGATTCTGGAGGTGACAAAATTGATTCTATCTCTTAATGAGAGAAACAGTAAAGTCACATCGCAGAAGGGCATACACCTGGGATGGGAAGAATTTGTGGCCACTTTTCAGTCTGCCATAGCTACAAATGAGTCAAGAAAAATGTTCACCTTGAATTTTACTGCATTTTTCTTCCCATACTTGCTCTCTGAACTAGAACTAGAGGATAGTGAAATAGTCAAAAAGCTCATGCAAATGGGAGGATAGATCATGGGACAGGTCTGAAAAGAAAAAAAATGTTATTTGGGGGGACTTTCTTTAGTAAGCCAATTAAAATGATATTTGTTACCTTTTAAAATAATTTATTATTGTTATTTTTGTTACATTTAGTAAGTCAAGTTTTGTGTTGCCTCATCATGATTTTCAAAACATGAGCTATTTAATGATATTTGTTATCTAACTTGACATACTCACATTCTCACACATACGCTGACACAAAAAACATTTAAGGATAATCATATTCTATTTTATAGATGAGAGAACTAAGACTAACTCTAATTTTGTTGAACAGAGCTAGCAAGTGGCAAACTCAGGATTAAAATCCAATTTTCTGACTGAATCTCATTTTGGTTCTTTAGTAACACATTACTTTTACAAACTCAGCTCATTGAAATTGGGGCTACCTGCTGCTGAGTTTTCTCCCCAAGAAGCGTAAACACGTCCTGATGCTTCTTTCCAATCCTTTCCCAGCTAGAGATCAGCGTAAGACTTTTATGCATGGCTGGATGAGAAGTCAGACAGAAACCTCCCTGTGAAAGGGAAGCCATCAGAATTGATTAAGATATAAAACTTGTTTTGCTTTTGAAATACCTGGCACTCTTATGAAAAGAGTGCTTCCCTGTAGAAAACTAATTTGGAAATTTCAAAGTCTTTAATATTTAGGTGTCTTTCCTATTAAAATAACTAAAAACCAGTACAGAGATGTTTAAAGGTGTTTTTGAAACCCCACGACATTTCCTGTTTGCTGCTTGCAGCATCAAGCAAAAGAGTAGAAGCTTTGTGATTGAGTTGAAGAGTGTGTTAAAGAAGAGAGGGCTTTGGTAGGACATCTGTGGGTACCACTTGTGGGAGAACCAATAGCCCTTTGAGATCCTATTCTCCTAAGTCACTCCCATTCTAGCATGGCTCTAGTGGTACTTTTCCAAATAGGGCAAGCATTGGATAAAAGCTAAGTTGAAGGCAGAATTCATCTTTGGAATCAGCAGCTCTACTCCAACCCCCACACCACTGGCCCTTAGCCCTTTCCCCCTTGCAAATGTTCAGTCTCTCACATTCTCCACTTGATCAGTGCTCTTGGGTTCTAGATAGTCTGATAAACTCCTTCCATCTTTGGTGCCAATTGATAAAACTCCATTCCTGGTTTATATGTATTTTGGAGCCGGGGAGTCATTTAATGCATTTCCAGTGGTGGAATTTTTTGCATCCCTAAAATAAGGATGGAAGATTTCCTCATCTCCTCTAGGAGAAAGGTGCTTTTCCTCATAAGAATTCAGTCTCCTCAAGACAAGAATTCTCTTGAGAGACAAGAAAACTGATTCACGGACCCAAGAAGGGCCTTGCTGAGCCCAAACTCTGAAGCATTCATCTTCAGCTTTACAATCATTTCAGTGATACAGAGGGGCCTCCCAGGTGGTGCTAGTGGTAAAGAACCCACCTGCCAATGTAGGAGACATGAGACGCAGGTCTGATCCCTGGGTCAGGAAGATCCCCTGGAGGAGGACACAACAACCCACTCCAGTATTCTTGCCTGGAGAATTCCATGGACAGAGGAGCCTGGCGGGCTATGGTCCATAGGGTCGCAAAGAGGTGGACATGACTGAAGCAACTTAGCATGTACGCACACATGCAGTGATATAGCAGACTAGGTTTTCAAAGTTGGTGGTTTTGTGTGTGTGTGTTTATGTAACATGGTAAAGATATGCTCGAAATACCATCCTCCTCGATTGTGTAGGACTGTTAGCTGGTTCAGCGTTCACTCAGCAACCACGTACATTCGCTACGTAGAAGGTACTGGGAATACAGAGATGAATATGGTTTCAAATGCTCTGTAAGACTATATGCCCTGCTCTTGGTTTCAAACAACATGGCATATGTTTAACATTTATATTCCCTGTAATATTTATTCAAAATTCCTGCACACCGTCTAAAAAAGACCCAGGGCCTGCTCCACTTCCTGGATATATGGTTACGGCCCGTTGGTTTCCACAGGGAGGTCACGCCTGGGCAGATGTACCGGTACCAAGTTCAAGCTGCAGCTGGATCAGAACTGGGAGAAGCTTCACCTCCTCTGAGCCACATCCATGGAGCTCCTTACTGTGGAGATGGGAAGGTTGCAAGGTGAGGACTGCGTGCCTTGGACTGGGTGACAGAGGATGTCCCGCCTTGCTCAGACCATGAGGGTTCGCCTTGAGACTGGTTTGGGAGGGGAAAGGGCCAAGGCACTGTGTGATTCTGGTATTGAACAAAATCTGAGACCTGGTTGTGATCTTGAGGGGTCATTCACATCTCTACATAGTTAAGGATGGACCCACTTTAATTTAGTACCAGGATATTGGGGCTGATTCTGTGGGGGTTTTCTTCAGGTTTCAGAGAACAAGTGCTGGGCAGTGATTCAGGGAAGGAATTCATGGTGGAGAAAGTTATTGCCAAATGATGCTAAAAGAGGATGTGAGGGTATCTTTTAGATCAGTTGCCTGTCTTATGACCCAAGGAAAATCACTATAGCTTTATGAGCTTCAGTTGCTCATTTGATCCCTGGAAGACCTCATTGCAATGCAATTTACAGCTATTCTATAAAATCACCAAGGTAAAAATGAAATCACTCCTTTGATTTCTTAACATACCACCTTCCTTTTCCTGTTGCCCTTTAGTTAGTTAGTTATTTCAGTCTCTCAGTTGTGTCTGACTCTTTGTGACCCCATGGACTGTAGTATGTCAAGCTTCCCTGTCCATCACCAACTTCCTGAGCTTGCTCAGACTCATTTCCATAAAGTCAGTGATGCCATCCAACCATCTCATCCTCTGTCATCCCCTTCTCCCCCTACCTTCAATCTTTCCCAGCATCAGGGTCTTTTCCAATGAGTCAGTTCTTCACATCAGGTGGTCAAAGTATTGGAGCTTCAGCTTTAGCGTCAGTCCTTCCATAGAGTATTCAGGACTGATTTTCTTTAGGATTGACTGATTTGATCTTCTTGCAGTCCAAGAGATTCCCAGGAGTCTTCTCCAACACTGCAGTTCAAAAGCATCAATTCTTCAGTGCTCAGCTTTCTTTATGGTCTTTCTCTATACCCTTTAGTGATATCAACCTAGTTCATTCTGATTTGCCAGGCACTTGCCAAAATTTGTCACTGAATACTCCCATGTTCCAGTGACCATCCTATATTAACCTATTCTAAATGCTCAGCTCACCTAATATGTTGTTTATATAAAGCTGCTAGGAGTAAAAGACTGGAAGCCCAGGTACTATAATTTGTCTTAGAGTCTGTATCCTAGTAAGATGGCTTGTTTTTAGCTTTCCAGATCAAGTAAAAATATCTTGTATCTTGAAGGCCTAATTGAAAGCAATCTATAGCCTTTCTTGGGGTTTTATCCCATTGTTTAGTAATTACTAAATATTGTCTGTCTTCTCAATCTTCTAAGATTCTTAAGCTTTAGTGTAAGTCTACTCCTTTTCATAGTAGTATAAACACCAAATAGTCCCAGACTTCAGAAATACATCCAGGAGACTGAGATCACTTTATTACCCAAACCTTGCTAGTTTGCTGCCACCTTCTGCCTCAGTCTCAGCTTATCCTTTCTCCCCCTCCATCTCAATTAAATATCTCCCTGTGAAACCATTAGGTGACATTTCAGGGGCTCAGAAGAGCTCCAGTACCATAGTCCTTTATGTCTCAGCAAAGAAAAGAATTCAGCAAGAGGCAAAGTGATAGATAAGAAGTAATTTATTAGATTAGGACGCTTGTGAGATTTACAAGCTGGTGAGGGTCAGTGGCAGGGGGCAGTGGTGGTAAAGGTTCTCAACCAGAGAACTTACTGGGCTACAGTTTTATAATCAAAGGAAAAGTGGGGAGGGGGAGAAGAACTTCTTTGTCTTTCTTGAGTAGACGTCACGCTTCCATCATCAACTCCTCCTCCTGGTTGAGCAGGGGAGTTTTCTTCTCCCTACTTGTTCAAACTAGGTCTGCAAAGTATTGTTTTTCATGTGTGCAGAGGGCATGTCCTAGGGATAATTAACTTACTGAGCTCACTGGGCAGGATGTGGGTCTCATGACAACACTTATTTGATCGTTTGGGGGCAATGTCTCGTGCTTCTGTTGCATGATTTTGTTGCTAAGCAAGCCAGCTTGGTTTTGTGGTTAAGTAAACCTGCTCTACTGAGTAATCATTAACTTACAGGGGTCACCCATATTTTTATACATACAATCCCCTAGTGGGATTAACTATTTAAACATCCAACTTTGTCCCTACTTTGAGCTTCTGTGGTGGCTTAGACAGTAGAGCGTCTGTCTGCAATGTGGGAAGCCTGGGTTTGATCCCTGGATCAGGAAGATCTGGAGAAGGAAATGGCAACCCACCCCAGTAGTCTTGCCTGGAAAATTCCATGGATGGAGGAGCCTGGAGGGCTACAGTCCATGGGGTCGCAAAGAGTTGGACACAACTGAGTGACTTCACTTTCGCTTTTGTCCCTATCACCTAGGGATGACTCATCTGTGCACAGAACAAATCTGGTTGTTGTTGATGTTTTCCATGGCTACCTCATTTTAAACCTGCTACCCACTGATTAAGGCGTCTGCAGGACTAGGTGACCATTACTACCCAAACAAAGCCCTCCTTGAACAAAACAGTTGATCTTATGTTGTAGCATCTCCTACAGCAGTCCTCCAATGAAGGTTCTGATGTCCCAGGATGCCACATCTGCCTGGGGCTCTGGGGCTGAACAAGATAAGGGCCGTCTTCCTAGTCTGACATTGTACATTCTAGCCTGGGCTTTGAAACAGCTTCATCTGTAGTGACACCTGCTTGGCTCCTGGGCTTCCCAAAGCTCCTTATCAAATGTTCCTTTAAACTGTGCCTATATCGCCTCTGTATAGAGTGTCATACTTTGTGCTTGCGACATTGGAAGGCCCTGCCTGCCAATGCAGGAGACATGGTTCATGGGTTCATGGGAGATCATGGGATCCCTGATCTGGGAAGATCCCATATGCCTCAGAGCAACTAAGCCCATGTGCCACAACTATTGAGCCTGTGCTCTGGATCCTGGGAGCTGCAACTACTGAAGCCCTCACACCCTAGACCCTGTGCTGTACAATGAGAGAAGCCACTGCAATGAGAAACCCACACACCACAACCAGAGAGGAGCCCCTGCTCCCTGAAACTAGAGAAAAGCCGGCACAGCAACCAAAACTAACTAAATAAATGTTTTTTAAAATGATGTTAACTAAAAGAGAAAAATCATTTTATGTATACAAGTGTGTATGTTTGTATATCAGAATGTATACTTTTACCTTGTAGGAACCTGGGAGAAGAGTGTGATGATGGAGACCTTTTGAATGGAGACGGCTGCTCAAGGGCATGTGAATTAGAGGAAGGTTTCAACTGTGTAGGTGAGTTTAGGAGCACCTGCCCAGGCTTATGTCCTATGTTTGGAGAAGTCTCCGATTCTTGTGAGCTCTTGATATCTGGCAGTGTGTAATTTAGTGGTAATAACAATAACATTTGCTATGTCTGTTGTGTGCCTGGCACTAACTGTTTCACATATATTATCCTGTTTAATCCCTACAATAAATATAAGGAGACTAAACAGAGTCACAGAGAGCTTAAATAACTTGCTTTCTCTTACACAACTGGCAGTGATGAAGTCAGGATTTGAACCAGGGAAGCAAATCCACATGTTAAACTGCTAAGTTACCCAGCCTCCTAGATTAATGTTACCAAAGATTGCCCTTGGGTCCTCACGTCTAACATCAGACTGTCAGCCAAGTAGCACAATCACAGATTCAACATAAAAATTATGGTGGGACATGTTTTAAGCCAAAGAGAGTACAAGATATCTCTTGGTGTCTGTGTTTAGTAGATAAGATTATGAAGAGTGATACACAGCATTTCTTAATCCTGAAAAGTCACTGATACTAAGTTATTGCTAGCTGCCATTGACTCTAGACTCTTGCCACACAGGAAGGCCCTCCAGAACACTTTTCCTGACTTTGATTAAAGCCATCAACAGGATTCTTTGCAGATTATTTTTTCATTCCTATAAGCATGCAAGTTTAGTTGCTCAGTCAGGTCCAACTCTTTGTGACCCCATGGACTGTCGCCCGCCAGGCTCCTCTGTCCATGGAATTCTCCAGGCACATTGGAGTGGGTAGCCTTTCCCTTCTCCAGGGGATCTTCCTGACCCGGGGATCGAATCTGGGTCTCCTGCATTGCAGGCAGATTCTTTACCATCTGAGCCATCAGGAAAGCCCTCCTATGTGCATTCAGTTCAGTTCAGTAGCTCAGTCGTGCCTGACTGTTTGTGACCCCATGAACCACAGCACACCAAATCTATGTGCATACATTGAAGTAATTCTGTGGAACATATTTACTCATCAAAGTTATTTTCAAAAGCAGTGCATTTAACAATATTTTAATGTTTCTAAATTTCAAGACAAAGTTGGATGTGATTATAATTATGTATAATTTATTAAGGTATTAAATACTATAAGAACACACAAATGCTCCTGCTTTCCTGAGCAGAATAATAAAATTATAAAATCTTAGTGGTCTTACATCTATCCATATAACAAAATATGTTCAGTGCCCTCTATATACCACAAGTCTCACAGAGACCCTGATCCCTTCATATGTCCAGCCTCTTTCCCTTATAGAAATTGCTGTATCAGTTCTCAAGCTTTTCTTACATGCATCTAGCAATAAAGATTGCACCTTGAAAGACCATTCTGTTTAAAAGTGGCTTTATCTGTTGTAAAATTCTTCTCCCCCTTTCTGGTTTGGAAACTGATGTTCAGAGCATTTTAGTGACTTGTCCATGGGCATATAATGAGGTGTCTACAAAGCCAGCATTGGAACTCAGCTTTCCTAATTCTTAAGTGCTTTTTCCTTGCTACGAAACTACAGAGGATATATTTTTTTTTCCTGTTTTATTTGACTACCATTCACATATTTGAAATGCCTCCCCATTATTCTCCTTTCCAGTCCAAACATCCCCTCATGTGATTAGGTTTCCAGGCCCTTTCCTATTTACCCTAACTTGGCATGCTTCCTGTGGTCAATGCCCAGAAAGGAATTCAATACTCCAGATGTGGTCTGGCTGTGTAAAATACACTGAACTGATTACCTCCCCTCTTCTGTACACAAGTATTTGTTAATGCCATCTCTGTTTGCATCATTCCTTTTTTCACATCATGGGCTCATGATACATGTACACACACACACACACTTATAAACACACACACAGCATTTGCCACTGCAGTTCATCTCATCTAACTTAAAAGTGGACCTTACTTTGTTTCCATCACATTTAATTCCATTAAATTTGTTCATATTTCTTTACCCTCCAACTCCAGGAAGATCATTGTTAAACTATTTTAACTTTACATGGCAAAGTTAAAATGGTCTATTCCACAGCTAGATATTTATTTCAGTTAGTAATATGCTCATAGTATTTAGTTCTATAGCATATAGTTCTAAAGCTCATAGCATATGCTAAGCATATAGTTCTATTCTATCATTTCTCAAGAGACTAAGTTTGAAGGAACCATTGTGAAATGTGTTATAAAAGTGGTCTGCTATTTTTGCATTGATTTGAAGAAAAAGAAGCAAAATTTTTAAGTTGATGGTAAACAAAAAATAGAGAAGCAAGGAGAGACTGTCATTGGATTATATAGAAAAACAAGACATGTATACATATGTATATTATAAAAATATGTCATAAAATATGCATTATAAAACAAACACATGCATATGTACATATGTATACATTTAAATATGCACAAACATACATATAAAACTCCACATACAAGCACATATATGTATATATGTACATGTGTATATAATATACAAACATAAAATATACATGCATATATATGTACACATGTGTATATGTGTTCCATATATATATATTTGTATGTATGTAAGCCTTTGACTGTGTGGATCACAATAAACTGTGGAAAATTCTGAAAGAGATGGGGATACCAGACCACCTGACCTGCCTCTTGAGAGACCTATATGCAGGTCAGGAAGCAACAGTTAGAACTGGACATGGAACAACAGACTGGTTCCAAATACGAAAAGGAGTACGTAAAGGCTGTATATTGTCACCCTGCTTATTTAACTTATATGCTGAGTACATCATGAGAAACGCTGGGCTGGAAGAAGCACAGGCTGGAATCAAGATTGCCGGGAGAAATATCAATAACCTCAGATATGCAGATGACACCACCCTTATGGCAGGAAGTGAAGAGGAACTAAAAAGCCTCTTGATGAAAGTGAAAGAGGAGAGTGAAAAAGTTGGCTTAAAGCTCAACATTTAGAAAACTAAGATTATGGCATCTGGTCTCATCACTTCATGGCAAATAGATGGGGAGACAGTGGAAGCAGTGTCAGACTTTACTTTTTTGGGTTCCAAAATCACTGCAGATGGTGATTGTAGTCATGAAATTAAAAGACGCTTACTCCTTGGAAGGAAAGTTATGACCAACCTAGACAGCATATTAAAAAGCAGAGGCGTTACTTTGCCAACAAAGGTTCATCTAGTCAAGGCTATGGTTTTTCCAGTGGTCATGTATGGATGTGAGAGTTGGACTGTGAAGAAAGTTGAGCACCGAAGAATTGATGCTTTTGAACTGTGGTGTTGGAGAAGACTCTTGAGAGTCTCTTGGACTGCAAGGAGATCCAACCAGTCCATCCTAAAGGAGATCAGTCCTGGGTGTTCATTGGAAGGACTGATGCTGAAGCTGAAACTCCAATAGTTTGGCCACCTCATGCGAGGAGTTGACTCATTGGAAAAGACCCTGATGCTTGGAGGGATTGGGGGCAGGAGGAGAAGAGGACAACAGAGGATGAGATGGCTGGATGGCACCACTGACTCGATGGACATGAGTTTGAGTAAACTCCGGGAGTTGGTGATGGACAGGGAGTCCTGGTGTGCTGTGATTCATAGGATCGCAATGAGTCGGACGTGACTGAGCAACTGAACTGATATATATATGGAATCATCATGGAAAAGTCATTCCAAATACACATATATTGGCTTTGGGGAGTAACTTAGAAAGGCCTTGGATTTAATGGCACACAGGAGTTGAAAACCCAAAATAGGCTCAGAACCAAGTCCGCGGAACAGGAGCATACTCCTGGCAAGTAGAGATAGATTTACTAGAGAAGGGTCTCTGGCTTGAAGAAATTATTAAGGAAAATAATTAGTAACTACATGTTGATGAACAGCTGAAAAATTACTGAAACAGTCCTGTGGTATTTCTGTAAAGAATTTAAAATTAAAAGAATGGAATAGTAGCAGTTAATTTTAGTGATGTTATTGAATGTGTACCTATGCATGCTTGCATGCTAAGTTGCTTTATTTGTGTCTGACTCTTTGTGACCCTACGTACTATAGCCTGCCAGTCTCCTTTGTCCATGGGATTCTCTAGGGAAGAATGCTGGAGTGGGTTGCCATGACCTTCTCCAGGGGATCTTCCCAACCCAGGGATCACATTGGTGCCTTTTATATCTCCTGCATTGGCAGGTGGGTTCTTTACCACTAGTGCCACCTGGAAAACCCATGTACCTATGGGTTGAGCTATTTTAAATTTTGATCTTAATTTCATGTCTTATTATTTTAGGTAGAAATGAAGAATTAGAATTGTGTTACTAATAGGGGTAGACAGGGCAATAATACTAAATAAATGGCTTTATAACTGCATCTCAGTTTTTTACATTTGAAGAAAGCTAAGTTACATATCAAACAGCTCAGGGGGTAAAGAATCTGCCTGCAATGCAGGAGAGACAGGAGACACGGGTTTGATTCCTGGGCCGTGACCATCCCCTAGAATGGCAACCCACTCCATATGGACCATGGACAGAGGAGCCTATTTGGACAGAGCAGGCTACAGTTCATAGGGTCACCAAGAGTTGGACATGACTGAAGTGACTGAGCACACACATAGTTTACATGTCTATAGTTAGTACAGACTATCCACTTAGTAGAAGTTATCGTACGAGCAAGTAAGGACCTTGTCCAAGGAATTGTAGCTTGCTTTACAGGCCCAGTGATTCTTCTCGTATATTCATTACACACATATTTGCTCTTGAAGACAGTCTCTCTGCCTTGGTTGAGGTACTGTGGAGTAAGAGAAAGCCCCTGAACCTGCTTTCTGTAAGCCTGGCTCAAAGCCAAGCAATATCGCTTCTGCATCAAGGGAACTTTGACAAGTCACTTATAATCATGGAGTCTCAGATTGTCTATTGATGAAACAAACAAAAAATACATACTCACATGGTTCTTGTAAGACTAAAAGAAATAATACGTATGTAACCCTTATAAACCTGGAGCCCATATTGTCCATTTCAGAGTAAATTGCATGGTTAATTGAAGAAATACAGCAGCAAAAAAGTAACTGGAAACAAATCCCTCAAATGTTTTATTTAAAATTTCAAAGACTATGAAGAGGTTCCAAGTACATATCACATCCTACCATCCATTTAAATTTCCTTTATTCTTTTACCTACTTCTCTTATATCCCTAGCTTTCCCTAGTACTTTGCTCAATGATTCCTTAAAGTTTCTTTCTATATCCACCCCACAGCTGCTTTTTTCCTTCCTGTTCCTTCTCCTCTAACCCCACTCACTTTGTAGACTTTTTATTATCTCAATGGATTTTATCATTCTCCCCATGAAAAAGTATCCTTCTTTAGGGGTATGATGTCTATATGTTTGAGGTGGGCATTAAACTGGTTAGTAATTACAGGCTTCTCTTTAGTAGCTGGAGTAAAAATGTAATTATTTTTACTTGACACATATAAAAATACCTTTTCAAATGTCATATAATGTTTCTTTTCAGGGGAACCAAGCCTGTGCTATATATATGAGGGAGATGGAATATGTGAACCTTTTGAAAAGGAAACCAGCATTGTAGACTGTGGCCTCTATACTCCCAGAGGATACCTGGATCAGTGGGCTACCCAAGCTTTTTCTTCTCATGAAGACAAGAAGAAATGTCCTGTTTCCTTGGTCACTGGAGCACCTCATTCCATGGTAAGTTAAGACTAGTCAAGGGTAAGCAAAATTGTTAAGTGATTCCCCCAGATACTGACCTTGAGCTTACATTTTTTTCTCCTAACTTTGACACCAAATTTAGTTAACGAACTCAGAATTAAATAATGTTAAATGAAAAGCTTCTAGGCTATCAATTAAATCTCATCCCCCACCCTCACCCCACTTACCTTCACTAGTTTTCATCTAGGAACCTTTGACTATGCAATAACTGACCAAAAGGTACACAAAAGCATCTCAAAATTAGCCTTATAATATACACATCAGAAATTGCACTTAGGCTTTGCATTTGGAAGAATTTATCTTGAAAGAAGATAACGGAGCAGTAAAGTCAGAATACTTGGATGACACTGTTGGATCTATCAGTATCATTATGATTATAACTAAGTGACATTTGGCAAGTCACTTAAACTCTCTGGGCCCCAATTTTCTCATATGTAAATCTTTTGCATTTAATTCAAGGTTTGTTGCAAAGATCAAATGAAATTTAAAATATATATTAAAGATCAAAATATAACTTGATTTAATTATTATTATTATTAAAGACTTTCTAGAATTAGTACTAAAATCAAATCCATAGGCACACAATTTTCCATGAATATCTACCTAAGTAAATAGAAGATCCTCTGAGAACTTTGAGGACTGACTTCTGTGAATTATAAATACCTAAAAGAAGAATAAGTGAAAAAAGTGAAAGTGTTAATTCTTCAGTTGTGTCCGACTCTTTGAGACCCCATGGACTGTAGCCCACTGGGCTCCTCTGTCCATGGGATTCTCCAGGCAAGAACACTGGAGTGGGTTGCCATTCCCTCCTCCAGGGGATCTTCCCAACCCAGGGATAGAACATGGTTCTCCTGCATCGCAGGTGGATTCTTTACTGTATAAGCCATCAGGAAAGCCCAAAGATTAAGGGCTTTGGTTTTTGAATACTATTCTAGATGTTTCCATTGCCAAATATACACTTCCATGCTTTATAACAATAAGTAATACAGTCAATTTGACAGAAGTAAGATTCATTAATAGCTCTCTAGGTATTTTAGGTCAGAGGCAAATCATTGGTTTTTGGTCTTGAGGAGACACCCCAGGAGACTGAGGAACTAGCCAAGGCTGGTGGTCCAGGTCAAGGAACTCATCAAGGACCCACGTGTCTCTGAGATTTTGGCTCTTTCTACACTTTATTTGCAGTTTTCTTTCTCAAGCTCATAAGATGACTACTGCCCTCCAGGTGTGAAGTCATTATTTCAAGCAGGAAGAAGGGGGAAGGTCAAAGGGAAATAAATGCATGCAAGCTGAGTCTGTTTTTAGTGGGAAAATGGGAGCTGTTCCAGGAATATATTGTTCCAGGAATATATCCCATTGTTCAGATCCAGGTCACTTCACCAGCCTTAGTTGTAAGGGGCCCTGAGGAGATGAGCATTTATAGCTGGATACACTGTCTCCTTGAACAAGATTAGATAGAGTTCGTTAATAAGAAAGAGGGAGGTATGGATATGGACAGCCAATTAGCATGCCTGTCTCACTCCTTTAGCTAATTTTGAAGGCATCTTTCTCAAGAATTCTGACGCCCAATGGTAGGAAGTTAGGTGATTCTGAGTTAGTAACAGCTCTCTAAAGCAGCTTTTAGTCTAGCTTGTCTGTCTTCCCCAAGTGAAGTGGGAAAATTTTTCTGGAATTTCTCTTTCCTGGTTCCTTTTCCCAACCTAGTGTTTCCTTGACTCAGTTGTCTCACTCCTGGGCCAGTAGATCCTTCCTGGTAAGGACAGAATCACCATCTTGGACAGATTTCCCTAACTAATCCTAGGAGCAGTTGACTGAAATGTCCCAGGATAATTCATTGAGCAAGGTCCCTGGACCATTGATGGGCTGTAAATTGTCACGTGTGTTCTTCTACCTGGTAAGTTGGATATTGAGGCTAAGAGAGAGCACTGAGACATTCTACCTTGAGAAAAGTTTTCTGCCAATAATGTCATCATGAGGCATTCAGAAAGAGGAAAACATTGGTTTTGAGCTGGGAGTTTCATTATCTTTAATTATCTCTCACCCTTCATGTTTAATTTTTGGTTGAAATTGCATTTCAGGTTTGCACATCATACCATCCAGATTTACCAGAGCACCATCCCCTAATTGGCTGGTTTCCCTGCGTCCCCAGTGGAAACAGACCTCAAGATGAAGGGAGTAAGCAGCCAAAAGGTAGCCTGCAGAGAGAGGATGAGGTTTGGCTCAAAGTAAGTAACCCAAATGTTTTTTAGTGAAAACTGGATAGACTGTGCTTGTGTGTGTGTGTGTGTGTGTGTGTGTGTGTGTATAAATGATACATTGGAATGTCAGGAAATTTCCTTTTGTCATCTGAAAGTTTTTATGTTTTGAATTTATTTTCATTTCTTTTTGAATGTTGAACTTTCCTTTATAAGCAATCACTCTATCAAAGTGTAATACTCATATAGAAAAGTAGAAAAATCAGAAATGACTGATAAATTTTTACAAAGTAAACATCCTCTCTAACCACCATAGAGATCAAAAAACAGAAAATTAACATCACCCCAAAAAGGCTCTCTCATTCCCCCTGTCATTATACTACAGAGGTATCTACTATTTTTCCTTCTATCACCAAAGATTAGTTTTGCCTGTTTGTATTTTACCTGAAAAATTTGACAGTCTGTAGTACTTGTGCTGATTCTTTCTTACTCAGCATTCCATCTGTGGGATTCCTTCAGGCTGCTCTACTTAGCAGTAGAGTTCATGTCCACTGCGATGCAGAATTCCAGTGCATCAATGGGCCATACTTTAATTAATCATAGTAATGAAACTTTAGTTTATTTCTAATTTTTCTCTATTGTATATTACAAATAGTTCTGCTATAAATGCTTCTGTACATTTCTTTTGGTGAATGTATACAGACAGTTGGGTATATTTGGAACTGCTAGATGGTAATTAGGCAGATGATCTGCTTTAGTAGTTAATACCAAATGGTGTTCCACTTGGTTATACTAGTTTTATACTCCCAGCAGAGGTTTATGAGTATTCCAGTTGCTTTATATTTTTACTGATTACTTGGTATTTTAAGTCTTAATTTTAACCATTAAGTATGTAAATGTACCTCCTTATGGTTTCAATTTACATGTTGACTAATGAAGTTGTAATGTTTATATGTATATTGGCCATTTGTGTTGATATATCCTTTTTTCCCTCTTTTTTTCTGAAGGGTTTATTCAAGTCTTTTGCTCAATTTTCTATTGGACTGTCATTTTTTTCTTAATTTATATGATTTCTTTACAATTTTCAGAATATATAAATCATATTTCAGTTGTATATTATTTAATATTTTCCAGCACTCCGTGGCTTACTTTTTTTTAAACTCTTAATGGTATGTTTGATGAAGAGTTCTAAATTTTACCATAGTTCAATTTCTCTTTCTTTTTCTTTATGGTTAGTGCTAATCATGTACTGTATGAAGAAGTCTTTGCTCACCACAAAGACATACTTTCCTATGTTATCTTCTAGAAATGTTATTGTTTCACCTTTTATATATAGATCTACAATCCTCTGGAATTTTTACATATTGTATGAGGTAGGGATCAAGACTTTTTTCCCCCTAGAACTAGAACCACCGTTGAAAGTGAAAGTGTTAGTTGCTCAGTCGTGTCTGATTCTTTGTGACCCCATGGACTGTAGCCCACCAGGCTCTTCTGTCCATGGAATTCTCCAGGCAAGAATACTGGAGTGGGTAGCCATTTTCTTCTCCAGGAATCTTCCTGACCCAGGGATCAAACCTGGGTCTCCTGCATTGCAAGCAGATTCTTTATCATCTGAGCCACCAAAATAACAACTTGAAGGCAATATGTAATCCTTTGCCAATAGTTTTGAATCCTTTTTGTGAATATATTAAGTGTTTTTTCATTTATATTCATTAGAGCTTGGTCCCTACTTTAAAAAAGAAAAATTTTTACTATCTTGTCAGGTTTATGATGAAGGCCAGGTTTGACTCCTAGAGTAAGTTTCCTTTTTTCCCCTAGTTTTCTGGAATATTTTGTGAAAGGTTGGTGTTAAATTTTGGTGGACTTCATCAGTAAAGCTATCTGAGTCTGGTATTTTCTTTGAGGAAAATATTTAAATATATGTTAAAATCTTAAACCAAATATTGCAGAATTGGGGCTTTCTATTTCTTCTTAGGTCAACTTTGGAAAAAGTAATTTTTTTTTTCCAAATAATTTGTCCATTTTTTCCTAAAATTTTTGATTTATTGGCATTAAGTTTTTCATAATGCTCTTATTTTGTATATTTCTACACTCCCTAGGACTTTTTTTTAGTTATTCTATTGCTAATTTTTGGCTTCTTTTATTTTTTTGTTTAGTATTGCTAAAGACTTAACAGTTATATTAATCTTTTATTAATGTTTTTATAGAACCAAAAATTATACATGTGTGTATATATGTACTCATATATACACATATACATAAATATACATATATAAACATAAAAGGAAGAAAATAATGAAAGTAGCATACATGTGTACTCTTATTTTCATTATTGCCTCTTTTTATGTTTACATTTAATTTGCTCTTGAGATGTTGCTTAGATCATTAATTTTTAGTTTCTTTCTTTTTAAAATATAAATATTATGGTGACAGGTTTCCTTCTAAATGTGACTTTAGCAGCATATTGCATTTCAAATGTCTTATTTCTATTATCATTCAGTTCAAACATATTTTCTAATTTTTATTTGACTACTTTTTTGATCCCTGCTGCTGCTGCTGAGTTATATATAAATATGCTGATGAATGTCCAAACATTTGTTTGGAAACTATTTATTTTTTTGTTTTTGATTTATAGTTGAGTCTTCTGTGCTCAAAGATTATATTTTGTGTGATTTCAAGCCTTTTTAATTTGTTGACCTTTGAATTATGGAAAAACATATGGTTAATTGGGCTTCCCTGGTGGGTCAGTGGTAAAGAATCCACCTGCCAAATAAGAGATGTAGGTTTGACCCCAGGTTTGGGAAGATCCCCAGAGAAGGAAGTGGCAACCCTCTCCAGTATTCTTTCCTGGAAAATCCCATGGATAGAGGAGCCTGGCAGGTTACAGTCCATGGGGTCACAAAAGAGTTGGACACAACTTAGTAACTAAACAACAATATGGTTAATATTGATAAATATTACATGTACTTTGAAAGAAATATGTAGTCTGGAATCATTGGATATAGGATTCTATATTTTTAACATAGATCAAGTTCATCCATCATGTTAAAATTTCCCATATTGTATATTTTCCTTGAAATTCTTTCTACCAGTTACTGAGATATATATGTTAGACTTTATTAATAATCATAAATTTGCCTGTTTCTCTTTTATTTTGCCAGTTTTTGATTTACACATTGATTTATTTGCATTTTGAGACTATTATTAAATATTCAGGCAGTTCTCACTTTGTAGCATGGAAACACAAAATGATCATGTGTCCTAAAACTGTACAAAGCAAGCTAAATAATCAATGGGGAAAATTACAATTGTTACATGATATTTTTGTCACAACATTAAAAACTTTTATTTTTAGAAGTATATGTGAAATGAAATGAAAAAATAGTAAAATTTAGCTCATTATAATTTAAAACATTACAGAGAATTAAAGTGTTTCATTTCTTTGTAAAAAATTTTACAAGTATAGTTTTAACAGTTCTTGCCTTTTTATTCTTTATTTTTTGCATCATATGACTTATATTACAAAGCAAGCGATTTTTCTATACTGTTGTGAATTGTAATATTCCTTTCCAAGTTTGATCATCTTCCAACATTTTATGGTACTTTGCACTTTCAATGTTATGAAACATCTCTGAGAGTTCTTTTAATATGAATTTTTTCTTGGCATCATTTCCTCTGGGACATCTTTATCCTTTTTGTCACAACCACTTTTCTCCTTTTTGCTGATAATTTCATTTTCACTAAGTTCCTCTGACTGCAAATACAGAGTCTCTCAAACGGCAGCAGCATCAGCATTCCTGTACTCAGTTATTTCATCTGTAATTCTATTTACCTTTCATTCAAATTTCACCTGTAGCATTATAATTTTTTGTTTCTTTGCTGCACTTTCATCTTTCCTAGAGGATCCCTTCTTTTGATTATCTATTTTTTGTAAAATGTCATGCAGGTAATATGTCAGTGGGAGATAAGACAATGCAGCTGCACATTTTTCTGTCTCTGTGTGAACAGAATAACAAGTACACAGGGACCAATCAATGACAATTTGAAAGAAGAGATGTAATTGGTCACTTTATCACGATTCTCATTGGTTATTTATATGGTGATTTGTGGATGGAAGGACTATTAGTGGAGTTGATACTTTTTGCAGTTACAATTAACATTTTTTGCTAATTGAAATTTGAATCACATTATCTGGTATTACATAACTAAATTGTGATAACTGATATTTGTGAATATGGAAAGTACATAAAGTGAAACTACTGTCAATAGATAATTTTAGAACTTACTACATCTTCCTTGTGGATTATCTTTTTTAACACTAAGAAATGTCTATCTCTAAGAATATTTCTTGCTGCACTATAAACTTGGTATAATATTAGTATAGATATATCTTTTTGTTTGTTTGCATATTGTTTCCTCTTTCATTCTATTACTTTTAATCCTTCTGTGAAATTATATTTAATATACTTTGTTTGAAATCAACATATCTTTATATATATGTAAAAATATAAATAAATCTAAGAAATTGCTATATATATAAATCTAAATTTTTTTATTTTCCAATTGTAGTATTTAGTCTAATTACATTTAATGTAATTAATGATGCTTCCCTGGTGACTCAGTGGTAAAGAATCTGCCTGCCAGTGCAGGAATGCAGGAGATGTGGGTTTGATCCCTGGATCAGGAAGATCGCTTGGAAGGAAATGGCAATCCACTCTAATATTCTTGCCTGGGAAATCCCATGGACAGAGGAGCTTGGCAAGCTACAGTGTGTGGGGTCACAAAAGAGTCAGAAACAATTTAGCAACTAAGCAGTTTTAAATTTACCAGAGAATCATTTGTTGCTCACTTTTCCCTCATAATTTGTATTTTCCTATTTCTTGCCCTTTTTAGATTAAATCAATTCAGGTCAGTCACTCAGTCATGTCCGACTCTTTGTGACCCCGTGGGCTGCAGCATGCCAGGCCTCCCTGTCCATCACCAACTCCCTGAGCTTGCTCAAACTCATGTCCATCAAGTCGGTGATACCATCCAACCATCTCATCCTCTGTCGTCCCCTTCTCCCCCTACCTTCAATCTTTCCCAGCATCAGGGTCTTTTCCAATGAGTCAGTTCTTCACATCAGGTGGCCAAAGTATTGGAGTTTCAGTTTTAGCATCAGTCCTTCCAATGAATATTCAGGATTTATTTCCTTTAGGATGGACTGGTTGGATCTCTGTGCAGTCCAAGGGACGCTCAAGAGTCTTCTGCAACACCATAGTTCAAAAGCATCAATTCTTTGGTGCTCAGTTCAGTTCAGTCGCTCAGTCGTGTCCGACTCTTTGTGACCCCATGAACCACAGCATGCCAGGCCTCCCTGTCCATCACCAACTCCCGGAGTCCACCCAAACCCATGTCCATCAAATTGGTGATGCCATCCAACCATCTCATCCTCTGTCGTCCCCTTCTCCTCCTGCCCTCAATCTTTTCCAGCATCAGGGTCTTTTCCAGTGAGTCAGCTCTTCTCATCAGGTGGCCAAAGAATTGGAGTTTCAGCTTCAACATCAGTCCTTCCAATGAACACCCAGCTTTCTTTATAGTCCAACTCTCACATCCATACATGACTACTGGAAAAACCATAGCTTTGACTAGATGGAACTTTGTCGACAAAGTAATGTCTCTGCTTTTGAATATGCTGTCTAGGTTTGTCATAGCTTTTCTTCCAAGGAGCAAGCATCTTTTAATTTCATGGCTGCAGTCACCATCTACAGTGATTTTGGAGCCCAAGAAAATACAGTCTGTCACTGTTTCCATTGTTTCCCTATTATTTGACATGAAGTGATGGGACCGGCTGCCATGATCTTTGTTTTTTGAATATTGAGTTTTAAGCCAGCTTTTTCACTTTCCTCTTTCACTTTCAAAAAGAGGCTCATTAGTTCTTTGCTTTCTGCCATAAGGGTGGTGTTATCTGCATATCTGAGGTTATTGATATTTCTCCCGGAAATCTTGCTCCCAGCTTGTGCTTCATCCAGCCTGGCATTTTGTGTGATGTACTCTGCATATAAGTTAAACAAGCAGGGTGACAATATCAGCCTTGACATGCTCCTTGCCCAATTCCCTCCTTTTTGAGCCACCTGGGAAGCCCTTAGATTAAATAAGCAGTTTTATTATTTTATTTTCTATTCTATCAATTTGTTGGCTATACTTTTATTCTCTATCTTTGTTACCCTAGAGATTGCAGGCTGTGTACTTAACTGGTTAGAGTCTACTATGAATTAGTATTCTCACAATTTCATAATCAATAAGTAACTTAGAATGCTTTGTCTCTATTTTCTGTTTCCTGGCTTTTTAAAGATAAAATGATTTAATGTTACCTAATATTGACCTTCTCCAGTGCTCTTTGGTCTTTTCTGTATTTCTATGCTTTTCATTTTTATTTAGCTTGAAGAAATTCATTTATTATTATTTTTAATGTGAATCTGCTGGCAGTGAATTCTTCCAGTTTTTGTATAGCTGAAAATACCCTTGACATTTATTTTCAAAGGGTACCTTTGCCTGGTATAGAATTCTAGGTGGCCAGTTGTAGTTTTCACTGATTTAAAGATGTTATTTCATTGCCTTTTTACCTACATACTTTCTCTGGAAAGTTAGTTGAACTTCTGATATATATATTACCTTGAAGGCAATGTCTTTTATTCTCTGGTGCTTTTAACATAATCTTCTTATATTTTGTCTTCAACTTACTGTAATGTTCCTAAGTCTGTTTTTCTTTGCATTTATCTGGCTAAGAGTTTATCAAGCTTCTTGAGTCTATATAGCTTAATGTCCTTGCTTGGTCTTTCATTTTTTGAACACCAAATTACTTTCTGCTGTATATCATTTGTTCCTTTTTTCTTTGTTCTATTTTCCATTCCTTTTGTTCCCCATGCTGCAGCCTCGTTATTTTATGCTGACATATCTTCTGTTTCATTAAACCCAACTTTCACTCCATACAATTGGTTGTTAAACTATTATTAATTTCAGTCATTTTAATTCTAGAACACCTTGCAAAGTGAAGTCGCTCAGTTGTTTCTGACTCTTTGCAACCCCATGGACTGCAGCCTACCAGGCTCCTCCGTCCATGGGATTTTCCAGGCAAGAGTACTGGAGTGGGAATGCCATAGCCTTCTCCGGCACAGAATGTTAGGTTACCTTCAATGTGATTTCTTTTTGAGTCTCTTTAGTCCTGACTGCCTTAGTTGCTCTCAAATGCTTTCAAACTTTCTTTTTTACTTTATTCATATTTTATAACTGTTCTTACCAAGAGTATTGGAGAAGGCAATGGCACCCCACTCCAGTACTCTTGCCTGGAAAATCCCATGGATGGAGGAGCCTGGTGGGCTGCAGTCCATGGGGTCGCTAGGAGTTGGGCACGACTGAGTGACTTCACTTTCAGTTTTCACTTTCGTGCATTGGAGAAAGAAATGGCAACCCACTCCAGTGTTCTTGCCTGGAGAATCCCAGGGATGGGGGAGCCTGGTGGGCTGCCATCAATGGGGTCGCACAGAGTCGGACATGACTGAATCGACTTAGCAGCAGCAGCAACCAAGAGTATGTGTTTTGCTATATGTTACTTCATTGTAATTGGAAGCAAAAATCTACAACTGGAATTTTATTAATGTATAATAGTTAGCTACCATATGTATTTTAGGTTTGCACTCTGTTCTTATTACAAGTGATATAAGAGTAATAATACTTGTATAAGGAAAGTAACTAACATAATTGAAAATTAATATATAAAAGCTATTTTAAAAATTTAGTTTTCACAAATTCACATAATACCAAATAGATGAGGAAGTGATTTTTAAAAATAAGCTGATTAAGTTTTTTTTCAAAGATTTTTTGAGGACTGAATGATTTTTGATTCCTCATTATTTCTTTAATCTCACTTTAATCTTTATTTGATATATGAATATGATTTGTATTCTGTGGATCAGAGACAAATTTATTACAGTGAGAAACAACTGTACTGGAAAGTATTAGCCTTGAAAATGCCTTTCCAAAATCTTTCCTTGTTACTTGCCCAACAAAATTTCTTTCATTTTAGTCCATATTTACTAAGGTAACTTGTCTCTTTTAGTTTTCCTTATCGTTGTTTCTTTAAATCTTGGGTCAATAGACAAAATTATGAGATCTCTTGCATAGCATAAAATGTAGATTATTTTTATTATTTACAATAATAAGTGCACTTTAAAGCCACTCATAGTTCACAATGTGATTTTTCACACACTCTTTTATTTGAACCCCTTAATAGTCCTATGAGTTTGGCAAAGTAGTTGTTTTCCTATTTTATAGATAGGGAAAATCAGAATCAAATACTCAGAGTGCTTTTTCCTAATATCACCCAAGAATAAAAGGGTGAATCTGAAGTTCAGACTCATGCCTCTTGATCTAATCCCATGTTTATTTCTTTACACTATGTTGCGTCATTCAATCAACATTCATTATGCACCTGTGATATGCCAAACCCAGAAATAATCACTGGGAATAAACAGGGAAATATGACATTAGCAAGAAAACAAGTTAAAACATATGTGGACTTGGAAGAAAAGGTTCCCTTTTTTCTTTTGTTGGATTTATTCTAAATTCTTCAAAGACAATATCTGTAGGTCTAGTTCACAGGATTTATTAAGTGCATATTGTAAACTCTAGGTGCCATTAGGGAATAGAGAAACAGAAGGCATGATCCTTCTCAGAAAGTCCTTTGACACTAAGCAATATAGACAACCAATGAAGCAATCTGAAAAGCAAATATTCAATTACTTGTTGTTTGGCTTCACGTGGAGCCCATCATCATAGGCAAAAATCACATGTTCATGTTTATTTTCATTGCTGTTCTAAAATTAAAAGTTAAAATTAAAATTAAAAATTAAAAGCCTCACTCAGGCTAGACTGGTTAGCATTCCTAACAGAAGCCACCAGGTGTTGGTCATAGTATCTTAAATACTAGGGTTCTCCACATTAGTTATAAATTACGGACCACTGCCGGAAACCCTCGCTACATAAAACCTAAAGCCTGTTACCATAATTTCCTTCTTTTCTTTAAGTTCAACCAGCCAAACTCTGCATATGAATCTTCAACAGAAATGCAGTGTATATTTAATTGATTGGATTTCAAAGATGTGAATCCGTAAAACTAGGTGTTAAGAGCATAAAAAGTGACACGTTTATTGTGGTTTAATCTATTCCAGATATCTTATTATCAATTCTTATACAAATTTTTATCAGAGATATGAGTTTTCTAATTCTAAAAATGATTATCTGAAAACTCAGAGATGCTACGCATTTTAGATAACACAGCAGAGGTACAGATAGAATTCAAATTCAAATCCAGCTTATTCCAAAGTCCATGTTTTTTCCTCTATACCAGAAGTTGGGAAATATTTCCTATGAAGAGCCAGATAACAAATATTTTAGGATTTGTGGGCCATTTGGTCTCTGTCACAGTTATAGCTTCCCAGGTGGTGCTAGTGGTAAAGAACTCACCTGCCAATTCAGAAGATGTAAGAGATGCAGGTTTGATTTCTGGGTTGGGAAAATCTCCTGGAGGAGGGCTTGGCAGTCAGCTCCAGTATTCTTGCCTGGAGAAGCCCATGGACAGAGGAGCCTGGTGGGCTACAGTCTATAGGGTCGCACAGAGTCAGACACGACGGAAGTGACTTAACACACAGTTACTTAACACCGCTGTTTCAGAGTGAAAGTAGTGTAGACAATACAGAAATGAATGAGCATGGTTGTGCTGTAATAAAATTATACTTATGAACACAAAAATTTCCATTTCATACAATTTTCACATTATTCACATTATTTTTCCTTGAATTTTTTTTCAACCATTTCAAAATGCAAAAGTCATTCGTAGCTCACAGACCATAAAAAACAGGCAGTGGGTCAGTTTTGGCCCATGGGGTATAGAGTCTGACCTCCGCTGTATTTCTAGTTTCCAGTCCACTGCCTAAAATGAACAAAATCTTGTATTGTAGAGGGATTCGATGATGAATGAATCTTCACCCTTAAGGTACATACTCCTCAGCGGTCATATTTACGCAACTACCATAGAAGACAAAATGCTATGCTACAAATACAGTTAAGTGTAAAATAGACTCAAAAGGACCTGGTGATTGATTGGACATAGGGAGACAGAGATAGGTTTATCTCAAATGGAATTTCCCCATTCATCTAATCTTCCACACCCCTCTATACCCCACCCCCCAACACACACATATACACATTCTAGGATTTAGAAATTTTAGTCATAACAGATTGCTTTCAGTGCTGGAAAACACCAAAGTTTTTATATTTCCATAGCCTTTCAGGTAAGGAGTTCATGTTTTTTCTTCTTGGTAAGTGCTTTCTCCACTTTGACTTTCCAAAAAACACATACTAATCTTCTAAGATGTAGCTCAAGGATTACTTCTATTATAAGGCCTAGACTTTTCTGAATTTCTCTCCCAAACCCTACTCAGTATGTGTAATTAATCTCTTCCTCCTATGTGCTTCCTCAATAAACATTTCTATCACAGTTCCTATACACTTGCAAATAATCCATAGTTCAAAGAAGACTTTATAGGGAAATTAGAAAATATTTTGAGTTGAATGAAAATAAAATAATAATGTCAAATTTTATGGGATGCAATTAAAGCAATGTTACAGGGAAATTTATAGCTTTAAATGTCTGTGTTTGGCAGGAGGCAGGGGGTGGGGAGGTAGTTAGAGTGGGGGGAAAGCATTATAAAGGGCTTCCCCGGTGGTTCAGATGGTAAAGAATCTGCCTGGAATGCAGAAGACTCAGGTTTGATCCTTGGGTCAGGAAGATCCCCTGGAGAAAAGAATGGCTACCCAATCTACTATTTTTGCCTGGAGAATTCCATGGCCAGAGGAGCCTGGCAGGCTAAGGTCCATGGAGTCACAAAGAGTCAAACACAACTGAGTGACTAAGACTTCTATTTTTTCAAGCATTATAAAATCAATAATCAATTTTCACCTGAAGTAATTGGAAAGAGAGCAAATAAAAACCAAAGTAAAAATAAAAAGGAGATAACAAAGAGCAAAAGTCAGCCAAGTAGAAAAAAAAATTCCCGTATCATCACTGTTATTTTATTTTCTCTAGAAATAGCAGTAGTGCAATTTGACTTTTAGTTTATACTTTATGAGATATAAAATAAATGAAATATAAAACATGAAAAAAAGATTTAAAATTTAAATCATTTTCTCATAAACTGAATTAACATCTAAAGAGAAAAACAACCTGAAAATTATTTTATCTATTTTTTTGTAGTTTTGTCTCTTAAAATTTCGTCTTTAACATATTTAAAATTCATTTTCATATGTAGAATACAATAGAGTCCCACTTTGTTTTCTAAATACAATAAGCCAGTTTTTCTAACTCTATCCATTAAAACTTTAATCCTTACCCTGATAATTTGTAGCACTACATTAACTATATACTAGTTTCTGGAATATTCAAGAGCCAGTTTTTAAACATTCTGTTCTATTCCATTGATCTACTTTTCCACTCCTTACACCAGCAATACAATACACTGTTTCTATTACTATAACTTTTTACTATGTAAAGCATTTCTGGTGGAGCATATCCTCCCCCCTTTCCACTTTTTTGTATATCTTTTTTCAAAATTGAATTAGCTATTCATTATCCACTTATTTCATATTATTCACTTATTTCACATTATTCACTTATTTTCCAATTTTAGAATAAGCTTTGGATAGTTTCTTCCACTTCTTGAAAAGCATACTGGTACATATGAGCTGAATTTAATCAAACACTTGATTTTCACCATTTGGTATGATCTTGTGATTTCTCTTCTTTGATCCATCATTATGTTGAATCACATTGATGGATTTCTTTTTTAAGATATCAAATCATGTTTGCCTTTGTGAATGAACCTGCTTGTTTTTTTATATATAATATTTAAGCATACTCTTGGATTTTACTGATTTTTAATCTTGGATTCCTACTTTTACATTTATATGTGAAATTAGTTTATATATTTCTTTTTTGAATATTCAGAATATACAACTCTTATAAAATTGTTTGGGCAGTTTTTCCTCCTTTCTATTTTTTGAAACCTCTTGCATAAAATAAGAATTATCTGTTCCTTCAAAATTTGTCAGAACCCACCCGTAAAACCAATTAAACCTGGTTCGGCTCATTTGGCTCATCTCTGTTATGTTATGGCTCATCTCTGTTTTAGGTATAGTTATCACTCCCTTTATATTGGAATTTTTTGAACCTTCCTTTTCTCTTGTTTTCTTAATTACACATGCCTGGTACTTCTTCAAAGAACAAATTTTAGTTTTATTCATTTCTGTTTTTATTCTAGTTGCTATTCTCCAGTTCACTGATTTCTGTCCTTCTCTTTATTATTTCCTCCCTTCCTGTTTTTCTGGATTTACACTGATGTTCTTTTTTAGCTTCTTGTGTTGGACACTTGGATAATTTGTTTTCACTGTTTCATAAATTTTCCCTCTAGATGTTATTTTAACTGTAGTCCATGAATACTGATATATAGTTCTTTTATTGTCAATGAGTCCTAAGTATTTTTTATACCTCATAATTTCTTTTTGAAGTTGTGAAATTTTAATAGCGTTTTGTTTCTAGCCCTGATTTTTCAGAACATAACAACTTTAATTGTGCCAGTTATGTCAGTAACAGAGTTTTACTTCTCTTCCACTTGGCCGAACAGTTTTTTAGGAAGTACTTAAATAGTGAGCCTTTATTCATTCAGAAATTAAGGACCAGTCTGTACTAGAGATGTATTAGAGATTCTCCTAGTTGGTCAAAAACTCTTACCATTTTTCTCTATTTTTTCTTAATATATATATACAGAAATATCTACAAAATCCTTTTTCCTTTCCTCTTTTCTTATTTTAAAAATTTGTGTTCTTTGCTCTTCTTTCTTCTATTCTTTATTTTCAAATTATTTATTTATCATTTAATTGAGGCATAACTGACATACAAGATTATTTTAGTTTTAGGTGTAAAACATAATGATTCAATATTTGTATATATTGGGAAATGATCACCAGAGTGAGTCTAGTTAACCTCCATCACCATACTTACAGTTTTTTTCTTGTGATGAGAGCTTTTAAGATTGACTCTTTTAGCAACTTTCAAATATGCAGTACATTATTAACTGCCATGCAGCACAGTACATCCCCTTGACTGTGTTTTATAACTGAAAGTTTGTACATTTTGACTCTCTTCATCTACTTTGTCCACTCCCTAATCCCCACCTCTGGCAAACACTAATCTGTTCTCTGTATCTATGAGCTTGTTTTTTTCCCCTTTTTAAAAAATCCCATATCTAAGTGAGATCATAGAGTATTTGTCTATCTCTGTTATTTTACTTAGCATAAAGCCCTTGAGTTCCGTCCATGTTGTCACAAATGGTAAGATCTCCTTCTTCTTTATGACTGAATATATGTCTACACACACAAACACACACACACCACATTTTCTTTATATATCCATCTATCGTTAGACACTTAGGTTGTTTCCATATATTGGCTATTGTAAGTAACATTACAGTGAACATGAGGGTGCATATATATTTTTGAGTTAGTCTATTCATTTTCTTTGGCTAAATATACAGAAGTGGAACTGCTGGATCACATGGTGGTTCTATTTTTCAAAATGTTTTGAGGAAACTCCGAACTACTTTCCTTAGTGGCTACACCAATATACATTCCCATCAACAGTGCACAGAGTTACCCTTTCTCCACGTCTTTGTCAATACTAGTTGCTTCTTACCTTTTTGATAGTAGTCATTCTAGCATTTTTCAGAGTACAGGTCTTTCACCGCCTTGATTAAATTTATTTCTAGGTATTTTATTCATTTTATACAGTTGGAAATGGAACAGTTTTCTTAATTTTTTTTTCTGATAGTTTATTAGTGTTTAGGAATGCAACCAATTCTATGTATTGATTTTGTATCCTGCAGCTTCACTGAATTCACATTAGTTCTAATAATTTTTTGGTGGTGTCTTTAGGTTCTATATATAAAATCATATCATCTGCAAATAGTGACAGTTTTACTTCTCCCTTTCCAATTAAGATACCTGTTATTTATTTTTCTTGCCTAATGTTCTGGCTGCTGCTGCTAAGTCACCTCAGTCGTGTCCAACTCTGTGCGACCCCATAGATGGCAGCCCACCAGGCTCCTCTGTCCCTGGGATTCTCCAGGCAAGAACACTGGAGTGGGTTGCCATTTCCTTCTCCAATGCATGAAAGTGGAAAGTGAAAGTGAAGTCGCTCAGTCCTGCCTGACTCCTAGCAACCTCATGGACTGCAGTCTACCAGGCCCCTCCGTCCATGGGACTCCCCAGGCAAGAGTACTGGAGTGGGTTGCCATTGCCTTCTCCAATGTTCTGGCTAGAATAACCAGTACCATGTTGAATGCTGCTGCTGCTGCTAAATCGCTTCAGTCGCGTCCGATTCTGTGCGACCCCATAGACGGAAGCCCACCAGGCTCCCCCGTCCCTAGGATTCTCCAGGCAAGAACACTGAAGTGGGTTGCCATTTCCTTCTCCAATGCATGAAAGTGAAAAGTGAAAGGGAAGTCGCTCAGTCGTGTCCAACTCTTAGCGACCCCATGGACTTCAGCCTACCAGGCTCCTCCATCCATGGGATTTTCCAGGCAAGAGTACTGGAGTGGGTTGCCATTTCCAACAGAAGTGGCAAAATTGGGCATCCTTGTCTTTTTCCTGATCTTGGAGGAAAAGTTTTCAACTTTTCACCACTGATAGGATGTTAGCTGTGGATTTGTCATATATGGTCTTTATTATGTTGAGGGTTATTCCCTGGATATCCACTTTGTTGAGAGTTTGTATCATAAATATATGTTGAATTTTGTCAAATGTTTTTTCTGCATCTATTAAGATGATCATATTGTTTTTATTCTTCATTTTCTTAATGTGGTGTATCATGTTGGTTGATTTGCAAATGCTAAACTATCCTTTCATCTCTGGAGTAAATTCCACTCTGTCATGGTGTATAATCCTCTTAATGTAATGTTGAATTTGGTTTGCTAATATTTTGTTAAGGATTTTTCCATTTATATTCATCAGGGATATTAACCTGTAATTTTCTTTTCCTGTGGTATCCTTGTCTGGTTTTGGTACCAGGCTAATGCTGGACTCATGAAATGAGTTTGAAAGTATTCCCTCCTCTTCTGTGTTCTGAAGAGTTCAAGAAGAATTGGCTTTAATTCTTGGAAAGTTTGGTAGAATTCACCAGTATAGATGTCTCATCCTGGACATTTTTGTAGAGAGTTTTTAAATTAATGATTCAGTCTCCATACTAGTTATTGGTCTGTTCAGATTTTCTATTTCTTCATTACTTGTCTTTGGAAAGTTGTATGTTTCTAGTAATTTATCCATTTCTTCTGGGTTGTTTAATTTGCTAGTGTATAATTATTTGTAGTAATCTCTTCTGATCCTTTATGTTTCTGTGGTACCTGTTGTAACATTTCCTGTTTTATTTATGATTTTATTTGAACCCTCTCTCATTTTCTTCTTGGTAAGTCTGACTAAAGGTTTATCAGTCTTGCTGATCTTTTAAAAAAATCATGTCTTGGTTTTATTGATTTTTTTCTATTGTCTTTCTATTCTCTATATTATTTATTTCTGTACTGACTTTAATCCCTTCCTTCTACTGTCTTTGGGCTTTGTTCTTTCTTCTTTTGCTAGTTCCTTTAGGTGTAAAGTTAGGTTGTTAATCTAAAATTTTTCTTACGTCTTGAGGCAGCCATTTATTTCTATGAACTTCTCTTATAACTGCTTTAGAATTGAACTTATTTACTTTTAAAGTAATTGATAAATATGTACTTTCTGACATTTTGTTAATTATTTTCTTGTTGTTTTGTAGTTTCTCTTCTTACTAGTTCTTCTCTTGCTTCCTTTGTGGCTTGATGACTTTTAAGAATGATATACTTAGTTTCCTTTTCATTATCTTTTTTGTATCTATTACAGGTTTTCTGTATCTATTTCAGTCCAAGACTATATTCAAGTCATACTTATACTAAATTTTTTTCTCTGACATTTAAATTTATATGGTGTGCTGTTTTTATTTTGCTAGTGAAAGTGACAATTCTTTTTTTTTATTTCTGACAATTCTTTTTTTTTATTTCACAAATTGGAAGGTAAGCCTCTATTCAAAGATTCATCCGGAAAACTATAACCATCCAGAAAACTGTCCAGATATCATAATTTAGCAAAAAAAAAGAAAATTCATGTGTAGAAGTTACCTAGGCTAGCCACAATTTCTTTGACATTATTTGTAGAAAAGTTGGCAAGGTCTTTTGTCAGAATCTATTAACTTAATATAGAATTCTAAAAATGTTAGTTATCTGAATTTCAATCTTTTATGGGAAAGGTGCAACAAATTAGTCAGGGATTTAGAAACTGACAAAAATGTACGCTCAGAGGAATATTGTAAGCTCTGTTTTTACCATTTATCAGTCATGACCTTATATAATCATATATCCTTCTTTGGCATCATTTTTCTTTGAATTAAAATGAGGTGTTTGGGCTAGGTGATTCCTTTCAGCTCTGTTATATTTCAAGCTTGATGGTGAATTTTAGAAAGGATAATATAATAAATAAGTATGATCAATAAGATAATTGTAGTCAGGCTACTAAATGATAAGGACAAAGATAATCATATCTATTGATTCTTTTTGAGTTTTGCTACTTAAAACCTGATTGGCTTCCAAAAGCCTCAGTGTCACCTACGAACTAGGTAGAAATACAAATCTCAGCTGTATTAAATCAGAATCTTTAGTTTAACATGATTCTCAGGTGATTTGTATGCACATTAAGGTTTAAGGAGCTCTACAGGGTTAGTATCTCATCAGTAAAATAACTGATGTTCAAAATGATGCCTCCAATTATGAAAATTCACTTAAGTAGAGGATCCTGTTTTTAAGAGGGAAGAAAATTTTTTAATATATATTGGGATTATTTCTATGCACATGCTTTAACTTCTGAAAAGTTCTTGCTTTCCAAAATAAAATTTTCTCCTTGGAAAATTAACCTAGGTAAATTCCTACAGTCCCTGGGAATCCTAAGAAAACAAATATGACTATGCATATATAATTTTCACTTCCATCAAAAATTAGCCTAATGCATTGAAAGAAGAATTTCATCTCTCCTTGGCTAAGCAGTTTAGCTCCAGAGATAAAGGACTCATTTTCCATTTTCCTATCTGATTGCTACTAATGCAACTTGATTGATTTTACATGGAAACTTTTGCAGGCCCTAGATATGACAACTTAGCAGATTCTAAGTTTCATAAATACTTGGAATAGCAATTTTCTTTCAGTCAGAAGGAAAGATTTCCTGGCTCCACAGTGAATCCCTCATCCCCTCACTTACGCAGTCTAGTTCCCAAGAGACCCTTCATTATCAATATTTCTTAATATGTTTTCACATTCTCAGATTTTGTCTTAAGTGGAGTTTCCCCAGGATTCAGACTATGAGATAAAGATTTGTACGCAGGAAGTTTACCAAGAACTTTCTTTGGGATCAATACCTAGGGGAGAATGAAAGATCCAGGAGTTGGCAGAGAGAGGAGTAGGACTGTGAAACATTTACACAAAGGTTTCAGCATCCCACAGGGAACTAGGATGGCCCTTCAGAGTTATCCCACTTTGTATACCACACAATCCTATCAAAAGGTCATTAGACATGGGGTTCTCCTCTCCCCCTACTCCAGGGAAGTGGCATGACCTTGTGGAGGCTTTCTTTCTCTGAAGGCAGAGACGTGATATGAGCTGAATGCTCAGTCATGAAGAAGGGGATTTTTGTGGCACACCACAGTATTCACTACAGATTTGAGTTTTGCCTTTATGATCCCCCTCTGAGTCTCACAAGTTCTTCTAACACAAAGTTTCTGCAGACTTAGTCCTGGTGTCTAAAATCACAGCTGAAGAGATGCTATTAGAAGGAACCAAGCAATAAGTTGATTTTGGTCTGAGCCCTTCCACTGACCTGTCAAACCATACCCTGTCATATGCCTCCTCCTGGATAATTGGGGTCATAATAGAGATTTCTTCTTCATTTCATAAGATTTACAAGTTGACCTCATTCTTCTGAAAAAAGAACTACATAAGCTCATGATATTTATAACCTTACTTGTATGATGACGGGATAATGCTAGAAATCATGTGGACTTTGACCAATATCCAGAGAGACAGGGGTTTGGGCACCAGAAGAAAGTCATACTCTGTTGAAAACTCTTCCCACATTTTGACCCACATCCTCAAGTAGACAGGCCACCAAGAAATCTCAAGTTCAGAGGCAAGACCTATTACCTCTCACCTTCCCCTCATCTGTTAGATTTGGACTTCAGGTTAGATACCTTGAAAGTTTCAGAGTTAGTCTCTCCATTCTCAAATTTCTGAAGTCTACATAGACAGTAATATTATCAGAGTAAAATTGCCAGTATTTGATAATTTTTCACCTACAAAAAAAAAGGCATATGGTTCAACCAACAGTGTAAGCATCCTTAATCTAATTTCTATTGACCCTACTTGAACTGTGAATGGCTTTCAAAGGGTTCTCTTAGCTCCCTGAAATAGTATCATGTTTTTATACCTAAGTATTTATGTGACTTCACTTTTTGTGGAGAGAGAGGGCACACATGTCAACAAGTTTTCTAAGAACTTTGTGATTTTCTGCTCACCAAAATTAGGAACCCTTGGGCAGTCAAAATAATACAGAAAACCCAAATTCCTGTCTAACATTCATGTTGGAGAAAGTCACTTAATCTCTCAGAATCCTACCTTCCACTTCTATAATATAACCTTTGAATCCTAGGGATATTATAGTAAAAAATAAAATAAAATAATGTCTCAAATAGGAACAAAAACCCAATGAGCTTAATGGAGGCTCCAGTAAAGCGTGGTTGGGGAATTGTAAAGTACTTACAGACTGAAAGCAGTATGTGCCCACTTTCTCCTGTTCAAGGGCCTTCCCTTTCTCTCTGAAATCAGGAAGTGCCATAGATGAATGAAAATGGAAAGGCACACAGAAAAAAATAACATCTCAGCAACTAACCAAAAACATTTTAAAACCTCAGAGAAGATTCTTTTCAAGTTTGTGGTATAGTTTCAGGGTTTGCTGTCCAGGGACCACCGCAAAGGATGACCTGAACGTCAAGATGCTTGGTTTAGGAGTCAATTAAGTGTGTTTGTACCCAGCACGCAGACTAAAGAGGGATTTCTTAAGCCCAAAAAAGTTCTACACCAGGGACGCATTCTTTCAGTCTTACCCTGTAGCAGTGGCCAGAAGTCAGATCCGGCAGTTAATGTGCAGACTTTGGATGGCAAGCAACTGAGGGCATGGGCTCGTTTTCCATTTCTGTCTGTCAGTTGGTTTCTATCTATCTATCTGCCTATTATCTATCTAATTCATACTCTCTCTGTTTCAAAGTATTTTGCTAGAGATTCACTGAGCTAATTTTACTGGCTATCATTCTATCTTTAGGCCATTCCTCAGTCCTCTCTGAGAATCAATTGCTTTTCTAAAAGATCTTGCCTTCTTTTGATATCTAACTATAGTTTGTCTTCTTCATAAAAGCCACGTTCAAGTTAATTTTATATGGCCCTGTAATACATAAATGCAATTTTCTTGTTAAAACGAGCAATAAAATATTACAAATAAAGCTAACAATTCCCTTGACCTCTTAGCATCTTGGACTTTTCTCTTGGGGGCATGCCTGGTACTCATTTCAGATTTGCATAGTCCCCAATTAGCTGCCTCTAGTGTATTTTGTCTAGAAGGGGGCAGCTGTTCGCACTGTGCATTTGGTGTGGTGATTAGAGGAGTGTCTTTCTTACGTAGTGACAATGGTGGTGTGAGGTTAGAATAAGCAGAGTTTCGTGCTGCCAGGTTTTCTGCTCTAGACACTACCTACTTTTGTTTAAGAACACAAAATTCATTGTTTATTTCATATAAAGTAAAAATAGCCTAGACTGTTATATAAATTAAAATAGATGTGACTTGGCTGTAGAAAGAGCAGCTTTGAAAAATATCATGTTTGTTCAAATACAGAATGCATTTTAGTATTCTAATTATGCTGTCAATTCTAGAAATGTCTTTGTTTATATCTACAGCAAAAGTAGATTTTTAATAAACACATATTGAACTGAATTTTTTTAATGTCTATTAAAAGTTATGTATTCAAAATGTATTTTTCATAGATTCCATATATAA